>NW_012147964.1:2502533-2509478 GCF_000956105.1 Propithecus coquereli
GACGGTGAGTTGGACTCCAAAGTGAAGTCTCCACAATAGTTTCCATCAATGTGTTCGAAAAGGACGCTGTGGTCAAGGAAGACTGGGAAACACTGCCTTCGTAAATAGCTTTGCAGAACTTATCAGAGCCTTTATAATGCGCTGTAACATTCTTGGAGGGGACAGAGTTTGTAGTATTTCCCTAACATAATTTTGTAGGTGTGAGTTCTGTTTCTAATTTTCAATTGATGTATTCAGAACTATTTCTGTCACATAAAAATGTATTGAGGTACTCACTAGAATAACTAAAGTTAAAAAAGACGAGATCAGATGTTCCAAATACCTAAACATACAAATTTCGTATCTGTAGAATTGGGACATGCAGGAATGGCTACCTGAATCTTTTATTTATTTGTTTATTTCTTTCTTTTAGAGACCAGGTCTCACTCTGTCACCCAGGCTAGAGTGCAGTGGCATCATCATAGCTCACTGCAGCCTCTAAGTCCTGGGCTCAGGTGATTCTCCTGCCTCAGCCTCCTGAGTGGCTGGGATTACAGGTGCATGCCACCAGGGCAGACTTTTGTGACTATTTCAATAAAGGATGGCAAAAGTAAAGCCACTTGACCCTGAGGCTGGGTCACAAAAAGTGACGCAGTTTCCCCTGGTCCAGTGAAACATTTGCTCTTGAAGCGCTCTGCTGCTGGGTACACAGTCCGATTGCTCGGAGGCCGCCATCTTGTTAGGAAGCCCTAACCACCCTGTGCAGAGAGAGCCCATGAGGAAGCTCTGAGATCACGTGAAGACAGAGAAAGACCAACCAGATCGTTCCCAAATTCCTGGCTCTCAGAAGCCCTGAGCAATAGTAACAAAATGAGTGTTGGCTATTTTTTTTTTAAGAGACAGGATCTCACTCTGTCATCCAGGCTGGAGTGCAATGGCCCAGTCATAGCTCACAACAACCTCCAATTCCTGGGCTCAAGCGATCCTCCAGCCTCAGCCTCCCAAGTACCTGGGACTACAGGTGTGTGCCGCCACACTGGGCTAATTTTTTTATTTTTTATAAAGACGGGGTCTCAATATGCTGCCCAAGCTGGTCTCGAACTCCTGGGCTCAAGGGATCCTCCCACCTTGGGCTCCTAAAGTGCTGGGATTACAGGTGTGAGCCACCATGCTGGCCGAGTGTTGGCTTTTAAGCTACTAAATTTGAGATAATTTATTTATAAGAAGAAAGAGGAGGAGGAGGAGGAAAAGGAGGAGGGAGAGGAGGAGGAGGGGGAGGAGGAGGGGGAAGGGAGGAGACGTCTAGTATATATTGTCAAGTATAAAGGACAAATGTTTGAGAACAAACTTGCCAGACCATATTGCAGCCCGAGACAAAAGGCAAAGTGTGTGCCCTGCAGACGTAAGAAAATAAGCTCCCCTACTTTGAACGGAGAGGACGAAGT
Organism: Propithecus coquereli; assembly: GCF_000956105.1. Taxonomy (NCBI): domain Eukaryota; kingdom Metazoa; phylum Chordata; class Mammalia; order Primates; family Indriidae; genus Propithecus; species Propithecus coquereli. Next base: position 2,503,958 of record NW_012147964.1, read on the forward strand.
AACGAACGCTGGGCAGTCAGACGTGGCCCCGTCTAAGTTGCCGGATCTGTCTGCGCACCGCCAACCTCAACTCCGCCCGCGGAGGACCCGACACTGAGCGTGCCAGGGGACCGGGCCTCCCCGCTGCATGATATTTCAGCGACACCCAACACACAGCAGCCTACCTTTAAAAAAAAAATTTTTTTTTTTGGCAATTTGATTAAAGGGGGCCTCAAAACCCCCCCCTCCCCAACAAGGTCAAAAAGGAACGACGACCCAACCAATAACAATTGAAAACAAGCCTAAGCCGCCGGCCCTGCGGTCCCGCCTTTTCAGGGCTAGCTGGAGCCCCTTGGAGGCACGACTTTTAATCCCCCGGCACCGCTCGGGGCGTGGTGGGAATTCGAGAATGTTTGGCCAGTACTGGGTTTGCTGAAATCTTTCTATCCCACTCACACGTCTCTGTCCGTCCCTCCCTCTGCCCCGTGGCTGCGGAGTCCTCATAACTGAGTCGCGGCTGCTCTCCTCTCATGGTGCTTAGAATTGGTTCGCACCAAGCAAGCCCCGGTGTCATCTTTTCCATTAAAATATGACATGCATTAAAAACCCTGCAGATCTTAAGCACACAGCTTGGGGAATTTTCACACGTATAGAGATCTGCGTCCGCTTCTCTCAGGTCACGACGTAGAACGTTCCAGCCTTCCAGAAACCCCCTCCCAGTCGTGACTCACTCCCAGGGAAAACATTGTTCTGCCTTCTCTGCCAGTTTTTGCTTTTGTTAGCATCTCCCCTGAGTATCTGCCACTCTCTCCTACTTGTTTTCATCTTTCAACGAGCTTTGCATGCGTTTAGTAGAATCCAGCAGCAAATCTCGACAGCTCTGCCTCCAAAATGTATTCATTGCTCACCCCCACCCTGCCGCCACCACCATCGTGGTCCAAAGCCGCCATCGCTCTGCTAATCTCCCTTCCCTCACTCCACCCTGGCACCCTCAACGCACTGGGCATGGCCCTGCCCCTACCCCAGGGCCTTTGCACCTGCTGTCCTTTTTCTAGAATATCCCTCCCTGGATCTCCCCATGACCAGCTCCTTGCTCCGTTAGATCTCTGCTCAAATTTACCTCCTCCAGGAAGCCCTCCCTGATCACCTTTCAAATTGCAGCCCCCTTCTCAGTCACTGCCCCACTTCTCGTTTTATGTTTCTCCATAGAAGATCACCATCATCTGACACGCCATATATTTGATGTGTTTATTGCAGCGTGCATTCATTCAACAAATATTTATGGAGTGTCTACCCTGTGTCAGGCCGAAGGACACAGCCTATGGGACGTGAATATTCACTGATTATTTCATTAAGCAAAATGTCTTGCACTCCTCCCACGCAGCCACGTATGGCAGGTGCTCCACTAGTCAGAGAGAGGAAGAAATGTGGGGCGGGGAGTTAGAACGTCCCCAGCCAGGATCCATCCGCAAAACAGAGACATTCATTATGTGAGACCTACTGTGCACAGGGTCCCCCATGCCCACAACTACGCCTGTTGAACAGTAGTCAACAATCAATACTGATTGATAGAACAGCCAACTATGTATAAATACAATTGTAGGGTTTAGTTCAGGAGGTGCCTGACACACTACAGCCTTCAGGCCAATACTGGCCCTCCTCTTGCTTTTATAAATAAAGTTTTATTGGCACATGGCCACGCCCACTTGTGTAGGCATTGTCTCTGGCTGCTTTCATGCTACAATAGCGCAGTTGAGTCATTCTGACAGAGGCCACACGGCCTGCAGAGCCAAAAATATTTACCATCTTTACAGAAAAAATTTGTCAACTTCTGATTTAATGGATTAGACACACTCTGTCCTGTACAGGTGTCCTCCTCCTCCTCAGCCTGCTCAACATGAAGATGACGAGGATGAAGACCTTTAGGATGACCCACTTCCACTTAACCGACAGTAAATATATTTTCTCTTCCTTATGGTTTTCTTGGTAACGTTTTCTTTTCTCTAGCTTACTTTATCATTGCACGAATACAGTAGATAGATGATACGTGTAACATACAAAATACATGCTCATCCACTGTGTTAATAGTAAGTCTTCTGGTCAACTGGAGGCTATTAGTAGTTAAGTTTCGGGGGAGTCAAAAGTTAGATGTGGATTTTCAGCTACGTAGGGGTCGCTACCCCCCGAACCCCTACGTTGTTCAAGAATCAACTATAGTTTGGACTTAGGAATCCAACCATTTGGATTAACAAAATACATTATTAAAATGAAGCTTAATTTTACTTTGAATTCTTAAAATATGGCTGCTAGAAAATTTTAAAGTATACCTGATTATTTCTTTCTTTCTTTTTCTTTTTTTTTTGAGACAAGGTCTCACTCTGTCGCCCAAGCTGGAGTGCAGTGGCGTCATCACAGCTCACTGCAGCCTCCAACTCCTGGGCTCTAGCGATCCTCCTGCCTCAGCCTCCCAAGTAGCTGGGACTACAGGTGCCTCTACCACGTCCAGCTAATTTTTCTATTTTTAGTAGAGATGAGGTCTCGCTCTTGCTCAGGCTGGGCTTGAACTCCTAAGCTCAAGCGATCCTCCCACCTCGGCCTCCCCGAGTGCTGGGATCCCAGGCGTGAGCCACCACGCCCGGCTGTACACCTGGTGTTTCTGTTGGGCAGAGCTAGGTTAGAACAGGGCCCGTGTTTGAATCCCAGCTCTGCTGCTTGTAGCCATGTGACTGCGGCCAAATGACTTTGCTTCTCTCTGCCTCAGTTTCCTTATCTGTAAAACAAGGAATAAAGACCCGCTTCACCGAGTTGTTGGGAGGACTCCCATGTAAAGTGCTCAACATGGATTTCCACACACCCAGGACTCGAAACCTGGCCATCTTGCCAGGTGGCCCTATTTTGACTGGTCTGCCTGTCTGTGAGAAATCTGCCTCCCTCCGGTCCCGTGACGCTCAGAGGTCACCCGCCTGTCGCTTTCTGGTCACCTCAGCCCTTTGGCCTCAGCACAAGTCTGGTCATAACGACAGCCCCCGTTCTGCACACGAGGGTGGGGGGCTGATAAGGGGATGTGACTCATGCGGCCATTGTGTGAGTCAGTGCAAGACAAGACAACACCCAGGTCCCCATGTCCTCTCCCCTGTTCCTGTGTCTTCTTGCTGGAGGGTTCCTCCTGCGCTTCCCTTTCGGATCAGTTCTGGGGGGCTGCAGCCCCTCCCCCTCCTCCTCCTCCTCCTCTTCCTCTTCCAAGCCCCTCCCTTGGGATAAGGCCAAGCAGTGAGTAAACCCCTTGTGACCAGGGCGTGGCAGGGGCAGGCCAGGGGCTGGGAGGCCACAGCGGGACTCTGACCGTGGCTTGGGCAACGCCAGCTGATTAGAGAACCTAACCCTCTAGCGCGTCCAACTCGCTCCTCCGACATCCTGGGCTGTTCCAGGAAGTTCCGGCCTCTGCTCCCGGGGGTGGGTGAAGAGAGGACATTTGAGCGAGGACCTCCAAATACCACAAGGACAGAGAGTTTTGGGGACTCACTCTGCCCTTCCTAAAGAATGGAGGGCATGGTGCCTGAGAAGCCATTCATTCATTCATTCGTTCATTTCTGCTGTGTGCTGGGTGTCAGGGACACACAACAGGGGACGTCCCTGACACGTCCTTCCCCCTCCCAGTGGAGGTGATGTCCCAAGGGGTAGAAAGATGCGCAACAAAGTCCTTCACACATATAAGCATGTAAAAAAGTAAAACGTATAGAACGATATAGCAGAAGAAAAGAACGGGCAGTGTGGGGGGACTCGTAGCTTGACATAAGGTGGCCAGAGGGGCAGAGGCTTCACCAACCACAAAGCTCCAGGGTGCGGAGGGAGCGGGTCAGGGGGCATGTGGGGAACTCTGTTTAGAGCAGGGGGAATGGCCAGTGCAAAGGCCCTGAGGTTGGAGGAACAGTGTGAGGAGGCCCAGAGGTGAGGACAGGGAGGTGACCAAGGCCATGACCCAGGGACAGAAGGCTGGGATCCCAGGGAAGTCTCCAGAGTGTCGGTGCTGTGCTGGTTCTAGAAGTTTCTACATGGGATGGGTGGGACAGAGCTGGGAGGCCTGGTGTGTCCGGGAGACTCTGTGCTCCAAGCCTGGTGCTCCAGGCTCTTCCTTGGCCGACCACGGGGCGGTGGTCCCCAGCTTGCCCCGATGTCAACGCCCCAGGAGCGCTGCCCCCCGCCCCTAGCCTCGCTCGTCTCCCCATCCCCCCTCCTCTGCCCCGGTCCAGCCACCACCTCAGCCCAGAGATTGTTTTACGGCCGGTGGGTCCAAGGGTCACAGCGGACACTTGCACCAGGAAAAGGAGGCAGAGAGGCCCCCACTGCGCACGGATGTGGTCATCTCGCATCCTTCCTGTTGTCGGAGGAGGAAACCAGGCGGGTGTCTCCTCCGACTCCACCCCGGGGGGTGGGGGAGGCCGGCACCCCCAGGGTCCTGCGTACCCAATTTTGCTACATCAAGGTGTCGGTAGCGTTTGTTCCTTCTGAGGCCTCTCTCCTTGGCTTGTAGATGGCGTCTTCTCCCATGTCATTGTCCCTCTGCGTGTGTCTGTGTACAAATGTCCCCTTGTTGTAAAGACATCAGTCACATTGGATCAGGGAACATCCTCATGTCCTCATGTTAACTTGATCACCTCCATAAAGATTCTATCTCCAAATAAGGTCATATTCTGATGTCTCGGGGAGTAGGACTTCAATATATGAATTAAATTATTTTTAAATTTTTGTCATAGAGACAGGGTCTCGTTATGTTGCCCAGGCTGGTCTTGAACTCCTGGCCTCAAGCGATCCTCCCACCTGAGCCTCCCAGAGTGCTGGGATTATAGGCGTAAGCCACCACGCCTGGCCAGAAACCACTATGTCTTGATTCTTCTCACTGCAAATGTGGCCAGGCACAGAATTTCCTTCCTGCAGCAGGCAGAGCCCCCTAGAGCTCCTAAGGTCCCCAAAATGTAGTATCTACAGGTTAGAGGATGCTTGAGACATCACGAGGCCAGTGTGCAACGAATTCAGCAGAATTTCATAACATTTATTTTTACAGTAGCCGCCTATGTGGGGCATCCATTACTGGTTTCAATGTACCATCACGTCATAAAGTTTCTTTTTAAATAAATTTATTAGGCCGGGCACAGAGGTTCATGCCTGTAATCCCAGCAATTTGGGAGGCCCAGGCGGGAGGATCCCTTGTGCACCGAAGTTCAAGACCAGCCTGGGCAAATATAGTGAGACTCTGTCTCTACAAAAAAATTAAAAAATTAGCTGGGTGTGGTGATGTGTGCCCATCGTCCCAGCTACTCAGAAGGCTGAGATGGGAGGATCAATTGACCCCAGGATTTTGAGGCTAGAGTAGCTGTGATTGTGCCACTGCACTTCAGCCTGGGTGACAGACTCAGGGATGGTAAGAAAGAAAGAAAGAGGCCGGGCATGGTGGCTCACGCCTGTAATCCTAGCACTCTGGGAGGCCGAGGCGGGCGGATTGTTTGAGTTCAGGAGTTTGAAACCAGCCTGAGCAAGAGCGAGA
>NW_012147964.1:2511853-2512232 GCF_000956105.1 Propithecus coquereli
TCAAACTCCTGACCTCAAATGAGCCTCCTGCCTGGGCCTCCCAAAGTGCTAGGATTATATGCATGAGCCACCATGCCTGGCCTCAAATCTTATTTCATTACTAACTTGCTATTAAACTGTCATGGTATTATTAATATTTATTACTGTAGCAGACCAGTATGTAAAAGATAAGTATTTATTTAAAAAAAATCATTAGTAGAATAAAAGCTATTCACTCATTACTTTTTTCCCCTGTGCTGAATTGTAATATTGCTTGTATTTACATTAGTGGTATGATTATACATATGATGTTCAATAAAAGAAAAAAATTTGACTTTCTTTCTTTTCTTGTCATTATTTATTTATTTATTTTTTTGAGAGGCAAGGTGTCTCTCTGCTG
>NW_012147964.1:2513597-2519805 GCF_000956105.1 Propithecus coquereli
AAGAAAGAAAAAACTAGCTGCAGTAGTGTGCCGGAGCCTGCTCATTCTGGCTGGTGGGAACAGATGACGCACATCTCTTTCTAGCTCTGATTTCAATAACATCGCATGGGGAGCTTGAAATTGGCCGAGGTGGGAATATTTACACCGTGGGAATTGGCATGCTGCAAACTCGTGTTTCCCTCCTCCGGAGAGCCAGTCGTTACACATTAACCAGCCCACCCCCACACGCAGCTTCTGTCACCTGATTTGATTCTACTCATGGTCCCATCAACCCCTCTTCCTTCTCCGTCACATCTTAGAAGGGTTTCTGGAAGGTTCTTTCTTTCTTTCTTTCTTTTTTTAATAATGTAGCCTATGTGCACCAAGCTGGGATCAAATCCCAACTCCAGCACTTGCCAATTTCTGGAAGCCTCTCCTGGCCTCTGTTTCTTTGTCAATAAAATAGAAACACTATATCCTGTGTGGATCAAGTGAGGACGTGAGGGACCACTGTGCCTTGGGATGTGCCCAGAGCACCAACGACAGAGCATCCAGAAAGGAGGACAGTTCTCCTGGGAGAAGGCATCACACCGGCGTTGCTAGAGCTTGTCAGCAAATGAATCGCTCCCCTTCAAAGACTTCATTCATTCGCTCATTCATCATTCATTCATTCCCCCATCGATTTGTTATTGAACACCTAACATAATAAGCCTATATTATTTCCTTCCCAGACACTAGAATCGTGTTTAGGTCTTTTTCCAGAAAGGAAAGAAAGCACCGATTATTTATAAGTTCAGCTGCGCGTCTCCAAGATATCAGATGTGAGATGTGAGACTGAAAATGAAATCGCTCGATTGCTACGGCGGATGCAACGAGTCCTCCCAGAGGTTCCCATCTCTGGGAGTCTGAGGTCCTTGTCACAGTTAATTGCCGAAAGCTGGGAAACGGTTTGCGCATCCGACTGCCTTTGTGATGTGCCCACGTGGGGCTCTCACAAGCCTCTCAGACTCCACACAGCTGACCCTGAGCTGCTGACCTCCCCCCAACACGCCCCTCCTGCTCTCACTCCTGCTTTACTAGGAGGAAGCGCCATCCTCCCAGGTGCTCAGGTCAAAACCTCAGATTGTCCACGACTTTACTCTCACGTCTCCACATCCCTCCATCAGCAACGACTGATGCCGACTCCACCTTCAAAATCCACCCACCTCCACCTGGTGCAGCCGCATCATCGCCCACCTGGACCAGCCCAGTCCCCTCCACCCTGGTTCTCCAACTCCTGCCCTCACCCCTCACAGTCTGTCCTCTCCACAGCATCCACCAGGGGGCGTCTGGGAGCACCTGAGTCAGGATTGGTCCCTCCTCTGTGTACAGCCCTCCATGGCTCCCACCTCTCTCGGGGTCAAAGCCCAAGTCTTCCCTGAGGCCCACCAGGCCCTGCATGACCTGCCCCATCCCCTCCCTTCCTCCCCCTCCTCACTGTGCTCCAGACACATGGGCCTCCTCACTGCCTCCAACACCCCTGGCACCATCCTGCCCCAGGGCCTTTGCATAGGCTGTGACCTTCATCTCAAAACCTTTCCCCAGATATCCATGGGGCGCATCCCTACCTTTCCCTGATGTTGCCTTCTCCGGGAGACCTTGCCTGCCATCTTCCTTAAAACCGCAGCCTTTACTCCTTCCCTTCATACATCGCCGCTTCCCTGCTTTCTTTTCTGACATATAAAATACCGTTTATCTTGTGTGCGGCCCATTTCTCCCTCACCACACCATGAGCTCCGTGAGGGCAGGGATTTTGAGTAGTCCGATGCTTGGTGCGTAGTTGGGGTTCAATAATGACTGTGAAACGAATGACCCTTGGGGAAAGCGGTTTGCAGGACCTTGAAGATCAACAACACGGGCACGTGTTAAGTCCCAAGTACCTCCTGGTGTGAAGGACGATCACACCCCATATCAGGGGTGGAAAACTGGGGCCCACGGCCTGTTTTTCTACACCCTGTGAGTTAAAAATGGATTTTATGGGGGATTGGGGGAAAAAATTAAAAAAGAAAAAAGAAAAGAAAAATAGATTTTACATTTTTTGTAATGGTTGGGGAAATTATTTATTTATTTATTTTTAGGGACAGGGTCTCCCTTTGTTACCCAGGCTGGAGTGCAGTGGCATCATCATAGCTCACTGCAGCCTCCAACTCTTGGGCTCAAGCGATCCTCCTGCCTCAGCCTCCTGAGTGCCTGGCACTACAGGCATGCGCCACCACGCCTGGCTAATTTTTCTATTTTTAGCAGAGACAGGGTCTCACTCTTGCTCGGGCTGGTCTCGAACTCCTGGCCTCAAGCGATCCTCCTGCCTTGGTCTCCCAGAGTGCTGGGATTATAGGCGAGAGCCACTGCACCAGGTCTACTAGTTGGTCCTTTGTAAGAAAAGTTTGCTGACCTCAACTGTAGTACCGAAAGAAAAAATCATTTGGCAAAGGAAAAGGGGAAAGTGAGTCCCACAGGGTTGCAATGAGTTTTCAAGCCCCCACGTTTCTAAGGGACTCCGCATTTAGTAAATTACCCAAACTGGACCTCCAATGCCTCGCAGGAAGTGCAGCGACCACATTTACAAATAAACACCTCCCTAAGTCACATGCTACCTGGGGGGAACAGCCTTCAGAGAGAGGGATCTACACACACCCATTTGATCTTGCTCAGCCTGGGAGATTTTTAATTGCCCCTGTTAAAAAAAAAAATGTTATTGCTCTTTCTGGAAACCTTGAGTTTGGAACTTTGATCAGAGCAATTTCGACATGTCATTGAAACCTCGTTTTCACTTCATCCCTTCTCTGGGCACCCCCTGGCCCAGTCAGAAGTGGGTAGCAAAAGTCCAGGGTCATCTGTAGAGACGGGAAGCAGATTAGTGTCACCAGGGCTTGTGGAGGGGGGAGTTGGGATGGGGTTTCTTTCTGGGGTGATGAAAACGCTCTGGAATTAGCTGGCGCTGTTATTAATAGTCGCACAACACAGTGACTATACTAACACCCACTGTCAAGGGGCGGATTGTTATGTTAGGCGCATTATAGCTCAATGAAAAAAATAAATGTAAAAAGACAATTACCCATCTGTTTAAGTTGCGATTAAATCGTAGCCCTATTAAATAAATAAACGAAAAGACGCCGGCGCTCATATGTTTATCGCAGGACTATTCACAATATCGAAGACTCAGGATCAACCTACGTGTCTATCAGTGGACGAGTGGACGAGGAAAATGTGGTCTCTGTACACCGTGGAACACTGTTCTGCCATAAAACAGAACGAAATCATGTCTCTTGCCACAGTATGGATGGAAATTATCTTAAGTGAAAGAATTCAGAAATAGAAAGTGAAATATTGCATGCTTTCAGCTACAAGTGGGAACTAAATAATGTGTTCACCTGGACATAGAGCGTGCAAAAATAAGACATCAGAGACTCAGAAGGGTGGAGGTGGGAGGGGACGGGTGATTAAAAGAATCACTTTATAGGTACAATGTAGACTATTCAGGCCGTAGATACAATCTACAAAGGCCCAGACGTCACTACCACACAATGTATCCATGTAACAAAATTGTACTCCTACCTCTCACATGCATACAAATATATCATCTTGTTTTGGTAAACTTAAAAGAATTTATACAAATAAAAAAGAAAGTAAGAAAGAGCAGGAAGGGAAAAAAATAAATTTCACCTATTACCCTCCCCTCCCCCCATCAAGCCCTTTCATTTTTTTCCCCGCATTTTCTCACAGTTCTCGTTCGTCTACGCGGATCCTTTTCTGCATAGCTGTAAAATGAGTATTTCGAACATGCTTTTGGTCTCTCCCCACCCTACACCCATCCTTCTCTCTAAGGAGTTAAGAGCTGGACTGATGTCCATGCGTGGAAGGACTGTAAGACACTTTTGTTGAGTGAAATAATTAGTGAACAGCCATACGCACTAGGATATGTCTCTCTGCCTGGCACAAAGTAGATATTCAATAAATGTTTGTTGAATGAATACGTGAACGTTGGCAAAGGACTATCTCAACTCCCCAGCGAATAAAGGAAATGGTGTGCTGGTCAGCTTTAACAGCCAGCTCTTTGGGGAGGGGAATTGTGTGTGTACGTGTGTTATAAATGCTACTGAAGCTTGGTGGCACACGCCTGTAGTCCCAGCAACTTGGAAGGGTGAGGCAGGAGGATCCCTTGAGCCCAGGAATTGGAGGCTGCAGTGAGCTATGATCTCACTACTGCACTCCAGCCTGGGCAACAGAGTGAGACCCTGTCTCTAAAATAAATAAATAAATGCTACTGATATAAAGAATGTGCAGCACTCAATTTACAAGTAATGAAACACAAATGAAACATACAATACTCTATTGTCAATTCTATACAGCCATTTGATTCTCACAAAAGGGTTTTGCTGATTTTTGCAAAACTCTTGTACCCATAGTCAACCTACAATTGCAAATAACTGAATGGGTGTAGTTCTGACATAAATGTTGGTGCTATTTTCATTTATGTTACTAAGGTGAAATGAACACATACGTTGGAATTTCATATGGCCACAATAATGTAAATGACTTCTTTGATGAATCAGATAGTTTTTCAATACTGGAAAAATATTACCTCATTTTTGTGTGTGTGCTGTTCACATTCTAACATCTACAGTCATGACACACTTTAAAATTTAATCTGCATTATTAACTTTTCTCCATCACTTTTTTTTTTTTTTTGAGACAAAGTCTTGCTCTGTCACCTGGGCTTGAGTGCTGTGGTGTCAGCCTAGCTCACAGCAACCTCGAACTCCTGGGCTCAAGGGATCCTCCTGCCTCAGCCTCCCAAGTTGCTGGAACTACAGGTGCCCACCATCATTTTTCTATTTTTAGTACAGATGGGGTCTCGCTCTTGCTCAGGCTGGTCTCGAACTCCTGAGCTCAAGCAATTCTCCCGCCTCAGACTCCCAGAGTGCTGGGATTACAGGCGTGAGCCACCATGCCCAGCCAACTTGCAAATTTTGGCCACTGAGAACATTATTGCATTAATATGTGACTCCTGTTTGCACACGGGAAGAGTTTCCCTAGGTTATGTGCCTAGGAGTAGCATTGCTAGGTCACAGGGTACGAAAGATAGGGATAAATTGCTTTCCAAATCGGTGGGTTCAGACGTTCTTTCAGTTAATCCCTTGCCCAGGTGAGAGAGATAAAAGTTCTCGGTTCACTTCTAGATTGGAACAATGTCCCCGTATGATATTGAGACCAGCTTGTGCCGAAACAAGATAAATGTCACCTTGGATTGAATCTATCAAAAAAGCCATTAGAAATTTATTTCCTGGAGGAGCAATTTAGGAGACACCCAAGTCCCTGGAACCAGGGAACAGATGTACTAAGAAAAATGTTATTGGAACCAATGATAAGTGGCAAGATATGTCACCGAGAGAGGTTACAAGGCAAAATGCGCTTGGTAGTGCAGAAACAGAATGGGTGGAGGGTGTGAGTCCGAACTGCGATCTCAACAGTAAAAGCTCATGTTTCATAACAAGTGCTGAGAATTGGGTGCTTAGAGGTTAAGCTGTCTCCCTGAGGACAAGAACACTCATTTTACGTGCCCTGCAAGTAGCACATATGGGACTGAGCGTGGTGGCTCATGCCTGCAATCCCAGCACTCTGGGAGGTCGAGGCGGGAGGATCGCTTGAGGCCAGGAGTTCGAGACCAGCCTGAGCAAGAGCGAGACCCTGTCTCTATTAAAAATAGAAAAATTAGCCAGGCATGGTGGTGGCGTCTGTAGTCCCAGTTACTCGGGAGGCTGAGGCAGGAGGATCACTTGAGCCCAGGAGTTGGAGGCTGCAGTGAGCTATAATGAGGCCACTGCACTCCAGCCTGGGGCAACAGAGTGAGACCCTGTCAACAAGTGGGGGATCAGAGAGACTTTCTGGAAAAGGTGGCAGGAGTGCTGAGTCTCCAGGTAGGAATTGCAGAGAGCTGAAAATTCTGGCCATTAGAAGAGATTCAATCTCTTTGTCCCCCTCAAGGAGAATTCATTTACCATATCACGTCAAGGGCAATCCACAAAATATAACGCATCCCACGGAACACGATCGAGCCGGATGAACAAGCCAATAACTGTTACGTGCAACAACATGGATGCATCTCGAAAACATTGCGCTGAGAAAAACGACCTGAACACAAAAGGTTGCACACTGTCCAATTCCATTGATTTATTTTTTTTATCTCTCT
>NW_012147964.1:2520415-2525854 GCF_000956105.1 Propithecus coquereli
TAGGCAAGTTATAGCTCCATAAAAAGACATTATATGTAGCCTAAAATAAAATAAAGCGAGAGAAAGATCACTGGGCAGAACAGCAGGGAGGTGGGGGTGGCCAGAGCTGTTCAAGGGCCATGGCATTGTTGGGGGCCACGGGAGCATTCATCTGACCTTTGGGTGGGAGTCACGGCAAGCACAACGAAAAAAGCCCAGATCGTGTAAATCCAGTAGCAGCTTTGTCTACAAGCAGTTTTTTCTCCCCATCCCTGATCCTTGACTCAGGATAGGAGCTGCTTTAATCAGGGAAGAGTTTTGGTTACATTTTTGCCTTTTTAAGAGCATAGTCACATTTTGCAATTATGTTTCTTTTTGAAACAGTTTCTGGTGCCCAGCACACAGAGCACTGCAAACTGTTAAAAGAATAGGGAAGGGGCAGCCTGAAGGAGAGTGGAGAAGAGTGGGCAGGACGGAGGACCTGCCCCAACCCTGGAGGAAGGTATTGACTCAGTCATTTCCTCTCATCTTCCTCCCATGTGATTCCCAAAGGTGCTCCCACCGTGATATGTACAAGGATGCTTGAGATATGACAAAAAGAAAAGCAATGTGGTCAGTTTTTCACGAAGTCAACTTTTTTCCCACTTGAACAACTGCCCTTTATTCCGTGTCACATATTAATACTTCCTTTTCCTCCCTTCCTTCCTTCCCTCCCTCCCTCTCTTTCTTTTTCTTTTTTCTGTTAGAATGACCTTTCTCGTAAAAGACTACAGCTGTTATAGCAAACAGTAAGGCGGATCCTCAGAAAAATAAAACACCGAAGTACCATATAATCCAGCAATTCCACTTCTGGGCACGTATCCAAAAGAATTGAAAGCAGGGACTCAAACAGATATTTTCACACCCATGTTCACAGCAGCGCGAATCACGACAGCCACAAGGTGGAAACCACCCAATGTCCACTGGCAGATGGATGGATAAGCAGGTTTGGTCTACACACACAATAGAATATCATTCAGTCTTATAAAAGAAGGAGGCTCTGACACCTGCTCCGACAAGGATGAACCTTGAGGACGTGGTGCTCAGTGAAATAAACCAGTCACAGGAGCACAAGTCCTGTGTGACTCCACTCACAGGAGGTCCCTAGAGGCGTCAGATCCACAGAGACAGGAAGTAGCATGGTGGGTGCCAGGGGCTGGGGAGGGGGTGGGGAGTGTTTCATGGGGACAGAGCTTCAGCTTGGGAAGATGAGAAAGTTCTGGATAGGGAGGCCGGTGATGGTTTCACAGCAATGTGAATGCACTTAATGCCACCAAGCTGTGCACTTAAAATGGTTAAAACGGCAAATTTTATGTGATGTGTATTTTACAATAGAAATGTCTTAACATATAGTACATAATACATATATACGATTCTTCTTTGTCAATTAAAAATAATTTTTAAAACATGTGTTAAAGTGATCCTTCCCTTGTGAAAGAATGGGAGCAATTGATACTTTAAGGTGGTGGGATGCTATATTCAAAAAAAAGAAATAAAGAAAAAAAAAGGTGGTGGGGGTAGCGGGGCGTCCACACTTGGCAAAAACAGTAAATGGAATCTGCTGGGTGTTTCCAACGTTTTGGGATTTTACTGGCTCCCTCAGCCCCAGCCTGGGACACTACAGGCTCAGAGGGGTCTGGCCTCTCCCTCTGCCCACCTGTCACCTGCTCCTCCCCTGTGAGCCCACGCCCCGCCCCCGTGCGCATGCGCACGCGCGCGGATGAAGGCGAGCAAGTGCGCAAGCTCCCGGCACCTCCCCGAGTCGGGCTCCGCCCCTTTCCCCAAGGGGAGGCGGCCACGGGCTTGTGCACACGGGCCGCGGCTGAGGGGGCGGGGCCCGTGGAGGCTCCCGCGTTCGCTCTCGCGAGAGGCCGGCGCGCGATTTCGCGGCTGCCCCCTCCCCGCCCTCGGCCTCCCGGGCTCCGGCTGCAGCGTCAGCCTTGCTTGGGCCTTGGCGGCGGCGGCGGCTCCTCGGCCTGAGCCCCCGGCGTCCCTCGGCACCCCTCGGCCCCGGCCCGCAGCGTCGCCCGCCCTTGGCCGCCCCGGCACCGGCCTAGGCCGCGGCTGCAGCCCCGGGCTCGCGTCGGCGCCGCCCGCTCCCGGCCCGCCCCCTATGGGCCCCGGCTAGAGGCGCCGCCGCCGCCGGCCCGCGGAGCCCCGATGCTGGCCCGGAGGAAGCCGGTGCTGCCGGCGCTCACCATCAACCCCGCCATCGCCGAGGGCCCGTCCCCCACCAGCGAGGGCGCCTCCGAGTGAGTGCCGGGATCGGCCGGGTGTGGACGGGGGAGGGTCCCCGAGAGGTGCGGTCGGGCCAAGGGGCGGTCCCTGCGGGAAGACGACGGGGTGTGGGGTCCCCAGTAGCGAAATCAGGGTGATGGGGTCCCTAAGAGGAGAGGACAGAGTCAGAGGTCCCTGAGTAGTGAGATCGGGCAGAGGGGAGGTGCCTGCTGGGAGAAGACGGGGTGTGGGGTCCCTAAGTAGCGAAATCAGGGCGATGGGGTCCCTAAGAGGAGAGGACAGAGTGAGGGGTCCCTGAATAATAAAATTGGGCCAACGGGAGGCCCCTACAGGAACAGACAGGGTGTGGGGACCTTGAATAGCAAAATCAGGGTGATGGGGGGGTCTCTGAGTAATGAGATCAGGGCCTGGGGAGTCTCTTTGGGGAAAAAAGATGGGGTTTGGGGTCCCTAAGTAGTGAGATGAGGCCTAGGAGAGGTCCTTGCAGAGAGAAGTTGGGTTAAGGGTTAGGGGTCAGGGTTAGGGTTAGGGCCCTGGAGTTGTGAGACTGGGAGGGGGGGTCCCTGAGAGGAGAGGATGGGTGGGGGGATGCTGTAGGGGTCAGGGCTGGTGTGGGGTGTCCTGAGTAATGAGGTCCCAGGGAGGCATCTGGGGGGAGGAGGTGGTAAGGGGAGCTCCTGGGTGGTCAGGACAGGTTGAGGGGTCTTCTAGGGGGGCAGTCCCTTTGGGGCTAGAGTAGGGTCAAGTGAATCCCTGAGTAGTAAGGTGGGGTAGGATGAGAGGGTGCCCCAGGGGCCAAGATGGGGTGGGGACCCTAGGGCCCTGGGGTGGGGGGTCCTTACAGGAGCAAGATAATGGGTAGGGAGGCCTGAGAGGTGAGGACAGGCATCCCTGAGGGGTCGGGTCGGGGTTCTCTGGGGGCAGTGGGGGAAGGGAGACTCAGAGACGCAAGGAGAAGCTCCCACTGCCCGCTGGTGGCGGAGGTGGGGTGTGTGGGGTGCCCTGAAGCCGGGGAGCTAGGTAAGGAGGCTGGGAAGCAGGAGTGAAGGGGGTTGGGAGGGGCCGGCGCATAGAGGGGCCTGCTGGGATCCCCGAAAGCCGATGAGCAGATTCTAGAGGCAAATGGACCAGAAAAGTCCTCCAAAGGCAGGGCTGGCTGAGTGTGGAAGGTTTGAGGAGACCAAGGGTGGCAGGAGGACTTGGGGGGCTCCCGAGAAGCCAGGGGAAGGGGTCAAAGGGGCATCCCAGGGTAGTGGGGTGACGCCGAGGCAGAATGGTGTCATGCAGGAACAAGGGAGGTGACTTCTGTGTGCTGGGGGCATACCCCTGTGTTCCTGTTCTCCATGCTGGAGTGGGGCAGGACAGTCCCCGGGCCCCAGGCGAGGTCCATTCATTGTACTCATGGGGTGACCCGTGAGAACCAGGTGTGCTGGGCTTATGCCGTGTATGTTGGGCTCACCTGCTTGGGGGCTTGGCCTTCTGTGACCTGGATGAAGAAGTTGAAGAAGAGACTTTGTTGTTGTTTTCAGAGGCAGGGTCTCACTCTGTCACCCAGGCTGGAGTGCAGTGGCGTCCTCACAGCTCACTGCAGCCTAGATCTCCTGGGCTCAAATGATCCTGCTGCCTCGGCCTCCGGAGTAGCTGGGACTACAGGTGCCACCACTCTCGACTGATTTTCTTAAACATTTTTTTGTAGAAACGGGGCTTTTCCTGTGTTGCCCAGGCTGGTCTTGAACTCCTGGCTTAAGCGATCCTCCTGCCTCGGCCTCCCAAAGTGTTGGGATTACGGGCATGAGCCACCGTACCTGGCAGAAGCAGACTTAATGCATACGTGCGCGAGTTAGTATCGTCACAGCCAGACAAGGGGACGCGTTCCTTATGCTTACGGGGCAGCCTTTTCTTCGCGTTCCTGCCTTTTATGTGGTGTCTGATTTCCAACCATTGACAAATTCCCCCGGTGGAGGGAGCCAGCCATAGGGATTCCAGGGTTGGTTTTTTGTTTTTTTGTTTTTTTTTAATATGACCACAGTTGAATTGCGCTAAATTTAAGACGGATTAATCAGCCGGCTCCGGAATGCATTTTCAATGTCTCGGGCAGTACTCGAGCCCTTCCGAGCCTGGCCTCAGAAGCCGCCTCTTCACCCCTGCGGTGAACAGCCGCATCCGTTCACTCCCTCACATGCGTTCCCTGCCTTCTCTGCTGCCTCTCGGCCCCTCAACGTCACTTCTTCATCCGGGTCCTTGTTCGACAGGTGTTCAGCGAGCACCTACTAGACCCACAGGGGGAACTCTAAGATGAGCAGGGTCGTGAGCGTTGCCGCTCGCTTGTGTTGTGTCGTGACTTCGGGCAAGTTACTTAAACCCCGTAAGTCTGTCCCCTCCTGCCTGAGCCGGGGCTACCCGAGACTTGCCTCCCGGGGCGATGGTGAGAATGAGATGAGATGGCGTTTGTGCAGCCTGGGATCCGTGGAGCCTGCCCCTGCCTCCCAGCCAGCCCTCTGCAGCTCCAGCGCTGGCCACATTGCCGAGCATCAGGTCACCCCGATTCTGGCCTCATGGCCCCTTGGCTCACATGTCTGTATGTTCTAGGCTAGCAGTGGTTGAACTTCAGGACTGGATGTTTCCTGGTGGGAGGTCGTGCAGTCTGTGGCCTTAGCAGCTTCTAGAATTGGTGGCCGAGGCCCACCAGAGGCAGCCCATTCTCCCCGAGAGACTTTTAGAGCCACACTGTCTGGTCCCGGAGCCCCCACACAGCCAGCACTTCAAACGTGGCACCTCCAAATTCATGAGAGCTCTGACTGAGCACAACACGCACGTCACAGACTTCAGAGGCATGCAAAAAACGTAAACCGTTAATTTTTATATTGGTCGTACATGGAAAATGATAATATTTTAATGGGTGAAATCAGTTTTGCTATTAAGTTAATTTCACCTGTTTTCCTTTCTTCACACGGACACTCGAAAAGTTTAAGCCACACAGATGGCTTACAGCCTATGTCTTTGGACAGCACTGGGTCAGCCCTTGTGTATGTCGAGCTGAAGTATCTGCCTTTTACCCGGAGCTGCTTTTATTCCGGGACCTGGTTCAAAGTCAAGGCATTTGTGAAAACAGTTTATGGTCAAAATTGCCTTTGAAAATTCAGTGAATCACTCAATAAATGGCATTGTACATGGTCAGAGTTT
>NW_012147964.1:2526759-2555257 GCF_000956105.1 Propithecus coquereli
TGTGATGCAGCTTCTATGCTGCAACTTCTCCCACCTGTTGGTTGTGGTTCTTGGCTTGGAGGCCACTCAGAACACCTGATCCTCCATCTTCGGCAAAGACAGACATCCTACCTTGAGCTTCACTTGCCCGGTCCCCCGGTTCACTCATGGCCTCCAGATGTGGCTAGAGTTCTTGCGTCAGGAAGGAGGCCTCCTGGGTCCTCCGAGCTAGTACTTTGCCCTTAAGATCTGGAGATGTCCCAGCCTTTGTGAGCTGGGATGCAGGCAGTGTCCTCAGTTCCTGGTTCTGGTCAGTGGTATGTCTGGGGGCGGGGGACAGAGGCACATGTCCCTCTTTCCTGCGGCACCATTAGCCCCTGGAGCGCAGGATCCGGTCTGCCTCCACTCTGGGTCCTGCCAGGGCCCAGGGCGCCTCGCCACGCGGCGGAGTCACCTCTTGGTAGCTCACAGGCTCTCTTCTCATCCTCGCCTTCGGTGTCCCCACAGAGCGAACCTGGCAGACCTGCAGAAGAAGCTCGAGGAGCTAGAACTGGATGAGCAGCAGAAGAAGCGTCTGGAAGCCTTCCTCACCCAGAAGGCCAAGGTCGGGGAGCTCAAGGACGACGACTTTGAGCGGATCTCGGAGCTGGGCGCGGGCAACGGTGGGGTGGTCACCAAAGTGCAGCACAGGCCTTCGGGCCTCATCATGGCCAGAAAGGTAAGCGGCAGGGGGGCGGGCGGCCCGTCCCCATCCTCATCCTCTGCAGTCCATGCATGGTGAGGACAGGTGGCCCGGCCTCTGCTCACTGACAGGCTCCCGGGCCCAGAAAGAGGCCAGCTCTGGGCGGGATGTACAGCGCCGCCTGTCCACACTGGCCACGTGTGGCGCTCCCTGCCATGGTGGCCTCTGCCTTCGAGGACATTTAAAACGCACATTTGCAGAAACGTCCTCGACTGTTTTAGGCTGGCTTGAGAAAGGCTGCACGTGGAGTTTACAGGACTATTAGTCTGTTGGTCAGGGTTCTGCAGAGACACCGAAGCAATACGATGCGTGTGTGTGCGCATGTGCGTGTGTGCTCGTGTGTGCGTGTGTGTATCTATACAGTCATGCCCCATAACATTGTTTCCATCCATGACGGACCAAACACATGGTGGTCCCACAGATGATAGTTCTGTGTTTCTGCTGCGCCTTTGCTATGTTTTTATGTGTGTAGATGCACAAACGCTTAGCACTGTGCCGCAGCTGCCCGCCGTGCCGAGACTGGGCACACGCTGCCCGGGTTGGCGGCCGAGGAGCTAGCGAGTAGTAGGCAGTCCCGTTGGTTCGTGCGAGTTCACGCCGTGATGTTCGCGCAGTGACGGAACTGCCTAAGGACAGATTTCTCAGGACACATCCCCGTTGTTGAGCGAGCACGACTGTCTAGATCGAGCGAGAGATGTATTCGAGGGACCCGGCTCGTGCGATTGTGGGGCTGCAGGTCTGAAATCTGTAGGGCAGGCTGGAGCGCCAGGGAGGAGTCCCAGAGCCGTCTAGAGGCAGAATTCCCTCTTCCTCCAGGGACGGCAGAATTTTCTCTTAAAGCCTTTGACTGATTGGGTGAGGCCCACCCACATTGCGGAGGGTCTGCTGATTAATTGATTTAAAGAGACAAGGTCTTGCTCTGTCACCCAGGCTGGAGTGCAGTGGTCACTGTCACAGCTCACTGCAGCCTCCAGCTCCTGGGCTCAAGAGATCCTCCCACCTCGGCCTCCCGAGTGGCTGGGACCACAGGCTCACAGCTAAAGGGTCTCCCAATTCAAATATGAATCACATCTAAACAAAATACCTGCCCGGCACATCTAGACCAGCGTTCGACAACCAGCTGGGCACCACGGGCTCGCCAAGCGGGCACATAAAGGTGACCGTCACGCCACCTTTCGGGAGTCTGCAGACCTGGTGCCGACAGACCTGAGATTGCTCGTCCTGAGCTCCTGGGCGGTGACGCGGCCTCTGTGCTGTGCGTTTGAGAATAGTCCCCGGGAGACGCTGGGAGTCGAGATGAGGAAGGGCTGGTGTCCCCTGAACACGTAAGCAGGGGGCTTTGTGTTGCCAGATTGTTCAGCTCCTCAGGTGGGTGCCTTCAGATGTAGAAAGCTGCCTCCTCCTGGAAGCCCACCCTCCCCACACGGTGTTCTCCGAGACCCGAGCGCCCCTGCCCGGGAGGGTCTGCGCAGGGCCTGCCTTCCACAAGAGCTTGGTCTCTGTCGGGAGTCGGCTCTGCAGCTATTTCTTCTTGCCTCCTCTCCTCCCGAGATCTGCAGCCACGGGCGTTCTATTTCTGTCCCCTGACTGCAGGCAGCCTTTTCAGAACCAGAGCAGCCGTGGGAACCGCGGGCTCCCTTCACACGAAGCACGGGGAGGGAAAAGGCAGAGGCGGGGTTCGGGCGGCAACGGGCACCTTGAGAGCAGAGCACTGGTTCGCGCGTGTGTCGGGGACCAGGGGCTCCCAGGACAGTCACAGAGTCTCCCCGGTGGTCCCCGATGGCCCGTGTAGCAGACGTGAGCCCCGTACCTCCCCGCGGCACAATGTCCCCGCTGAAGGGCGCGGGGTTCGTGTGCAGCTCCTGTTGGCTGGGAAGTAAGATTTGGGCGTTGCCACCCACGGGGGCGTGGCCGGGTAAGTCCTGTGGTCTGCTTAGCGGTATTGTCCCGATGTCAGTTCCTGGGGTTGACGCTGTCCTTTGGTCACGTGAGATGTCACCTTTTGGGAAGCTGGGTAAAGGGTACCCAGGACTTTCGTTACTATTTTTGCGACTCGCTGTGCTTCTATAATTCTTTCAAAATTAGGTGGTGGTGTTTTTTTTTTAACTTGCCCCAAAAATTGGGATTGGGAGAGGTTATGTTGACCGTGAAGTCTGTCTGCCTGGCTGCCGTCGGGGGCCAGGGCTGTGACTCCCTGACGGGCCGGGAGCCTTAGGCCAGCCTCGGGCGTCAGGGCTCCTTTAGTCCACCGGGAATGCCAGGCCGCCTGGGAGGCTGTTCACCTTCAGTGGGCGGAAGGGCACAGATAGGAAAATTGAAGCGACAACGAGGTGTTTAAGACACAGCGGCCTCAGTCCGTGGTCCACCGTGCTGGGCGGGTTCTGAATTCCGCCGGAAGAGGTCACGAACCTGCAAGGCCGGCACAGACCCCGCTCTGTGGCCAGCAGCCCGTGGTTAGCTGGGATCATCCTGACCCGCGTGACGTGGGTCGAAAAAGCAACGAGGTCGGTTCTCCCTCCGGCGTCATGTGACAGCCACGGGGCAAAGTCACTGCGTTACTGGGGCCAGGAGAGGTTGGTGAAGAACTTAGCGTGTTTGTCACGCACGTGGGGTTCTTGAACTCCCTGTACTCGTGGCAGAGCAATGGTTTTGGCCTGCGCTTGTCTTCCTCTGCACCACCCCAGCTGACTTCTAGAATGGGGGTCCCGTGAAGGGCCAGGGCCACGTCGTGCTGCGAGCTGCCGTCTCGTGCGTGGTCAGAGCCTCGTCACATGCTGGGCAAGGGGGAAGCAGACCCTTCCGGCACCTGTGGGGCCCGTGCTGTGCACAGTAGGCAGCTGGAGGGGGTCAC
Source organism: Propithecus coquereli (assembly GCF_000956105.1). Taxonomy (NCBI): domain Eukaryota; kingdom Metazoa; phylum Chordata; class Mammalia; order Primates; family Indriidae; genus Propithecus; species Propithecus coquereli. The sequence continues at coordinate 2,530,332 of NW_012147964.1, forward strand.
AGGCACAAAGTGTGGCCTTAAAAGAGGGCGCCTCCCGTCCAGCCTCGGTGGGTGTGGCCAGGCAGGCCCCGGGGGCCACCTCTTCTGATTTCTGACCACTAATTCAGACATTCAGAGACACTGTGCAGGCCACACATATCTGCTGGCTGAAGCCGGTTTATGAGCCGTCAGCTGTGACCTGCGACTTAGGGTGCTGCGAGATCATCCCAGACCCAGCCCTGTCGGGCGGCGGCGCATCCCCCCCCCCATGTCCTGCCATTGCCTGGTAAAGCCCTTTCTCCCCCCTCCTCATTCATGGCCCCGGCCGCATTCCTGTCTCGAGTTCTTCATTGCTCACTGGAAACCACCTCCAACTCCCAGCAGCCTGGCGTTCGCTCTGAACGCCCACCAGCGTCGCTGTGTCGTCAGCTGTCAGGGCCCGCACGGCCCGGGCAGTGGCGTCGTGGAAAGAGCGTGGGCTTCGGCCTCCTCCGTGAGGCCGGCCCCAGCCCTGATTTACCAGCCGCGTGCCACTGGGAACATCTCTGAACCTGACTTGCTCGGTCAGCGTGACGGGGCAGTCACACCTGTCCCCCAGGGTGGGTGTCGGGCCAACTGCAGACATACAGGTGCTCAGAGACGCTCCCTCCCGCTCTCTGTCCCTCTTCCTTTTCCTCTGTCAGCTGAGAAAGCTTGCTTGACGGGCCCCGGATGTTACAGAGCCATTAAAAGTGAGATCAGGGCTGGGTGCGGTGGCTCACACCTGTAATCCCAGCACTCTGGGAGGCCGAGGCAGGAGGATCACTTGAGGCTGGGAATTTGAGACCAGCCTGGGCAACGTGGTGAGACCCCCATCTCTACAAAAAACAGAAGAATTATCTGGATGCCATGGCACACGCCTGTAGTCCCAGCTACTCAGGAGGCTGAGACAGGAGGATCGCTTGAGCCTGGGAACTGGAGGCTGCAGTGAGCTGTGATGACGACACTGCACTCCAGCCTGGGCAACAAAGCGAGACCCGTCTCAAAAAAAAAAAAAACCAAAAACCACATTAAAAAAAGTCCATGCTTCACTATCAGGCCCCTTAGAAACGTGGTTGTTGCCTCACAGATGTGGTCCCGATGCGGAGAGAGTGTGCTGGGGTTCTGGGGTGATCGTCCGTCCTGCTGAGGCCCCCACGGTGGGAGTGAGTGTCCCAGCGGCCCCAGAGAGCCCGACTGGGCAGGAGGGTTGGGGGAGAAGCGAGAACCAGAGGGGCGGTCAGAGCAGAGGGCTGGGGTCGGGGTGGGCAGGAGGCGTTGCCTGGGGAAAGGCGGGGGCGCTGGGCACACGCCTCTGGAACCTGCCACGGTTCCCAAGGTCGCAGGCCCTGTGAGCGCGCACGCTCCTTCACGCCTTCCTGCCCGCCAACAGGCAGCCCTTTGTCCCTGCGCCTCCAGCGCCCTCCCCATCCTAGTCCCTGCGGCGACTCCGGCCCTTCCTCAGAGGCCCAGCCCAATGTCACCTCATATCTCCGCTGTTCCCCGAGCACCTGGATCGATTCCCCTTGGCGGCACTTCCGCCGCATTGACGTCGTCGTACCCGTTTCTCTTCCCTCCTGACCGCGTGTGTCCTCCAAGCAGGGACCATCTCGGTCCTCAGTTTCCCTCAGCCACTGGCCCAGCCTGTAAGGGACTCTCTGCCCACGGGTTTGTTGGATCCAGGACCTTCCTTTCCAGCCTCCACCACCCGGCTCTGCCCCGGGACAGATGCGTGGATGTCGCGTCTTGTCTTATCTTATCGCGATGGCTGCAGGGACAGCCTCGGGTTAGCCGGGACGCTCTCCCGGAGCCTCAGCTGCCGCCTCGCCGCCTGTGGGTTTGGGTTGCTCAAGGCGGTTGTCAGTGTCTCCTCCACATCGCTCGAGAGGGTCCTGTGCCTCCTCACGCCGGCTGAAATGCTGGGGTAGATCGATGACGATTTCCTCTGTGGACTCGGACTGGAGTGGAAGGGCAGCCACAGTCCCCGGGCGTGACCTCGGGCTCTTCCGTGCTCGCCGGGCTCAGCATGGGGTCCCAGCCTAGGGGCGGGGAGGGGCTCCAGGTAGACCCACCTTGGCCGAGAGAAGGGCAGAGGTGGTGTCATCACCCCCTCCAAGGGGCTCTGGGCCCTGGGAAGGCCGGTGCTCTGTTGAAGCGTGACGTGGGGGCGGGGCATCCTCGCGACACGGTTCCTGCTGTACCCCAGTGGAAATACCTGCTCCGTCGGCTTTTTGTTAACAGATTTATCGGGATGTAATTCACATACCGTACAATGCACCCTTTTTAAAGTATATAAAACTGGACACTTTATAAGGCAGACCCCTCGGAGTGGGATCCCCACATGGCTCAGCTGGTCTTGAATGCTGCTGTGGACGCCTCCAGGGCAAAAGGCGCAAACACCCCCTTCCCCCGCAACAACCCCATGCCCCGTGTTCTGGCCCCCTGAGTGGCCTGGTCCTGACGTCTGTCCCCTGCAGCTGATCCACCTGGAGATCAAGCCGGCCATCCGGAACCAGATCATCCGCGAGCTACAGGTCCTGCACGAGTGCAACTCGCCCTACATCGTGGGCTTCTACGGCGCCTTCTACAGTGACGGCGAGATCAGCATCTGCATGGAGCACATGGTGAGTGCCGCACCGGGACCTGGAGGGCGAGTCCCCAGAGCCGCGGGCTTGGGACCAGGGGCACGTGCACAGGACCAGGAACTCAGGTGGAGCAGGGGGGTGTCAGGGCAAAGTCTACCCACCTCTATCCTCGAAGCCTTTGTCCTCAGAAGCCACAGCACACTAGTTTCCAGGGGGTCCTTCTGGGGCCCCTCGACGCCCGTGCAAACATCTATGTCTATAGATGCATTTGGAGATTTTATGTGTGTTTATTTGTTTAGAGGTGGGGCTCTCATTGTTACCCAGACTGGACTCGAACTCCTGGGTTCAAGTGATCCTCTCGACTCAGCCTCCCGAGCAGCTGGGACTGCAGGTGCACACCACCATGGCTGGCTAATTTTTTAATTTTCTGAAGAGACGGGGTCTTGCTCTGTTGCCCAGGCAGGTCTCAAACTCGTAAGCTTAAGTGATCCTCCCACCTCGGCCTCCCGGAGTGCTGGGATTACAGGCGTGAGCCACCGCGCCCGGTCAGATTTTTAAACATTCACACGCTCTGCCCAACTTGGCTGCTTCACTCGCTACATCAGGGAATCATTCCCTGACAGTGTGAGGGAGCTGTCTCCGTCCTGCCACCCTCTGTGTAGTGTTCCCGCGCGAGTGTGGACCGCATGGGGACTCATTAAACGCTCCCTTGCTGGGGACGCTTAGGTCGTGTCCAGCCCCTGCCCCATCTCGAGTCACACTGCACCGGGTGTCCTTGCACAGGAGCAGGCGCACCTGTGGGGTGGAGCCCTGCGGTGGCGTTGCTGGCTTCAAGGGGACATGCGACTAAAATTGGATCGGTTTCCAAATCGCCCTGCACAGAGGACGTGGCCACCCGAGCTTGCTCCAGGGCAGCCCGTGCCTGGCCCGGCTCAGACCCGCAGATCACGACATCTAGGGTGGAGCACGGACACCGCCACGTGCATTCCGATGTGCCCCCTTGTTAAGACACTCTGGTTTCGAAGCCCAGAAGTGGGTGGGATGGAGCGTAACGAAAGCAGAAGTGGTCAGAGCCCAGGGCCTCCCGCCAAACCAAGCCCGCCAGGTATCGGACCACCCGCTGCAGGCCTCCCCTTGCAAAACCAGGCTGCGACAAGGCCTCAGGCACGTCGGCCTCCGTCCCGCCCTGGAAATGCGCTGTCCTCTTTGACAGTTTTGCAAGAAAGACAGGAAACGTATTTCACCAAGGGCCCCTCTCAGCCGTGTGATGAGACGCCCGGCCCCTTTCTCACCTGGGAAGGAGGGTCGCCTCCGCCCCACCTCGCAGAGTCATGGTGCGGGTGAGAATCAAAGGGTGACGTGAGGATGAGGAAGCACTCTGTGGTCTGAGGTGGCCCCTCTCTGTCCCCTCTGTGCTGTGGCATCCTCTCCCTCCCCCCTGCTCAGGAGCTCCGCCGACTCCCCTATTAACATCGTGGGTTAGCTCTTAGGCCTCCTCTCTCCCATGCGGGAAAGGGGGAGCCTTTTGTTCTTGGGGAGTTTGAGACACTGCTTCCAGAGCCGGCACCCACCCCGGCGGGCTCTGACCACACCCCATGCAAGAGGGAGACGGGAGCCATCCTGACTGCATTTGTCAGGCTCATTCTTTAGAACTCTGAGTTTAATGTTTTTGCCTTGCTTTTTTTTTTTTTTTTCCTTTCAATTTTTTTGTAGAGATGGGGTCTCACTGTGTTGCCCAGGCTGGTCTCGAACTCCTGGCCTCAAGCGATCCTCCCGCCTTGGCCTCCCAAAGTGCTGGAATTGCAGGCATGAGCCACCGTGCCTGGCTCCACTTCGCTTTTATAACAAGCTGGGGATAGTGGACTGTGTAGACAACACACAAGTAAAAAGACGTGTTTAGCTATAGCCCACACGCCCACAATTTCCACTGATAGAGTCTGTGATTTCAAAATAAATGTGGGTGATGAAAGGCATATGTGACAGACCCACAGCAAGTGTCCCACCGAGTGGAGAGAAACCGAAAGCCTGTCCTCTAAGATCTGGCAGGAGACAGGGTGCCCATTGTCACCACTGTTACTCAGCACAGCCCTGGGAGTCTTGGCTTGGGTGATCGCGTAAGAGAAGGAAACAGAGGGCCTCCAAGCTGGAAAGGAAGAGTTCAAATTATCCTTGTTTGCGGATGACAGGAAGACATCTGCACCCCATGCTCATTGCAGCGCTAGTCACAGTAGCCAAGATTCCCAATCACCGTAAGTGTCCTCCAACGGCTGAGTGGATACAGAGATCACGGCGTGTGCACCCGTGGAGTATTATATAGCCACAAAAAAGAACGACACCCTGCCATTGCAGCCACGCGGATGAACTGGAGGACGTTATGTGAAGCGAAATGCACCAGGCACAGAAAGACAAATCTCACCTGGTCTCGCTCACATGTGGGCGCTGAATATTGAAAACGATGGATCTCATGGAGACAGAGAGTAGAATGACGGTCACCAGAGGCTGGGAAGGGCAGCAGGGAGGGGGGATAAAGTGGGGATGGGTCACGGGTACACAAGTACAGTTAATTAGATGGAATGAACGATATTTGATAGCACTACAGCGTGACTATGACCAACAGTAAATCAGGGTGTGCTTTAACTGAAAGAGTGGAGTTGGAGTGTTCCTAACACAAAGAAATGTTACCCCGATGTGACTAATTCACGCTGTGTGCCCGCATCCAAACATCACACGTACCATGTGAACATATAAAACTATTATGTGCCCGTGATAGTTAAAAATAATTTTAAAAAAATTTAAAAATAACTTTTAAAAAATCAAGCAGCTACACAAATAAATAAAAATTTTTAAAAGTTTTAAAAATTCCGACTGGGTGTGGTGGCTCACACCTGGAATCCCAACACTTTGGGAGGCTGAGGTGGGAGGATCGCTTGAGGCCAGAAGTTCAAGACCAGCTGGAGCAACATAGCAAGACCTCATCTCTACTAAAAGTAGAAAAATTAGCCGGGCGTGGTCGTGGCACCTGTAGTCCCAGCTACTCGGGAGGCTGAGGCAGGAGGATCTCTTGAGCTCAGGAATTGGAGGCTGCAGTGAGCTGTGATGACACCACTTCACTCCAGCCTGGGTGACAGAGCAAGACTCTGTCTCAAAAAAAAAAAAAAAAAAGGATCTAGAATAATATAAGTGACACTTCAGGGGAGGAACCAATGGGGGGTCAGAGGGTTATTTATTTACATGTGGATTCTTTATAAGAAAAATGCATTCATGTACTACCTGCTTGATAAAGGTACAATTTCAGGAACATGTAAAACACACACCACACACACAACATAAATGCGTATGGTGGTACACAAAGTGTAATTTGGGGTCACCAAGGCGTCGTTGCAGTGTCTCCTGTACCACATCCTGTCTCTGTGACTCGGGCAGGTTCCTTACCCAGCCACACTTGGTCTTCTCAGCCGTAGACCAGGGGCTCCCAGCCAGGGGCCTTTCTGCACCCCCCGGAGACTCCTGGCACTGTCTGGAGGCATTTTGGTTGTCACAACTGGGGTGTGACCCGGAATGTCCTCATTCGGCAACTGTTTATTGCCACTGTAAGAATGCAAGTAGCTGTGGTAGGAAGAGGGATTACAGTTAAAAACAATTTTTTTCAATTCTTGTAAGGTTGATTGATAAAAATGAGAAAAGCAGAATAATTCCCATCTCGCCCTACTCGGAAGCGGGGCCGGGCAGCGCCCTGGCCAGACCAGGCTGGTCGGAACACCTGGTCCCGGCGGTTCCTCCAGGCCTTTCCGAGCCACGGCCGCACCCACCCTCTGTCCCAGCATGTCTGTCCCTCCAGCTGCTTGAGACAGTCCCACGTGCGCTCTGGAGGGCTCAGAGTGTGTTGGGTTTTCGAGAACTCACCACGGACTTTCCCACTGAGTGTGGCCGGGCAGAAGCGGCCAGAGAGGGGACACGCGGGCCTCCCCGAGTCCTGGTGCCTCTCCCTGCCTCCTGCTGCCAAGCGAAGTGGAAGGCATCGCAGGGCGGGAGTGCTAGAGCAGCGTGGTGGGGAGGTCCCGACCCCTGGCGTCGCCTCCCCAGCCTCAGTTCTGCTTTCCTCCCCATCAAAGAACTCAGCCCTGTCACCCCTGGTCCCGGGAGTGGCCACTGGGCGTGTCCGGGAGCCTCAACCTCTGCGCAGGCACCTTGGGCAGCCCCCCGACTCCCGGGTTCTGGTCTCCAGGTTGGTTGCCGAGGAGGCTCGGGCAGGGCAGTGAATTTCTGCTCCCTGGTTCACTCAGGGCATCCAGGCCACACCCGGGTGTCAAGGGGGTGCCACCATCCTTCACGGGACACGCGGCACAGCGGGCGGGAGATGGCAGGATAACGGGGCGAGGGGCCGAGGTATTGCCACTTCCTGCGCTGGCTGCATGGGTGTCACTCCTGCGGGGAACACGCCCTCAGGTGCCCCATCAGTTGTGCCCTGAGTTTCCTCACGGGGGGCCAGGGACAGGCAGGTGCCCAGACGCGAAGTTAGCAAGGAGGCCAGGAAGCCCCACAAGGGGGCCTGGACCTGCCTCGCATCTGCGGCCCGGCGGCTGTGTCCTCACACTCCCCTGCCCCTCGATTGCTGGGCACAGACCCCAGGAAGCCCCACAGGATGGAGCCTGGCGGGCACATGAGGCCGGCCCCAGGGCTATCGGTGCCCCCATCCGGGTGTGGGCCACAACTGGAGCAGAGCCCCTGCCCCAGTGACCTCGGGAAGGCCGGGTCACGAGACCAGTTCTGGGAAGGGGACACGCTGGCACCCTGGTCCTGTTCCCTCCCTGCCCTGATGGGCCACAGCGGCCCGAGGTCTCTGCCTCCTAGGGGGAGGTAGCCCCCGCCTCGCCGAGAGCGGGAGATGCTTCCCTGTGCTACCTGGGGAAGGGCAGCTGTCCCTTGCTGACCGACCGCTTTTCCTTGTGACCCCAGGACGGGGGCTCCCTGGACCAGGTGTTGAAAGCAGCCAAGCGCATTCCCGAGGAGATCCTGGGGAAGGTTAGCATTGCGGTAAGTCCCGCCCTCCAAGGGACGTCCCTGCTGGGCCTCAGGTCCCCCCAGGACTCTCCCCGTTGTAGCTCGGTGAAACGGCCCTGGAGGCCTTAACCTTTCGGTCTGGGGGCCCTTAGCACGGGCCTGGGACCCCAGTGCTCGGCACATGGTGCCTGTCGGCTGAATGCGCTGGACCCGGCCGCCCAGCGCACACCAGACCCTCCCTGGCGGGGCCCTGGGCTGCCGTCCTAGCTTCTGTCTCAGCTCCGTCCCATGACCCAGGCCACAGTGGCGTCTGCCTCTGCCGTGGGCGGTCGTATGGGAATCACGGGGTCCATGCTTGCATGGGGCGGCGTCACTGTGCCCCGCCCTGGCGAGCCCGCGCACCTGAGACAGGGCTGCCCTGGCGGGTCCTGTGCTCTGCGGTCGCTCGGGTCAGGGGAAGAGCCCCCTCGTGCCACTGTTGCGCTGACCCCCATCCCACGGCCCCTGCAGGTGCTCCGGGGCCTGGCGTACCTCCGGGAGAAGCACCAGATCATGCACCGAGGTAAGCGTGGCCCAGGCCCTCCCCGGGGTCGAGGGGGCGGCGGGTGGGCAGCGAGCCCCCTGCTCCCTGGCCTGTCTCCGCAGACGTGAAGCCCTCCAACATCCTGGTCAACTCCAGGGGCGAGATCAAACTGTGCGACTTCGGGGTGAGCGGGCAGCTCATCGACTCCATGGCCAACTCCTTCGTGGGCACGCGATCGTACATGTCTGTGAGTTTCCGCGTCTCGGCCCTGCCCGTGCCCCTGCGGTCAGCTCGGCCTCGCTCTCCGGAGGGCTCAGGCAGCCTGCGCTGCCCGGTCGATCTGCTCTCTGTTCTGCCGCGTTTCCCCTTCCTCTCGGAGTTCGGATTCGATCCCCTCGTCGCTTAGCTTTCTGTCCACGGCAGGGCCTACGCGGGCCCTTCCGTAACTTCCCGACCGAGAGACGGGACTCTGAGGTGATTTAGGCCATGACTAGGGGGCCGGGAACCTGCCAAGCTGGTCACAGGAGCAGGTCCTGAGGAGTGTGTGTCTTAGGGACGTGGCCGTCCCTGCACCGTGGGCTCCCCGGGAGCTGCGGTCAGCTCCAGCGCCCGGCCTCGGCCGAGGTCTCTCCAGCAAGCGCGGCGGGTGGGTGAGCAGGGGGTGGAACTGCTCTGGCCACGGCTCGTCAGCCCAGAAAGGGGTGGCCGGAACTGGGCAAGCCCAGGTTTCACCTGCAGTCCCCGCCCCTGGCATCTTCCCTGCCTCTCTCCACAGCCGGAGCGGTTGCAGGGCACACACTACTCAGTGCAGTCCGACATCTGGAGCATGGGCCTGTCCCTGGTGGAGCTGTCCATCGGAAGGTACCCCATCCCCCCGCCCGACGCCAAGGAGCTGGAGGCCATATTTGGCCGGCCCATGGTCGATGGGGCGGAAGGAGAGCCCCACAGCGTCTCGCCTCGGCCAAGACCCCCTGGGCGCCCCGTCAGTGGTATGGTCTGAGTCTGCAACTTCCGGTCTGGACGGGCGGTGACCTCCGCAGGGACTGCTTTTCCCAGGGGCGGCAGCTGCCTCCCCTCTGGCCCTTGTCAGAGCCACCTGTCCCCCCAGGATGGTGCTAGCTGCGGCCAGCAGTCCTCAGATGGTCCGGGGGTTTCTGGGGACAGAGCTGGCAGCAGCGAATGCCCAGACCTGCTACGTCCAGGGCAGCTGCACCTGTTGCTGCCAGCTGCAGGGCTCTAGCAGCGTGACCCTTCGGCCAAGCCTTCCGTTGGTTGGTTTTCCAACATTTGATCCCGAAAATGCTCAGAAACTTACAGCAATGTGGAAAGAATTGCACAGTGACACCCTTGTCCCTACCGCCTAGATCCCGCGGTGAGCATGCTGCCGTAATTGGCCAAGCCTTCCAGGGAGCCTTCCAGGCTTGACTGAGTTTCCTTGGGCGACAGGTTGGATTTGGCCCCGGCACACAGAAGGCGCCGTCTGGGAGGGAGCGGAAGGCCCCAGGCCCCGGGGGACAGCTGGGCTCCCAGAGAACAATCCAGTGCTTAGAGCAGGCGCCCGCGAGCCGGGAGCTCCCCGCCGCCGGAGATGTTCCAGCCCGGCGCTCCGATCACTCCAGGGGAAAGGCCCTGCTGGGGGGCAGACGCAGGACACAGCTCTAGGACACCTGTGATTTCTTTTAAAGTTGGGCGATAGGAAGAAGGTTGAGTTAAAGTCCAAAGGACCATGTAGCGGACTGTGGTTGGTTGGTTTAGTAACAAGTTTACTGAAATATAATTCACGTGCCCTGCAATTCACTCATTTAAGGGATATGATTTGGTGGGTTTGGGTTGCTGTGCAACTGTGACGTCTATCTAATTCCAGAACATTCTCACCACCCTAAAAGGAAGCCCCGTCCCCATCACCAGTCCCTCCCCAGGGCCCGGTGACCATGAATCCACGTGTCCGTGGATCTGCCTGTTCTGGACGTTTCCTATAAACGGAGTCTCACACTGTGTGTCCTTCTGTGTCTGGCATCTCTCACTGAGCACGATGTCCTCAAGGTCCCTCCGCGCTGTGGCCTGTGTCTCAGCCTCGTCCCTTGTCATGGCCGAGTGATACTCCAGCGTGTGCAGGGACCACGTTCTGTTGACCCACTCACCAGTGGTCGGACACTGGGTTGTCAGGTGGAGATTTTAGCAGTGATTTTACGCCCAGTTCCTTCCCTGCAACCTGCTTGGGTGACTTGAGCTCACCCGAGGGAGAGTCTCCTGGGTCTTTGTCCTCGGCCTGTTTCTGGCCCCGCCAAGCCCCAGGTCCCAAGTGGCCTCGATGCCCCTTCCCTGCCTGCATCCCAGCCAGCCAGCCCCTTTCATTCAGGACAGGGCGGAAGGCGAAAGTTCGGCTGCCAACCCCAGCCCCGGCAGCCGGGTCTCAGACATGGGGCAGCCACCCCGCCAGGCTCCCGTCCTGAGCAGCACCTGGGTCTGCCACCGTCACAACTGGCAGCTCCATGCAAGGTCACGCTGCTGTCCTTCCCTGGGGCGGGCGGCACCCTCCCCCCGCCCTGCCGGAGCGCGGCGGGTGATGACTTTGGCACAGCCTGAGAGCAGCATGATGCCGAATGTGGGACTTCTCAAAAACTGCCCGTGCGACTTGTGGCTTTTTCGTTGTTGTTTTTAAACTCCAGAGGCTCAGGCGGGAAGTTACTCGCAGGGCGGCGAGCTCAGGAGCAGGGGCGCCTGTGTCCGGGGCCCGGCGCACCTGCCTCTGGCCCGGCCGTCGCAGGGAGGAGGGCACGAGGCTGCGCTCGACACGGCAGACCCTGCCCTCAGAGAGGCACGAGGTCTCCCGCCGTCTCACCGTGTTTCTGTCCTCCCGGCAGGTCACGGCATGGACAGCCGGCCAGCCATGGCCATCTTCGAGCTCCTGGACTACATCGTGAATGAGGTTGGTACCTGCCGCCCCACACGCCGCCACGCTGGCCCAGTCCAGCCGTTCCCGCAGGAATGTTACCGGAAAGAAGAGAATTGGACCGTTTGTGGATTTGGGCGAGGAGGGTGTAGGGGAGACGCAGAACACTCCAGCAGGCGGGCGTCAGGTGTTGACGTGCGTCTCCTGCCCCCCATCCCCCGAGGTGCCACTCAGGCCCGCCCCTCCCCCAGTCCAGAGGGACACGTGCGACTGTAGCCCAAGGCTCAGTGGAGGAGCCAGGCCGCAGCCCTGTGGCCCCGTCTTTTCCTCTGAGTGCCTCGGAGCCCACGGGCCTGAGCTCGTCAGTGAGCCCCCCTTGGATGGGGGTCCGGGTGGCCCTTGTCTCTGGGAGGGCGGCACAGAGCTCCCAGGAGGAGCAGGCGCCCCTTGCTGTCCTGAGTGTGCGCCACGGGTCCCACTCAGTTAACCCTTGTGGCCACCCCGAGAGTGGGTGGCGTGTGTGTTCCCACCGTGCCGAGCCTGCGGAGGGGGCGCGGGGCACAGTGCTGGCCGCATCAGGAGGCCGGGCCCCTCCCTGGGCCCTCCGTGGGCTTCTGCGTGTCTTTGGTGGCCCTTTGGAGCCGGGCGCAGCGGCAGGGCGAGGCCTGGCCTGGGGTGGGGTGTCGAGGTGAGCCGCTCCAAGCAGGCTCCCTGACACGACAGAAAAGGGCGGGGCGGCTCTGGGGACACATCTCTGCCCGCACCTGGCAGCCGCCTCCACGGCCACCCTGCCCCGGGGCGTGTGCGCTGGGCCCGGCTCCCGGCACCGGCTGCCAACGCGGAGCCTGGACGGTGGCTCTTCTGAGACGGCAGGGTCGCTCTCGGGGGCGGGTGACACAGGGTGGTCCTGTCCACAGAACGAGGGCGAGCGCGGCCCGCCCCCCTCACCCACCCAGCTGCTGTCCCTGTGCACGAGCTCCCGGGAGGACACAGCTCTGGAAGGGCGCAGGGGGCAGGACGGCCAGGGCCGGGAGAGGTCCTCGGGGTGTCCCCGAGGACACGCGGGGCCAACCCCACCGTCTCTGTCTTCTCCTCCACAGCCTCCTCCCAAGCTGCCCAACGGCGTGTTCACCCCGGACTTCCAGGAGTTTGTAAATAAATGGTGAGGTGCTGGGCTCAGCCGCAGGCGGGCGGGGCGGGTGCCCGATCCCGGGCCGTGACCCAGATGTGCCATTGCTTTCGGATCCTGGGCGGGGCCTGCCTGGCAGGAACCCGGCCCAGTGGCAGGATTCTGTGGGACACCCGAGCCCCCTTTCCTGGGCTGCTGGGCCACGGTCCAGGCTGCACGTAGGGCGCACTGCGTGACCCCCAGCTGCAGTGGTGCTTCTGCGGGCGAAGGTGCCGCAGGCCCTTTGCACGACCCTCTGGCAGGCCCTGTGTACATTTATGTCCAGGTGAGGGTCTTTTCCATTCTCAAGAACCCGCATTCAGCCCTGAAGTGGTTTTGGCTGCTGCCTTTAGACAGTTCTGCTTTTTTTAAGGGAAAAGTTCCATTTTGACATTCACACTCCCAACCTCGGGGTTTTTATTAAAAGTTGAGCTGTGGTTGCTGTCGATCTTCTGCCCAGCCGGGCAGGCAGGGGATTCCCACCCTCTTCCCTGTCCCACTGTTTCTGCCCCCAGACCCTCACCCCGACATGCCCAGCACCAAGGCGGGCAGAGTTGGGGCCCCTTGTCCCAGAAGGGGCAGGACGAGTTCTGAGCCCCAGGGCCAGACCCCTGTTGCGCTGGGCACCAGGACGGGGCTGGCACAGGCTGCCCAGCACAGGTCAAAAGACAGGTCCCACCAGAGCCACCAACTCACCGCCCTGTCTTATGTCCTTCCCTCCCTGCGCCACCTCGGGAACCCAGCCTGATCAAGAACCCGGCGGAACGTGCCGACCTGAAGATCCTCATGGTGAGTGAGGCCCGCGGCTCACGGGGCCCAGCCGAGGACCCTCTGGGTCTCCCTCATCCGTTAGCAGGAGCCGCTCAGGCCCGGCCGGGTCCCCCCAGATCCTGGGTGACGCAGGGTGTTTGCTTGGGGTTGGCTGTGAGCTCTGAGCTGCGGGCTGCCCCGCCTCAGGCCACGGGTGTGGCTGGAGATGGCCTACAGCTCCTGGGCACCTTCCCTTGTGTCCCCAGGGACAGCTTGACCTTCCCTGTTTGCGTACCCTGGGCAGGCAAGCGCCCCTCTCGGGCCTGGGGCACTCCAGCGCCCCGGTGTGCCCCCCTTCCCCTCCAGCTCCTCCTCGCAGACTTGGGGTGCTCTCCTGGCCAGACCCTCCCTCGGCAGGTCGGGCATCTGCCCCTAGAAGGGGTGGTCCCCGTGTCCCTTCTTTAAATCCCCACCCTTCGAGCCAGGAACAGCGGCTCACGCCTGTGATCCCAGCACTCTGGGAGGCCGAGGCAGGAAGGTCGCTTGAGGTTAGGAGTTTGAGACCAGCCTGAGCAAGAGCGAGACCCCGTCTAAGACATTATCCCTCCCAGACGGCCGCTGTCCCTCCCAGACGGCCGCCGTCCCACGTGCCTGTGAGGAAGCAAAGATGCCGGCGCAGCCGGGAGGCTCACTCTCAATCTCAGGTGTTCAGCGGCACGAAACGAGCATCTTAGGGTTGCCGGAACATGGCGTTTTTTAAAAGTGTGCCACGCCCTTCCGTGGGTTCCCACACGGTTCCCCAAGGCCAGCAGGCCCCACAGGGTCGAACCCCTTCCTTCCCGTCCCTGCTCACCCCCTCTTCCTCCCGGCCCACCCCTCCCCTCCTCAGGACCTTTGCACAACTTCCTCCCGTCCCCGGCGGCTGCTGCCCGCCCGCAGGCCTCCGCCTCGGTGCCTAGCCCACCCCATCCCATCTGACCCCACGCCCGTTAGCCGCGCTGACACTGTGATCCCCGCTGGTTGCTGTCGGCTGCCGTCTGAGTAGAAAGTCCGGGCCCGAGCCCTGTGTGGGAGGGGTCTGCATCCCCTGGTTTTCTAGAAAGCCCCAGCTCATTCCCGTCTGGTCAGTGAGCACTGACGCGGTGGTCGCCGTGCGTTGCGAAAACACCGTGTGTGCGTGGAGAAGGGCGCTCACGGGGAAATAGCTCGCTCCGTAGCCAGCGTCCTAAACGTCACTCGTGACTCTGGTAACCGTGGAACCTGGGGACCTAACAGGACGTTGGCTTCGTCCCCACACCTGCGCCGACCTGAACCTCACGGGCCACATTCCTGGGGCCCCAGAGCCTCCCGTGGCTGGCGGCTGCCGGGCTGGTCGGTGTGGGGAGAGCCTCGCTCTAGAGCCAACATCCTCACCCCGGGCCATTCCGACCCCAGGGGACACCAAGCAATGTCTGGGGACATCTGTGCTTGTCACAACTGGGGGTGCTCGTGGCATGGGGTGGGTGGAGGCAGGGACGCTGCCCAGCACCTGCAGGCCCAGGACGCCCCACCCTCGAGTGATCCCGGCCCAACGTCCGCAGTGCCGGGGGAGGGGGGAGACCCCAGGCCTGCGTGAGCCTCCCGTGGCCTGACCCTCGCCTCTGGGAGCCCACGCTGTGGGGACCGTGTTGTCCCCACTCCCTGGGTGGAGGGGGCCGTCACCCCCTTCTCTGGGTGTCCCTCTCCTGCCTCGAGTGTGTCCTCCCTTTGCCGGGGGGCCGGGGGTCCTTTCTGGCCGGCAGGGCCGCTCTGCTGCAGCCCAGGCCGCGCTCACGGCCCCTTGCGTTCCAGAACCACACCTTCATCAAGCGGTCCGAGGTGGAAGAGGTGGATTTTGCCGGCTGGTTGTGTAAGACCCTGCGGCTGAACCAGCCCAGCACGCCCACGCGCACCGCCGTGTGACGGCGGCCCGGCTCCCGCGGCCCGCTGGCGACCTGTCCACCGTCCCTTCCGCGCCCTTCCAGCCGAGGACAGACCGGCCCCTCCCACCCCCAGCCCCCCTCTGTGGAGAGCGCCTGGCCAGGCGCACGCACACGCGGGGACACAGGTTCCTCCTCTCGCCTGGCCCGGCCGGGGCACCTCTGGCCCCTGGGGACGGGCGACGCTGCTCATGTTGTCTCAGAACCTGCTTACTTAGGTTTAAAAAAAACAAAACAGGGAAAGAAAACGCAGTCTGTGCCTATTGTAACTCTTCGTTCCGTTCGTTTTGGGGTGTCGGGGGGCTTCGCCGCAGCCCCAGAGTGGAGGAGCTTCCCAGGGGGCGGCCCTGGGGCAGGAGGACGAGGGGAAAGCTGCCCCCGCCCCTTTCGTCACGGGAGCGAACCCCCAGACGCTGAAGGTTTTCACGAGAGAGGGGAGTGCCGCCTCGTGTCCCCGGGTGGCTGTCCCCCATCTCTGCTCCCTGGGAAGAGCAGAGCAAGGCCCTCGCGTCAAGATGGAGCCCGCTCCCCAACTATCCCTGAGCACACGCCCCACTCCCTGTCCCCGGGCTTCAGAGAGCAGAAGCTCCCAGCTCCCGCCGCGGCAGCCCGGCTGCCACACAGGAAGCGCTGGGTTTCCAAGCCCTGCGGTTGAAAACCCTGCAGATCTGGTAGATAAGGCCTGCGCTGCCCCTGTGCCTGCGGCAAGGGGGGGGTGGTTCTGTCACCTCTGCTCGCCCAGCAAATCAGAAGCGGCCACCAGACCACGTCACTCTTTCGAGCCCTAGAACCGTTCGTCCATAGTGGGTTGCAGACGAAACCGGGTGAGGTCGTGTCCTGGTGCCCCGTGTCTTTGGGTTCCTGGCAGGCTCTGGACTGTGGTTCCCCAGGGCCCATTCTCCCTTCAGGGCTGCGTCCTGAAGTCCTGCCTCAGGGCTGGACGTGTAGGGGGCTGGGCGGTTTCTAGGGTCCCTCTGAGCTCTCAGGCTGTGAACCTCCCCCCACACCCATACTTCCTGAAGACTAGAAACGAGCTGATACTTATCTGTGGGCAAATTGCAGGGGAGGGGTTGCTGGCCTGTATTTCTGGAGAAGGCTGAACAGAAAGCAGGGGCTTGTGGTCCTCTGAGAACCACTGGATTGTCCTTTTCTTCTTAGGGGGACTCTTCTAGTCTCAAGTGTTGCTGCTTCTTCCTGCAGACACCAGAGAGGAGAGGAGTCGGTGTCTCCTGCAAACAGCTTTCCAGATTTCTGTCCCTTCATGGTTTTCTACCAAAGCCTAACAGGATTAAAAAAAAAAAATAGTAAAGATGACTAGAAGTTTTGAAGGTGCTGCCCTGTGGGTAACCAGTCCCCCAGGAGCACCCTCAGAGCGGAGAGGGGTGAACGTGTTACCGGGCTCCAGCACCTGGGTCGGAGGGGCCTCGTGCTGCCGGTCACAGGGGTGTCTCTGGGCTGCCTCTGGTGTTTGCAAGGAGTGAAGGACGTGGGGGCCCTCGGGGGCAGGAACAACCCAGGACAGCTGGCCGCAGGCTCTGCGGGTGGCGAGGGGTCGCCAAGGGCCCTCTTAGCCGACAGCTGGGCTTGGGGTCCCTCTGGGACCAGGGAGCTGTCACCACAAGCACAGCAATTTGGCCAAAGGCGGCCCCCCAACCTGGGAACACCCCTCCCGCCCTGGCCGGGAGCCCCTGTGCAGTCCCGGTGACGGGCTTCTCTGGTGCGTGCAGCCCTCGGTCAGTCTGGAGGCCCTAGCAGAGCCCAGACGAGCCACAGAGTCACCCAGCTCCACGCAAGTGTCCGGGCTGCTGCACCCTCCTGCCGGCCAGCAGCATGTCGGGCAGGGTTTGTTTAAACACCTGACTTATGAAGCTTGGGGTCACAGGTGACCGCCCGCTTCATCCTGTGGAATTCTCCCCAGATGGGACCCGACCCAGCTCCAGGACGGCTGCATTTCCTCCTCTGACCGTCACATTCTGGATGAGGCCAGTAAAAAACATCAACTCTGGGAGGCCAACTGGAGGGTCAATGGAGGCCAGGAGTTGGAGATCAGACTGGGCAACAGAGCAAGACCCCATCTCTACAAAAATTAAAATTAGCTGGGCGTGGTGACACACACCTGTAATCCCAGCTACTTGGGAGGCTGAAGCAGGAAGATCGCTTGAGCCCAGGAGTTGGAGGCTGTAGTGAGCTATGATGACACCACTGCACTCCAGCCTGGGTGACAGAGTGAGACCCTGTCTTTAAAAATAAAATAATAATAATAAAATGAAATAGGTCTGCAGAGCCAGGGGCCATCCAGAGGATGAGATTCCAGGCAGGTCTCTGTGGTGTCCTGCCCGCATCCTGTCCCCGGTCCCTACAACTGTGGACCCAGCATGTGACATCACACCCCAGACACGATATAAATTTCCCGGTAGCCACGTTTAAAACAGGAGAGGGGAATAGGTGAAGTTGATTTGATTGTATATTTTATTTAACCTAATATCGCCAAAATATTAACCATTTCATCTTGGAATCAATATGAAAGATTCTTAGTGTGATATTTTACTCTTTTTTTTTTGCACAGTCTTTGAAATCTGTATTTGGCCACGTGACCTGTGGCTGCTGTATCAGCCAGCACAGATCACAGATCTAAGTCATTTCTGTGGGCCGTCCCCTCCTAGATGTCATTCAGCGAGGAATGTTCTGTCCCCCCACCTACGGGACGCTTGGCAGACATCTGTGGCTGTCAAACCTGGGAGGGGGACTCCTGGCACGGGGTGGGTGGGAGCAGGGACGCTGCTCAGCACCTGCAGTGCCCAGGATGGCCCCACCCCAGAGAACGGTGGGGGGAGGGAGCCCCTCTCAGGGGCAGCCACAGAACCTTCTGGAAGGTGGGCAGTCTGAAGCTGTACACACCCAGCCACGCAGGGGGGTGTGTGACCGGCAGGAAGCCTCGGGTCCTGGAGGCGGAACTCAACCTCCCTCTGGGGCCTCAAGCTCCCAGCCTGGTGAAGGCCAGTTCAGAGGAAGCTGCGACCGACCCGCAGGGTTTCCCAGAAAGCGGGGGGTCCGGCGCGGAATGGGGGTGAGGAAGAGGAAGGGCCCGGCTCAAAGCGAAACCAGCAGGCGGCCTGGAGCCCTCCCCCCTCCCTCCAGCCCCCGGGGGCCTGGAGGCCGCACCTGGAGCAACAGGCCAGGTGGGTTGAGGGCGGCACAGGAGCTACCTGTTCTGCGTCCCTGTGACAACAGCGGGGCAGCCTGCCCGGCAGACGGAGGGAGAGGCCGGGCCCCCTGGCAGCTGGACCTGGAGCCCGGTCTCGGGTTTCTGCCCAGGCTTCCCGGGGGAGGAAGGGCAGGCGGCTGGGGAGGCCCCTCCGGAGTCGGCACAGGTGAGGGCGGTTCCCGGCCACCGGTGACTCAACGCCTGGGCCTCCTGTCTGAACACCGGGCCGCAGACCCGAGGATGGCATCGCAGCTGCCCTGGCCTTGTGACCTTGCCGAAGGTCGATCTCCCCCCGCCCCCGCAGGTGCCTCAGTTTCCCTGTCTGCAGAAGGAGTCATCCCAGACTATGCCCTGTCTCCCAGGAAGGAGCAAATCGTCTCTGCAGGGTGTCAGAGGAGCCCCGATTCCTTCTCCCTTCTGCACCCCAGGACGTGGGCGGAACAGGTTTTCCTATCCTGTCCCGTCCTACCCAGCCGCAGAGAGGTGACGTGGGGTCTGTCCAGAGACACAGACCTGCAGGGAAGACGCGGATGGCCTTGCCTTCTCCCCTAACTCCCTAACAGGTCACGGCCTTGTGGCCCACAAACATTTGGGGCTCCTCTGCAGTGCCCCGCGGGGAACCCTAAAAAGACAAGGTACCTGCCCGCAGCCTCACCCAGTTGCGGGGGCCCAGGGCAAGAGGTTGCAGCCACCGCAAGGGTTAAGGCAAAGCCAGCCAGACCCCGAGGACGCCTGGAAGGAGGCTAACCGGAGCCCAGGGGGCAGAGAGGACAGCCCAGGCCGGGCCCCGTAGGACATGCGCCCTTGGCATGGGCTGGGGCCAGCAAGGTTCTAAATCCGTAATTCCCACCCGGCAGAGCGGCGGCCTCCTATGCCTGGTGTCGGCCCTTTCGTTTCTAGAGGTAGGTAGAGAAGGTGGGGGCTCAGGCATTGGCCGTGAACCTGGCAGAACAGAAGCGTGTCAGCGCTTCAACCCTCGGTGGCCTTTGACGGAGGAATATGTAGTGGCCCAGCGGGAAACCAAGTCAGTTGGATGCGACACGAAGGGCCTTGAATGTCTGGTTAAGAAATAGGATCCAGGCCGGGCGCAGTGGCTCACGTCTGTTATCCCGGCACTCTGGGAGGCCGAGGCGGGAGGATCGCTTGAGGCTAGGAGTTCGAGACCAGCCTGGGCAACATAGTGAGACCCCCCCCATCTCTACTAAAAAATAAAAAATATTAAAGAAGAAAAAAAAAAGGAAAAACAAATTTAAAAAAAAGATTCTTGCCCGATGTCTGTTATAAAAAAGAAAGAGAAATGGGGTTCAGCAAGTTACACATGAAGTTTCTATATGACCCAGCAATTCCACTCCTAGGTCTATGCCTGAGAGAGATAAACACACTATCACCGCCACCACCACCCACGAACACCCTTGGCCAGGTGGCCTTTGCCCCGCCCCCAATCCCAGCCGAGGCTGGTCCCTGAGCTGTTCTCCTGGGCGGCACCTTCCTCCCAGACGACCAAGGTCACACCATTTCCCAGGTCTCTGGAGACCCTGTCCTGCCCCTGCTGCCCTATCCCCACCTGTCCCTGGGCTCCTGGGCTCATGGACCATCTTGATCTATGCTATTGCCTCTGAGCCTTTGCACTCTCTGTTCCCTCTACCCCTTCCACGTCCACTCAGAAGCTGCCTCTGTCTCCCTCACCTGCCTTCTCCCAGCCTCTGTAGCCCTCCCATGGCTCCAATACTCTCCTCACCGGCAAGCTCAAGGACGGGTCCCTCTCCTTTCTCCTAGGAACAGCACTGGGAGTTGGTGGTGGGGACCAGGAAGGTTTCTAAACCAAGGGTTCATTCCCTCCACAAACATCACCTGGTACCTGATCCCTGGTGAGCCCTGGGTCACAGCAGACAGGGGTGGAGGCCACCACAGGATCATCCGGAGACCTATTGAGTTGGAGGAGGGCAACTCCAGCAAGTACAGGAGAAATGTGCCACCAGCCCTATTGGGTTTTTAAAAATTTTTTGTAGAGGTGGGGTCTTGCTATGTTGCCCAGGCTGGTCCCAAACATCCGGCCTCCAGTAATCCTTCCTCCTCAGTCTCCCAGAGTGCTGGGATTACAGGTGTGAGCCAGCGTGTCTGGCCTATGTTTTCTGTATCCACCCATTTCATCCTCCCAACCACCCTGAAGGGAGGCCATAACATTATTCCTATTTTACAAGGAAACACACTGAGGCAGAGAGGGTAAGTAACTCGCCTCAGGGCACACAGCTCCTAAAAGGCTGAGCTTAGGGATGTTGTTAAGAAGGGAGGAACTTCAGCAGGGTTCTCTCAGAGTAAGAAGTACCACTAACCACCCAGGTGCAAATCTTTCAGATGCCTCCTAGTCTCTGCACTTACTGTAAATTCCCTATTCTGGAAGGTTCTTTCTTCCATCCCCCATCTCCACTCCCACCTTCTGCTCAAACTTCAGGTCAGGATAAACATCCCCCTATAGGCCAGTTTTCCCCTCCCCACTGCCAAAGGCTCCCAGGAGAAAATATTTGCAAATCATGGATCAGGTAAAGCTCTGGGATCCACAATATATAAAGAGCTCTTGCAATGCAACAACAACAACAAAAAAAACCCCAAATAGCCCAATGACAACAGGGGCAGAGGACTTGCATAGATATTTCTCCAAAGAAGATATCGATGATGCTCCAATAAGCATCATCAATTGTCCCCATGGATGTGTGGCCAAGGTCTCTCCCTGAGGTGTGGGTCCCGGCCCCCAGGACCTCAGCTTGGAATGAGGATAATTGGGGGCTTGAATTCGTGGGAGGTGGTTCTAGCTTGGTCCGCAGAGGGTCTCTGCCCAGGATGCTCAGCACTTCTGCGTGCAGGGAGGTGGGAAATGACCTTGACACAGGGTCAGGGGTGTGTCAGGAGCAGAGGGGAGGCTGGGGTGGGGGAGAGGGCAGCCCCCTTCCCAGGGGCCGGCAAAGAGTGAACCCCAAGGGAAGTGTGACATCTCCTACCTCCACCCGGCCCGAAAGAGCAGGATGTGGCTCCCCTCCCTCCCCTCCTTTCTTGCCCCTGGGCCTCAGTGGGCCCCCCACCTGCAAACCCTAAAGTGGGCCCCTGAGGTCCTTCTGTCTGGAAGTCCCAGGTTCACACCCTGGGTGGGGTGGAGAAGGGGGTTTCCCGGGAGCACGGAGCAGCTGGCCCAGGTGGCGGCCACCTGAACAGGGTGCCATCTCTCCCTCCATGTGTTCTAGGGTGTGCGGCTTTTTACCCCCAGAGAATACTGGGTCCCAATACCTGACTGACTTGGACGGGCACCAAATCAATGCCCGTTTGGTTACCTTGGACCCCGCCCTTGTTCACAGGGCACAACTGGAAACAACCCGGTGTCCTTCGGCAGGTGAATGGACACCCACAGCGCGGTCCGTCCACACTGGAACACCACTCGGCCGCGAAAAGGGACGAGGCTCTGACACAGGCCGCAGCGTGGAGGGACCTTGAGGACGTCGCGCTCAGTGAGAGACGCCAGACGCAGAAGGACACACAGCGTGAGACTCCATTTGTGTGAAACGTCCAGAACAGGCAGATCCGCAGAGACGGGACGTGGATTGGTGGGTGCCAGGGGCTGGGGAGGGGGTGGGGAGTGACTGCTGACGGGGTCAGGGTGTCTTTCTGGGGTGTTGGAATGTTCTGGAATTAGATAGAGGTGGTGGTTGCATAACTCTGAATATACTAAAAAGCACTGAACGGGTGAATTGCAGGGTATGTGACTTCTATCTCAATAAAGCCGTTAAAAAAAAAAGAAACCCCCAAAGCCCCGCCCTCTCACAGTTTTACACACGCTAACCGCCTGTCTCTGTCAAGATATGTTACCGATATTGACACCTAAAGGGGCCTCCCGTGTCTCGTCCGGCCAGCCCCCAAGCACCCAGCACGCCGCAATCAGGCGCTGTGGGCACACAGAGGTGAGTGGGTCCCCTCCCTGCCAGCCAGAGGGGCTCTAGGCCAGGTTGAGCAGTAGGAGGGTCTGTCCCCAAGACACAGGGCGCGGAGCAAGGGCCCTTGCCAAGCAGGAAGGACCTCCGGGTGAGGGCAGGGCAGGGCGGGGAACACAGCCACGCCCAGCTGAACTTCCAGCCTGGGTCTGCCCAGGGACAGAGTGCCAGCCACCACTGCCAGCCCACCTGCCCGCCGGGGGTCCCGGGGGACAGTGCTCCACCCCAGGCCCGGCACTCAGGCAACATCCAGACCCTCCTTCCTGGTGGGTACCAGGCCAAGGGTCTCTCCACGGCTGAGGCAGCAGCCGGCCGACATCCTGTTCTGCTGGGGACCTTGCCCCGCCCCCTCCCTTGGGGACAGGCTTCGGGGACTGTCCACTCTGCTGGAATAGCCTTTGATCTTCCCAGCGCCCCACGGGGGTGGATGTGATTCTTAGCCCCACGTTTAGGAGGAGGGAGTCGAAGAAAGACCCGGAATGAGCAGGAGGTGGCTTCTCCTGCCCAAGGTTAAGCCAGGAAAATTTGACCTTGACCCCTTGACCTTGGCTCCCGAGATGCCCAAGTCACCAGAGGGGGGACCGTAGAAGAAGGAGCAGCAGGTGGTGGCTATGGCCAACCCCTGCACCTGACCCAGCCGCCCTGCCAGGCTCTGTCCCCATCTCTGTCTCTCCCCAGCCCTGAAAGTGAAACCTGCGATAGCAAAGTGAAACTGAAGCCAGGGCCTCGCAGCCCAGCCGGCCGGGCCGCGGCAGGCAGAGGAGAGGGAGAGGGGACGCAGGACTCAGGCCAGCCCACGTGGCAGCCCGGCTGGAGGGAAGGAGGGAGGAGTCAGCTCTTTAAATTGCGGTGATTTTAAAAAAAGAAAGGACCCGGGGAGGTCTGGCCCGACCAGAAAGGCGGCCACCACGTTCTCCCCTCCCACGGCCCCCGCCACGCCCCAACCCCCGCCACGCCCCAAGTCCTGAGTTGGCTCCACTCTGCACAATTGAGGGTGGCGGGGAGGACAGAGCTGGCTTTGTCTACTGGGGGTGGGTCCCTTGGGGTAAAGCTGCCCCCTGGGGTCCACCTCCAAGGCTCCCCGGATTACCCCAAAGTGAGGAAACCCAGGTCCCCCCAGCAGTGGAGACACCTGCTTTGGACAACAGGGGGCCTTGGGAGGGTGGGCGGCGGGTGGCAGGGCATGAACGGCCCAAGTCCTGGGTTGCCCAGAGGCCACTGGGCAGTGGTTTTCTTTCTCCGCAGAGCCCAGACGGGGAGAGGCGAGCGGGCGTGTTCTGCAGCATGCAGGACTGAGGTTAGACCGGGCCAGGATTTCAACCCCTGGGCAGTGTAGGCGTGTTGGGGCCAGACGGCTCGCTAGGGTGGGGCCGTCCTGGGCACTGCTGGGTGCTGAGCAGCGTCCCTGGCCTCCACCCACCCCCTCCCCAGTCTTGACAGCCAAAAATGTCTCCAGACATGGCTGAAGCATCACCCTGGGTGAAACCCACTGCTCCGTGGAGAACGGTAGAGACAGGCTCTGAGCCTGGGCCCAAGGGGCAGGCTGGTCCCCAGCCCAGAAGTGAGGGGGGTGGCCCAGGAGGCCAGCGCTCAGGTGCAGAGAAGGGACCTGGAATAGCTCCCATTTCTACCTTCTGGAACAGCCTCTGAGCCACCCGGTTGCAAACGGCCCAGGCAGCCACCCAGCGGCTGTGAATTCGGAGGCCATAGGGGTGTCTGCTGCTCAGAAAATATTTCTCTTGTGATGGTGATGTTCAGTGGCTGTCCCGGGAGAGGGCTCAGGGTGCCCCGTACAGCAGCCAGGAGCATCGAATACTGAAGTATTCCCACCTGGGGGCTTTAGAGGGAGCATAAGTTCCAAGGTCATTGGGCACCTTCCATCTGCAAACTCCCTGACCACAAAGTCAGGTCGCTCCTACAAGTGGCGGGATTTAGACCCTAATGCCGGAGGACCCTCTCGTCTCTGGGGTTTTAAGGTGGTTCTTTCGTTGTATTCTGTTCTCAGCAAAGCAAACAGGTTGGCCTCTGTTGAATTGGACCTCTATAGCGTAGTATTTTTTTTTTGTCTTTTAAAAAAAAAAAATCAGAACTCTGATTTTGTGTGTGTGGTAACATAGAGATGACATGAATTTTTTATTGTAAGATATACATAAAACTGACCGTTTTAATCATTTTTAAGTGCACAGCTCAGCGGCATTAAGCATGTGCACATGGTTGTGCAACCGTCACCACCCTCCGTCTCCAGAACTTTCTCGTCTTCCCAACTGACGCTCTGTCCCCAAGAAACACTCACTCCCCACCCCTCCCCACCCCTGGCACCCACCATCCTACTTCCTGTCTCTGTGGATCTGACGCCGCTAGGGACCTCCTGTGAGCAGAATCACACAGGATTTGTCCTTCTGTGTCTGCCTTATGTCACTGAGCACGATGTCCTTAAGGTCCACCCACGCTGTGGCGTGTGTCAGAATTTGTTTCCTTTTCTGGGCTGCGTAATATTCCAGCGTGTGCATGGGCCACATTGTGTTCATCCACTCATCATTGATGGACATTTGAGCTGTTTCCACCTTTTGGTTATTATGAATAATGCCGGGCACGGTGGCTCACGCCTGTGATCCTAGCACTCTGAGAGACCAAGGCGGCAAATCGTTTGAGCTCGGGAGTTCGAGACCAGCCTGAGCAACAGCGAGACTCCGTCTCTACTAAAAATAGAAGGAACTTAGCTGGACAACTAAAAATATATAGAAAAAATTAGCCGGGCGTGGTGGCGCCTATAGTCCCAGCTACCAGGGAGGCTGAGGTAGGAGGATTGCTTGAGCCCAGGAGTTTGAGGTTGCTGTGAGCTAGGCTGATGCCACTGCACTGTAGCCCG
>NW_012147964.1:2555307-2564800 GCF_000956105.1 Propithecus coquereli
GATTAACAGAAGTCACTTTAAAATATCACCATTCCCTATGTCTAACGAATCAAGAAAAACCTTTGGATGAGGTGAGGAATGAAGGACGTTGAGATAATATACGAAATTATTTCAGTGTGGCACCGACATCATGATCAATAAATGCTAAAGTTAATTCACTTTTTAAAACAGTGAAATTTGGAGGTATGACATTAAACAAATTCATGTTTTAAACAGACAGGCACTGGGCGTATAATATCTACTTCATTTTTCACCATAAATAAACTAGCCATCTTTATGTGCAATATCACTTTAAATCAGTTACACTCAGTAATCACAGGAAGCAGCATGGTCTTTGAACATGTTAAGTTTCAACACAGCTGGTTTGGGCAGTTCCTATATGTGTGCCCTTGGACAAATTAATTAACCTTACTCAGTCTCAATGTCCTCAACAAGAATAATATTACCTACTTTGCAGGTTTTTGCAAGAATTGGAAAATGAACACAAAGTATGTGGCATTATATCTGACATACCAATCAGCAATTAATAACTAACTGGTAGCTATTAAGATGGTAAGTAAAACCTCAAAAATAATCTTTCAGTTACAAAGTAAGAGTCTTTGGAAGAATCCTAATTTTGTGTCTTAGCTTATAGGCTTCAGTAATCATTCGAATTAAATATTGTGTATTTCTGAGGGGTGTGGTGCTCCACACCTATAATCCTAGCACTCTGGGAGGCCGAGGCAGGAGGATCACTTGAGCTCAGGAGTTTGAGATCAGCCTGAGCAAGAGAGAGACCCCATGTCTACTAAAAATAGAAAAAATTAAACAGGCATGGTGGTATGCACTTGTAATCCCAGCTACTCAGGAGAGGCTGAGGTAGGAATATTGCTTGAGCCCAAGAGTTTGAGGTTGTTGTGAGCTAGACTGACTCCATGGCACTCTAGCCCAGGCAACAGAGTGAGAGACGGTCTCAAAAATAAATAAATAAATAAATAAAGTACTGGTTTTTAACTCACTTTTCCAGTTACCGTAGCTGACCATGTCAGCATTTCAATACAGATTCATTGTCAAGGTCACTGGAAGTGGCCGAGTTGTATACTATGGTACGGACTCCAGCTGGGACTTACGGTTGGCCCGTTCACGCACAAACAGTCAACAGTGGTTGTTGACTCTCGCCTTGGGTCTGATGGCGTCATATTCACTGCAACTCATCTGGGCCCAAGCCTTATCCGGGGGTTAAATATTCTGAATATCACTCTTGCATGTTTATTTACCCAAACTGCTATTACAGAACCTTTGAATCATTCTCCAGTATTTTGCTGTTATAAACAACAGCACCTGGTTGAACATCCTCACAGCTACCTTTCGAAGCACATTTTTAATTATTTTCTCTGGATAAATTTCTAGACCAGAATCTTTAGGTCATACTTTTCTGGAAAGCATATTTAAAAAAAAAAAAGAGTCTTTGGGTCAAAGGCCATGCTTGTTTTTAGGCATTTGGTAATGATTTAGTCAAGTGACTTTTTTTTTCCTGGCGTATAGGCATGTGTGTGGGTTTAATCCAGATATAGGTTGCATACAGCAAAGCAGGTATTAGGGACACAGTTTGATGTGTTTGACAAATGTATCACCCACGTGACCTCAATTTTTTGTTGTCGTAAAATCGATTGTTTATTTTGGAAAAATTTTAGATTTTCAGAACAGTTGCAAAGATTGTAAAGAGACTTCCTGTATACCCTTCACATACCTTCCCTTCATGCTAACATCTTAACATCCAACGTAGGAGACTGCCTTGCAGTTAGACAACTGATAGGGTTTTTTTTCCCCTTAAAAAAAATATCATTAGGAAAATATACATACTATGAAATTTACCATTTTAACCATTTTCAGGGCACAGCTCAGCGGCATTAAGCACACTCACGGTGTTGCGCAACCGTCAGCACGCTCCGTCTCTGGAACATTCTCGTCTCCACAAACTGAAGCCCTGTCCCCATGAAGCACTCACTCCCCGTTCCCTCCCTAGCCCCTGGCACCCACCATCCTACTTCCTGTCTCTGTGGATCTGATGACTCTAGGGACCTCCTGTGAGTGGAGTCACACAGGACTTGTCCTTCTGTGTCTGCCTTATGTCACTGAGCACGATGTCCTCAAGGTCCATCCACACTGTGGCCTGTGTCAGAGCCTCCTTCCTTGTCATGGCTGAATTCATGACACTTTAAATAAAGTTCAAAGCACTTTCTAGGGCACACAAGTCCCACGGGGTGTCCTCTGTCTACCCGCTGCAGCCACTCTGGCCCATTGACTGTTGCTACAACAGGAAACTCGGTCTGACCTTGGGGCCTTGACCCAGGCTGTCCCTGACACCTGGGCACAGGTCTTCAGCGGACTGCCTCCTTGGTCAGATCTCCAGACATCACCTGCTTTGAAGAAAACTCCTTGGTAACCATTAAAAAACCAAAAATAGCCCCTAAGCCAAACGAGGTGTGGTCTGTTTCTGCCAGATCTCTGTGCCTTTTGCTATCTTTGAACTATTTCACAACTCCTATGTAAGTTGTAGAAAACTGATAATAATGACAATGGTTCTTGCCCCTAGAAAAACAAATTCACCCCATGTGGTCACGTTTGGCTTCTCTTGGTAAATTCAGTTTGACATTTCTTATTTGCCTACATGCGGATGGTTCTTGGAAATTTTCCTTGGCTCCAGTTGTAACATCATACAGGTTCCCTCATTAATTAATGAGTTAAATAAAATCCTTGACAC
Source organism: Propithecus coquereli (assembly GCF_000956105.1). Classification (NCBI taxonomy): domain Eukaryota; kingdom Metazoa; phylum Chordata; class Mammalia; order Primates; family Indriidae; genus Propithecus; species Propithecus coquereli. The sequence continues at coordinate 2,558,051 of NW_012147964.1, forward strand.
GTTTGTTCATCGCTTTTTTTTTTTTTTTTTTTGTGGAAAGCTTAGGAGACGGGCACATTCAATTTTTTTTAGAGACAGGGTCTCACTTTGTAGCCCAGGCTGGAGTGCAGGGATGCACTCATAGCTTACTGCAGCCTTGAACTCCTGGCCTCAAGCGAGCGATCCTCCTGCCTCGGCCTCCCACAATGCTGGGATTACAGGTGTGAGCCACCAGCCCCGGACTGTTCAATTATTTTTAGAAATTAAAAAAAGATATCCCCAGGACCTGGTCACTGACTTTCCATTCCTCTGGTTGGTCTACTGTCTTCACGGCACTCGTGCTTGTCTGGAATTCCCATATTTATTTGTCTCGTTTATTGTCTTCAACCTCCTCGACAATGTAACCTGTAGAGCAGCACCTGGCGTGTGGGAGGCACTGGCCCATTTTTGTCCCGTGAATAAGTGGAATAAGAAAGGCCCGTGGGGGCTCCTGTTGCCAGACCCCTCCCTGCGAGGAGACCTGACCCGATGGATGGAAGAGACCAGGCTGGCCAGGAGGGCTTCCGGGAAGACCAGCTACTGAACAGAATGTCCTAGAATTGTCATGCTCAGGGACCCAGGGTTCTAGAATCTTCCGGCATCCCTCCCATGTCAAAACTGGAACATTTTGGGGAGCTCTCTCTCCCAGAAATCCCTCCGAGAAAATCAGCTAGGATTCCCACGGCTCAGGTGCAAACCTTTCTAAACACTGTCATGTTGGAGCCCCCTGGGGCCCGCGGCCCCAAGTTCACACAGACCAACCAGGGAAGGCCCCTGTGCCCTCCCCTCCTGGGTCGCGGTGGTGAGAACTCGCCACACGTCAGCTGAAAAACTTAAAGATACTTGGCCCCAGTGTCTGAGGACGGCTTTGCCACTCGCACAGCCGCTGCCTTCCAAGCATTCAAGGGAGATGTGGCACTCGCCGTTGGCAAACTGAGACCCAGAAAGGGACCTGGGCCACAGGATTAGAACAAAAGGACTGGCTTGGTGCAGGCGAGATCGTGGGCTGTCTCCTGTGTGGGGAGTTGGGGTCTGGTATGAGAATGGCAGGGTCTCCTTTTGGAAATGCAACTTGGCCACCAGGCCTGGAGACGAGTGTGGGCTCCTTCATGCCCAGAGCTCACTGGGGCCTGGGATCGTCCTCCCCTGCCACCCTCCAAGAGGGTCCTAACTCGGATGCTCCTAGCAGCTTCCTGGATGGTAACTAGCACCTCCGCTTGAAAATCTCTAAAATCTGTGCCCTGTCTTCTGACCTCTCATGGTGCTATGCACATGCAGATGAGTGTGTGCGCATGCGTGTGCATGCCATGTGTGTGTAAGTGTGCGCATATGCACGGGTGTCCATGCACACATGCGTGGGTATATCCTTCTCTGATGTGCGCATGCGTGTGCGTGTGTATGTATGTCCATGGGCGGCCCTGCACGTATGTGTGTGCGTGTGTGCATAGCCTTGCGTGTGTGCGCATGTGTGGCAGGGAGAACACCAGACTCAGCGCCGGGAGACCTCTGAAGTGTGGCAGTTAGACGACCTTCTGTAGTAACTCAGAGACATTCTCTTCAGATACCGCAGGCATTTTGAAGATTAAATGAAACAATGAAGTCTGCATAATTTTTATTGATACATAATTGACATGCTATATAATTCGCCTTTTTTTTTTTTTCTGAGATAGAGTCTCGCTCTGTTGCCCAGGCTGGAGTGCAGTGGCATCATCATAGCTCACTGCAGCCTCCAACTCCTGGGCTCAAGCGATCCTCCTGCCTCAGCCTCCTGAGTAGCTGGGACTGAGTAGCGCACCATACCTGGTTCATTTTTCTATTTTTCGTAGAGACGGGGTCTAGCGCTCGCTCAGGCTGGTCTCGAACTCCTGAGGTCAGGCATCCCACCTCGGCCTCCCAGAGTGCTAGGAGGACAGGTATAAGCCACCGTGCTCAGCCATAATTCATCCTTTAAAGTGTACAATTCAGTGGTTTCTAGTATATTCAAAGAGTTGTGGAACCATGACCATTATATAATCTCAGAGCTTTTTCATAAACCCAAAAAGAAACTTCATATTCAATAGCAATCACTCTCATTTCCTTCCCCCAGCCCCCAGCACCCAGAAATCCACTTCCTGTCTCTGTGGATCTGCCTGTTCTGGACATTTCATATAAATGGAGTCACACACTGTGTCCTTCTGTGTCTGGTGTCTCTCACTGAGCACGATGTCCTCAAGGTCCATCCACGCTGTAGCCTGTGTCAGAGCCTCCTTCCTTCTTGTGGCTGAGTGATATTCCACGTGAGGATGGACCACGTCGTGTTTATCCATCCATCTGCTGGGGGACACTTGGGCTGTTTCTGCTTTTGGCTGTTGTGAGTCATGCTGCTATGAACATTTGTGGACAAGTTTGTGTCGACAGATGTTTTCATTTCTCTTGGGTAGATACTTAGGAGCGGAATTGCTGGGTCACGTGGCAACTCCATGTTCTACCTTCTGAGGCCTGTTTTCCACGGCAGCTGCACCATGATATATTCCCACCGGGCATGCATGAGGGTTCCAATTGCTCCACGTCCTCGCCAACACTTGCTATTGTCCGTCTTTTTTTTTTTATGACAGTCCTCCTGGTGGGTGTGAAGTTGTGTCATATTGTGGTTTTGATGTGTGTTTCCCAGAAGCTCACGGTGTCAAGCAGCTTTTTACATGCTTTATTAACCATTGCTTATGTTTTTTCAAGAAATGTCTGTTCAGATATCCTTTGTGCATTTTAAATTGTTATTGTGTTTTTATTGGTGAGCTTAAGCATTCTTTATGTATTCCAAATACTAGGCCCTCATCGGATATATGATTTGCAATTATTGGCCGGGCGAGGTGGCTCACGCCTGTAATCCCAGCACTTTGAGAGGTCGAGGCAGGAGGATCACTGGAGGCCAGGAGTTGGAGAGCAGCCTGGGCAACATAGTGAAGACCTTTTTTCTATAAAAAAAGTAGAAAAATTAGCCAGGTGTGGTGGTGGCACCTGTAGTCCCAGCTACTCCGGAGGCTGAGGCAGGAGGATCCCTTGAGCCCGGGAGTTGGAGGCTGCAGTGAGCTGTGATCGCACCACTGCACTCCAGCCTGGGCGACAGAGCGAAACCCTGTCTCAAGAAATAAAACAAAACAACAACAAAAAAAGATTTGCAAACTTTTTTTTCCATTCTGTAGGCATTTCTTTCACTTTCTTTATGGCGTCCTTTGAGGCACAAAAGTGAAATAATGACACTTTAAAAATATTTTTATTATAAATTATATATTATTTATATATTATATTTTGAATAATATATACAAAACTCAAAAGCTCTAAAGAGTACACGGTGAACAGTAGCTTCCTTCACCCTGCCCCCCAGCCCTGCTCCCCTCTTGCCCCACCTAAGAAGCAACCTTGTGTATGGTGACAAGAATTATCTGTTTAAAATACTTTATGCCTTCAACGCTTAGTCTAGTCAACATAACTCAATGGCATGTCTCCCAGTTTGACTCCTTTTGTGTCCTTGGCAAGTTTTTCTTCTCCAGGGTCTCTGTGTCTGCATGCACACCCCAAGGATGATGCCCCCTGCCACACAGACAGACTAAAATAAAGTGCATGACAGTCGGTGGGGACAGCCCCACACAATGATAATACGGTCACTTCTGTCACTGATTGAGGACTTCACTGGTGCAGGCGCAGTGCTGTTTCCGTATGTCACTTGCACCACCTCGTCTCTCCCGTGTCACCACCTTGGAGACGTCTGTTTCATTATTCTCTCCAAAGGACTCAAAGGATTAGAGAGGTTAAGTAACCTGCCCAAGGTCACACAGGAACTCAATCTTTTATACTGTAGTAGGTTTTAAAATAGCATCAACTTGGGTGGCTTTTTCAGGGGGGGGAGTGAAGAGGGGAGATCGGGAGAAACCTTTGCCTCCCCCCCATTCTGTTTTCACTGCGGAGGAGGAGGGGGGCATGGTCTAGGGTACCTCATATCATGGCATTTCCTGAAGGACCCCTCCACACCCCCGGCAGGGTCCAGAGCCAAGTGAACGCCAGATTTGACATCCTTCCTCATGTTTCACTCCCTGGGCCTCAGTTTCCCCAAATGTAAGATGGCAATCCTTATCCCTGCTCTTTTCTCAGGGCTGGGATGAGGATTTGATGAAATGCTGCTCTCAGGTTATTAACCGTGGAGAACTAGTGTGGCGTTTTTCTTTATCTTTTAATAGCTGAGCCTGGCGGGTGGTACGAGGGGGGGAAACTGAGTCACACTGCTCGGGTGGAGTGGGTGGAGCTCCCTGGGGGAGGTAACACCACGTAGGACTGAAGCTTGGCCTTCAGTTGTCTACAGGAATCCCAACACGACAGTGAGGTCTGACAACTGTGCCCCACTTTGGCCTCCTAGTCCCCGAGACGCTGGCCTGGTGGCTTAAGGAAGACGGGCTTACGTCCCAGGCGGGGTCGTTAGAGCAAAGTCCGTGGGTTCCACCCTCGCCCTTGTCCCACACGGCCCCTCCCTCAGTCCCTTCCCATCCACCCAGCTGGTTTCGGGGCTGCAAGTCCTGGGACTGTCACTTCCCCTCTGGTGGCGGGGGCCTCCAGGGTTTCCCCTTGAAACCAAATTATTATTACAAAAGCCAATTCTACCCGTTTCGGAGTCCAAAGGTGCCTTTACAATGGTGTGCGAAGAGGCAATAGTGCGTGTGTGACTTTGAAGTCGGAGGCCAGGCTGGGTAGATTTCCCCCACGCCGGTGGTAGTTTCCTGCCTGCAAGGTAGAGCTGGAAATATCTATAATAACGATAAATAATTATAATTAATACTAATGGCAACGGCATTAGACCCCGACGGTGTCCGCCACCGGGTCAGCGCTCAGCCAACAGCAGCCAGAGCGGGTGTCAGCGTTCCCAAGGCGCGATGAAGGGGAAACTGAGGCCCAGAGCGTCCCCAGGCAGCCCTCCCCGCGGCGCCGGCGCCTACTGTGTGCGGCCGCGGGCTGGGCCGGGTCAGGCTGTTCTCACCGCTCGTCCCCTCCTCCCCCTCCCCCGTCCCCCGCCGGACCTCTCCCACGACCGAGGAGGAAGTGGGAGAAGTGGACACGGGAAAGAAGTTGGGCCGAGCCAACGCCGGCCCACTCCCCACCGCCCCCGCCCGAGCCACGCAGGACCTCTGCGGGAGCGGCCCGCGGGACCCAGGCGTCCGGGGCCCGGTCCCCGTCCCGCCCAGCGGCCCGCGGTGGGGTGGGGGAATTTGGAAAGCCTGGAAAACAACCGCCCTCCCCGCCCCTCGCCAACCCCGTCCCCCGCTACGCCCCTGGCGCGGCGGGTGGAGGCGACTCCTTTATATAACCGCGGAGGGCAGGTTGGCTGTCGCACGTTAGGGACCCGGGCGCCCCGCGGACCCAAGCCCGTCCCCGGCAAGCCCGTCCCCGGGGGTCCCCAGCGCGGCCGGGCACACGGACGCCCCGGGAGAGTCGGCACCTGGCCCGGGGGACCCCGCGCACTCGCGCCCCCCCACCCCGAGCCGCCCCCCGCAGCCCGGGCAGCGCGACCCACGCCCGCGTCGGTCCTCGCAGTGCGCACGGCGCTCCCCGCCCCCGCTGCCATCCTGCCACGCCCCGGGCGTCGGGGGCAAAGCCCGCGCCCCCCCGCACCCTGCCCCTGCGCAGAGGCTGGGGGCCTGTTTATCTGGAGGCCCCCACCCCCCCTCCACCCCGGGGGGCCCGCTCCCCCCGCGCCCCGGGGAGCTCTGGGGCCAGATAAGCTGGCAAGCTGGCACGGCGCCGCGCGGCGGGGCGGAGAGGTCAGAGCAGGGGGGGCGCGCCGGGGGCGGGCTGGACCCCCCCCAACTTGACAAAACCTAATAACAGCCCGGTCTCCCCGGCGCGGCGGGCGAAGCCCCACGGGAGGGCAGAGACGTGGCAAGAGGGGACCTGCCGAGCCTGTTCTGGCCTCCGAGGCCGGGGTGGGGGGGGCGGGCTGGGCGTGGGGGGGGGCCGGCGGCTGCGGCACCTTTAAGACAAGGGAGGACCCCTCTTGCCCTCGGAGAAACCAGGAAGGGAGTCGCGAGCATCATACGGGGCTTTGGCTGTACTGTACAGTTACTGTAGGGGCAGTGACGCCGCCGCCGAGCCAGGGAGCGACGGGGGAGAGCGACGCGGGGACAGCGCGCGACGCGGACCCCGCAGGCGAGCGGCCCAGGGCGCCCAGTCCCAACTCCGGGCCCCGGCCCCGCGCGCCCCGGCCCGGCCCGGCCCGCGAGGTCAGTGCGCGTCCCGCGCGGCCCCCGGCGCGGGCTGCTGGGCGGGGACGGGCGGGGGGCGCTGCGCCCACCCAGCGCTCCCCGAGAGGGGAGGTCGGGGGGCCGGGGACCTTCCCCAAGTTTGCGAGGAGGGGGTGGGCGGCAGTCGCCCCGAGGCTGGAGGTGCCCCGGATCCCGGACGCGGGGAGGGGGGCGCCACCCGGGAGGGGAGATTGGGGGCGAAGTGCACGGGCTCGTGCGCCAGCCCCCCCCCCACCCGGGTGCATGGCTTTTCGGGGCTCCAGGGCGCGCGGGGAGCGGGGGAGGGGAAGCGGGGCTGCATTGAGGGTGGGGGGAGCCGGCGTGGGGAGATAGGGGGGCGCGTCGCGTGCTAAGTTTGCAGCTGGGGACGGGGGGCGCTCTCGCCCCCCGGGGGCCTATTTGGTGCTGCGTGCATACGTTGGAGTTGGCCAGGATTGAGCTCCATGGGGGATGGGGGGGAGGGGGCTGA
>NW_012147964.1:2565211-2581039 GCF_000956105.1 Propithecus coquereli
GGGGGGGTCAACCTCGCGGCGCTCCCCGGGGAGGGCGGCGGCCCGGCGGCCGCGCGGCGCAGGCGAGCCCGGGGATGCGCGGCCTAGCGCAGGCCGGGCCCGGGCGTGGGGGAGGCGGGCGGGCGGACCCAGATCCGGGGTAATTTGCATCGCCCTCCCCCCAGCCCGGGTGGGGATTGGCCGCCGGCGGCGGGGGGTGGCGCGGGGCCAGGCTCACTGCCGCCTCCCGGCCCCTCGGAGGGAGCCAGCCCAGCCGCAGCCGCCGCCACCGCCGCCGCCGGGGCCTGGCCCCCTCGCCGCTGCCCAGGAAGGAGGTAGGAGCCCCCCGCGCGGGCAGTGCGGCGGGGGCCAGCGGGCGGGAGCGGGGGCCGCGCGCTGCGGCCGGGCGGGGGAGGGGGCCTCTTCCTGCCCCCGCCTGGGCCTGACTCAGCCCGGGTGGGGGGACCGGCCTGGCCCCTGGCCCTGCCGCGCGGCTCCGGCCCCGGCCGCGGGAGTGGGCAGCGGACACCCGCGTCCCCCGCCCGCGCCCCCCGGCGCGTGACCCCGTCTCCTCTGGCCTGGACCCCGTTGCTTCCCCTGACGCCACCACCACGTGCGAGCCCTGGGCCCGGCAGGGGAGGGGGAGGGCCGGGGGGATCCGGTCCCCTCCGTCCCTCTCGCGGCCGGCCCCTTCCCCCAGTGCCTGGCCCGGGACTGAGCCGGGCGCAGGCCGGGACGGGTGCGCCCGGGGCCCGGGCCGGGGCCTTTGCGGTTCTGGGAGGCACTGCCCGCGCGGGCGGTGGGGGCGTCCGTCCGCTGGGCCGCAGCAGGAGGCTGCTGTCCAGCCAGGCCTGGGCACCCAGTCGGCCCCCACTAAATGCTGGCGGGGAGGCAGGGGGAGGGAGGCAACTCTTGTCTTCCCCCGAGCCAGCCGGCGGAAGTGAGAGAGGTGCCGGTGCCCCTGCCCCCAGCGGCGCCCACCTGGCTCACCCATGGGTGGCTGGGTTGGTTGGCCCCCTCCCCCTCCCCGCCAGCTGCCTCCGGAGAGGGCGTCCAGGATTCCATGTCAGTCCCCCCCGCCCCAGAACAGGACCAGGGCGTAACCCTGAGTGCGCCGCTCCCATTCTGGGGGGGCTACCCACCACCAGCCAATCACTTCCTATTGGCAGAGCTGGTCCGGGGAGGCCAGGGCCTGCTGCTGCCCGGTGGGGACTTCAGGCAGGGGACAGCGCCCCCCACCCCAGGGCGGTCCCCAGTGGGGCCCCTGGAGCACCTATCAGCTGGGCTCGGGGCTCTGTTTACCACAGGCCATTGCTGTGGAGACAGCCTGGGGGGGGCAGGTCGCTGTAAAACCAAAAGCCTATTGAAGAAAGAGGAGCCAACGGGGACACTGAAATTTTAATTCGTGGGTCACTCTGGGGGGGTATTTATTATTCAGTTCTGATTGGCTGCGTGGTGGCCACTCAGCACCCTGCCTGGGGCCGAAGCCTTGCAACTCTCAGCAGAGGCCCCAGGGTGGCCGGAGGGTGGCCACGGGGAGCTGTCGGGCCCTTTGCTCTGTGTGGGAGACTGAGGCCTCGGCCTCGGCCCGGAAGGGCAGGTTCCTGGGTGACAGCAAGTCCATGGTGGTTTTGGGTTTTTTCCTTTCTTTTCCTCGAGTCCCTCTGACCTATGTCTGGGTCCACCTGGTGGCAGTCCCCATTGCTGTTGGAGGAAACCAAGGCCCGGAGGGGAGGCTGGACGTGAGCTTGGAAATTCTGGGGGTCAGCGTGAGCCCCAGAGTTGGTGCCATTGCTGGGCAGGGGAGACTGAGGTGCAGGGGACACAGGGAGTGGCCCAAGGTCACCCTGCCGGAGCCAGATCTGACCACGGTGGCCCTGCCTCCGGTGTGGGCCTGCCAGCTCGCCCCATGTTGCAGCCGAGGGTGCCTGCCCACCTGTCTTTGAGAAGGGCCAGAGGTTGGCCGTAGAGCGTCAACTACAGGCACCTGTCTGTGAAGGGAGCGTCACCGAGGCTTAGTAAACTCTTCTTCCAAAGATGACATTGAGGCTCAGAGAGGGCCAGCAAGGCTCCCAAGGTTACACAGCATGAGCCATAGTCCTCCTGCCTCCCAGCCTCACCAGGCTGTCACTTTATGGCATGTGAGTGTGCAAGGCACCTTTCCAACCCGCCACGCCACCATTCCGCACCTTGGCACCTTGGCCCTCGTGGGCGGGCAAGGCTCTGGGTTTTGCGGCTTCGTACCAGAGGAGACCAAGGTCAGGAGTCAGAGTCAGCCCCTCTGCAAGGGAGATGGCCGGAGGAAGGGTCTTGTGAGGGTTGGAGGCTGGCACACTTGCACCCAGGCCTGCTGCCGCCTGAGTGTGACCTGTGTGTACTGTGGGGTCGTGGTGGGTGGCACCTGTGCCGGGTCTCCTCTCCTCCCTCATGGGGGAAGCTCCCAGGTCAGCCCAGGGTATGCCAAGGATCCACTCGAGTGTTGGGCATGGGTCACCAGCCACCTGAGACACTCGTCACCCCCACCTGTCACCTGGTGCTCCAGGCACCTGCTAGACCGAGAACCGCCCTGCAATAGCCCTGGGCAGCAGGGACTAGAGGAACAAGCTTGGGTGGGGGTGAGCGTGCCCCAGTCTCTGCCCGGCTCGCGTCCCCCTGAGGTCCACCCAGGGCAGTCACTGCCCGTCTGCCCGTTGGTACAACAGAGAGATTGTCTTCAGCCCAGAAGTGTCATCTTGGGGGCGGGGGGTCAGTCTGGTTCTCTGGGAACGTTTGTTGAGCAACTACTGTGCACAGTGTCAGGGCCTTGGGGAGCCTCTCCGACATCACCACGCACTCCGACAGGGTGTGAGAATAAGCCGTCTACAGGCCCACGGCACCCGCGGTGGGGGGGTTTTACCCTCTGCGCACACCTGGGGGCGGCGTGTCAGCAGACAGGGAGAAGGAGCCTTGGGGTGGCTACTTCAGGAGGGAGCCCGGCGGTCTGTGTTCAACTTCTAGCTCTGCTGCGTGACCCTGGGCAAGTCGCCTGTCCTCTCTGAGCCTGCTTCCCATCTGCAGAATGGGGCGCTGACTGCAGACCCTGCCTCCCAGAGCTGTGAGGATGATGTGTAAGGTGGTCCTCTGTCGACGTGACCGAGACCGGCCTCCCCCAACCCCTCCGAGAAACGCCGAGTCCAGAGCCCCAAAGCCCCAGAGCACAGAGGCACCCGCTGAGGACCTGGCGCTTGCAAGAAGTGCTGCCAAACGACTGGCCCCTCCATCTGTCCCCCCAGCAGGCTGTGGACGGCCACTGTGTGGAAGCGTCCCCACCCACGCCTTTCTGGTTTGACTGGAAAACAAGGCCCCGGCCCACCACCTATCAGGGTGTGTGTGACGAGTGCCCCTCCGGGCGCCCAGGCTGCGCCTTCCACCTGCTCAGGCTGGGGTGGGGGCGGTGCAGGTGACAAGCCAGCCTCCCCCGGGGAGAGGGAGAGAGAGGTCTGGAGGTGGAGTGGGGCCTCTTAGAGGTCACCCAGGCCACCCCCAGGCATCTTGGTGCTGCCCAAGCTGAGGACAGGGTGGACAGAGATGGGAGTCTGTGGAGTCTGGCCTTGCTTACCCCCAGTGACGGGAAGCTCATTCTTTGCACTGCCATCGTAGATGGCTCTGGCTTCCTGAAGCTGCGTCTTGGAACTTGGCCTTGGTCTGAGTCTGGGCTTCCTGGCCCAGGATGGCGCTTGGAGCGTGGGAACAGGGTGGGTCTCCTCCCACCTGGAAATCGAGTTGAGGGTCAGAGGGGGTCCCCGTGGCCACCTCGTCCCTGCCCCCGTCCCTACCCCCCACACACTTCCCACTGGGCCCGCAGCCTTCCTGCCTCTGGCCCTTTAAGGCCGGGCAGGAAGCCCCTCCCCATTTAGGGCAATAAATGGACGAGGAAAATGGCCGAGGGCCTGTGTGCTGTGCGTCGCCTGGAGGAGGCTGCCCCGCCGGGGCAGGGGGTGGGCAGGCAGCAGGCAGCCACCCCAGGCCCTGGGTGCCCCCCGACCGGGACACTGCATTCCTGTCCCATTAAGCCCAGGCCGGGGACCGGGCCAGGCGGGGATTGGCACCAGGTCAGGGTGGGGTAACCCGTCGGGACCAACCTTGCAACACAGGCCGCCGGGCGGGGAGGGGGTGGGGGCCGCCGGGCCAGGGCCTGGCAGCAGCACCTGCGTGCCAGGCTGGCTGTGTGACCTTGGGCCGGCCGCCCACCCTCTCTGCGCCTGGACCTCCCCTTCAGCCTCCTCCCCGGGCCCCACCACCCCTCCCTTGGCACACAGTAGGTGAGGATGGGCCCAGACTCCCGGCATCGTGTTCGGGAGTGACGTTCACATGACCTGGCTGGGCCTTTTTGGGACTGGCTTTGGCGCACAGTAGGTGTCCAGGCAAAGTCTGCTAAGGATGTGAGCGGGACTCCGTCCTTGCGCTCGCTCCCTGGCCACAGAGGAGCTGCTTTTCCGGCTGTCACGACCCCCCGCCCCAGGAAGGGCTCAGAGAGGCACTGCCTCTTGCCCAAGGTCACGCAGCTTAGAAGTGGAGCAGCAGGGACTGGGCTGCCCTCCCTGCAGGGCACACAGTAGGTGTGAGAGCTGCCTTCTTCCCTTCCCTGCTCGCCCTGGGTGGAAGAGTGGGGGGGCCCTGAACCCCACATGAAGTGGTCCTCTGTCCCGGAAGTGCCCTCCAGGAAGGCCATGGGTGGCAGTCACCTGCCCGGCCCCCTTGCCAGCTGTCCCTCCTCCTTCCTGAGGAGCGTGGGTGGGACAAGGCCAGGCCCCAACCCTCACCTTGCCTGTGACCTTGGGAAGGCCCCCGGCTCCTGTGCCCCTCTCTGGGTTGCCCACCCCTGGGCCTCTGTTGCTGCTGTTCCCTGTGCCAGGCCACCCTGCCATGGTCCCAGGGTCCTGCCTGGGTGACACTTGCTGCACGTCCCTGGGGAGCTCGGGTCAGAGGGCCTGAGTCTAGACCAGGCCACCGATCTGCTGTGTGACTTTGGCTGGGTTTTGTAACCTCTCTGAGCCTTCAGGTGAACTGAAGGCACCTGGTTGGTTCCTCAGAGTTCTGGGGCACAGGGGCCTGGGGCTGAAATGAGGCCTGGGTCCTTTTGCCTTAGGAAGAAACTATAGCATGCGACCCTAGGTTAGATGGGAGGTGGGACTGGGTGTGCCTGCAGCCAGGTGGGCGCGGCCAGGCGTGGTCTTTGGTTCCTCCAAGGTTTGCTGCATCCATACTGGGTTTGCTGCGTCCCTACTGTGCGCCGGCCCGGGGAGGGCCGGGCTTAGGGACCTGGGAGCGGCCCAGGGGGAGGAGGGCGCCCCACCTCCAGCCCAGGAGGGGCCTGCCAGGGCCTGCCCCTTGCCGCCGAGTCAGCACCGAGCGGCCCGGAAATCCCACGAGGCGAGTGCGGGGGAGGGGCTGTGATGAAAGATGGGGCCCTGGGTGGGTGTGGGCCTGGGCTCAGGGGACCCTGGCTGGTGGGTGTGGGGACCTGGTTAACGTAGGGGGGCAGGTGCCGAGGCTTCCTGGGGGAGGAGGGGAACGAAACCAGCACACACGGGGGCACCCACTGTGTGTCGTGCGCACAGTGGGTCTTCAGCACATGGGTGCTTTCTGTTGCTGGGACTTCACAGCTGCCTGACGGGGCTCTGGCAGGGCCCCATTCACCTCAAAGGCAGGGTCTTCGGCCCTTTCCTTAGGGGGAGGCCCCCCGAGAGGGCATGGTGGGGGCGGTGGCCCAGGGCGTGGCCGGCAGGTGGCCTGTGTTCCTGGAGAGAGAGGGTGTGGGTGCGGGTCTGGTGTCTGCAGAGTGAGTTCGGCTTCCAGGGCGAGGGCAGGGCAGCGGGTGGGGGGCCAGCCCCTGGGAGTCAGCCCCACTGGGCGCCCTTGGCCAGGGCAGTAGCCTCAGTGTTCTCATCTGTAAAATAGGGGGCCACTCACAGGGGCTCCCCCTGGCTGGAGAGGGCAGAGACCGAGCCCATAGGCCCCACTGTGGCCTGGAGCCTGGTTCCACACTTAAAGTGGGGCTGCAGCAGCCCCCGGCCTGTGGAAGCCAGGGGTGCAGAGTAGCCATGGGAGGGTGAGTCACCTGGGCCGTTTCGGGGAGGCCCCTGTAAGCCACTCCAGGGGAACCCTGGGTCACCTGAGGGGGGACCAGCACCCTGGGCCCCAGAAGCCATCTGGGGCATTGGTGGCCCAGGTCAGAGGTCCCCTCTCCCCCGTGCTAGGGGGTGGGCTGGGGGAGGGCCGGGTCTGATCCACAGCCCCATCTGCCCACATGCTCCCCGCAGCCGGGGCCAGACGGCAGATGGTGGCAGGGGGTGGCAGCCGCCAACGGGGGCTCCTCTGAGGCTCCATGGGCCGGGCCACCGATGGGGTCCCCCCTCCCTGCTCCTGGCAGCCACATCTGAGCACCCCCCTCCCCACCGCAGGCCGCCCGACCCAGAGGGAGGTGAGCAGCTGGTGCCCGGCCCGTCGTGGGAAGGAGGGCAGGTGAGGGGGGCCGCAGCCAGGGAGCTCTGGGAAGTGTGGCTGCTGGGCCCACGACATGAAGGCCTCTGTGTCGGCCCCTTGGCCTGGACCCCACTCCCAGGGCCACCCTGACCTTGGGTCTGGCCGCTCCGACACCAGGTCTCCCTTGCCCGCCTGGCCACAGGGCAGGAGGGTCTCGAGGCCCAGGAGGTCCCAACTCAGGCCATCTCCTCGGGGACCTTGCCTGGGGGCTCTGGCCTGAGAGCCGGGCACCCGCCCGGAGGAATTCGGCTTGTGTTGGGTGGCTCGGGGCAGCCGGGGGCTCCCAGGAGAGGGTGGAGGGTGGGGACAGAGCCAGAGGGTTGCACAAGCGCCCGAGTGGGCGGATGAGTCACAGTCGAGGGAAAGGCGGAAAACGGGGTGGGGGGGCTGAGGGAGAGGGGTCGGACAGACAGCCCCCCAGGGCCCGGCTCCTGAGACCTCTGCCCATTTGACAGATGGGGAGACTGAGGCCCAGAGCGCGCCAGGGCCCTGTTGCGGGCCAGACAGTGCCCCCACAGAGGCCGAGAGTTGAGGGGGCTGCCAGGTGGGGGCGTGGGTAGGCTCCAATGGGCAGGAGGCCCCCTGCCACTCTGGGGACGTGGGCCAGGTGGTGGCCTGGTGTCCCTGTTACTCACTGCTGGGACCAAGCCCCGTGCCAGGGGATCCTTGGGGCAGGAAGGGGTTCGGCCTGTGGAGTCACTGGTCCTGCTCTGCCAGGGCACACCCATGGCAGCCTTGACCCCAGCCTGCTGCAGTGCCGGGTCCCGGGTCTCGGCCTCGCCCCTTCCTGCTGACTCAGAGCCCCCGAAGCGAACCAGGCCGACCAGGAGGCAGGAGCAAGGGTCGGCGAGGCCGAGGGCGGGGCTCCCAGGTCACGGGGCGTCAGGTCTGAGTTCGGATGCAGCCACGTCCTCACCGGGCAGGTGTCCGTTCCTCAGCTCCGCGACAGGGGGTGCCACCCACGGGCTGGTGGGGGCTCAGACGTGACCAGGGAGAAGTGGGAGCTTTGGGAACGTCCCTGCGTGGCTGCCTCCTCCATGTCGGCAGGAGCTCGTGCTTGGGTTAATAGGATGGCTCTGATCGGGGCAATTTCTTGAGCGCCTGCTGTGTGTTGCTGTGACACCTCCAAGTGTCCCTTCGGTGGGCACGCCCGTGTCGGGAGGATGCCAGGGTGTGCCCGTCTCCTGAGCACCCAGCATGGGCTCTGCCAGCGCAGTCTTACGTGGCAGAGCTAGAATAGGACATCTGACCGCCCTCGGGCACAGCTGGGGAAACTGAGGATGGGGGGACGGGGGGAGGACCCTTGGGTGCTGGGCGCTAAGACGCCCACCCACCCACTCACGAGCGCCCCCTTCTTCGCGGCGCTGCAGGTCTCGGCGCGGAAGATGGCCGGCGGCGTGGACGGCCCCATCGGGATCCCGTTCCCCGACCACAGCAGCGACATCCTCAGTGGGCTGAATGAGCAGCGGACGCAGGGCCTGCTGTGCGACGTGGTGATCCTGGTGGAGGGCCGCGAGTTTCCCACGCACCGCTCTGTGCTGGCCGCCTGCAGCCAGTACTTCAAGAAGCTGTTCACGTCGGGGGCCGTGGTCGACCAGCAGAACGTGTACGAGATCGACTTCGTCAGCGCCGAGGCGCTCACCGCGCTCATGGACTTCGCCTACACCGCCACGCTCACGGTCAGCACGGCCAACGTGGGCGACATCCTCAGCGCCGCGCGCCTGCTGGAGATCCCGGCCGTGAGCCACGTGTGCGCCGACCTGCTGGACCGGCAGATCCTGGCGGCCGACGCGGGCGCCGACGCCGGGCAGCTGGACCTCGTAGATCAAATTGATCAGCGCAACCTGCTCCGCGCCAAGGAGTACCTCGAGTTCTTCCAGAGCAACCCCATGAACAGCCTGCCCCCTGCGGCCGCCGCCGGCTTCCCGTGGTCCGCCTTCGGCGCGTCCGACGACGACCTGGACGCCACCAAAGAGGCCGTGGCGGCCGCCGTGGCCGCCGTGGCCGCCGGCGACTGCAACGGCTTGGACTTCTACGGGCCGGGCCCCCCTGCCGAGCGGCCCCCAACGGGGGACGGGGATGAGGGCGACAGCAACCCGGGCCTGTGGCCTGAGCGGGATGAGGACGCCCCCGCCGGCGGTCTCTTTCCGCCGCCAGCGGCCCCGCCGTCCGCCACGCAGAACGGCCACTACGGCCGGGGCGGGGAGGAGGAGGCGGCTTCGCTGTCGGAGGCGGCCCCGGAGCCCGGCGACTCACCAGGCTTCCTGTCCGGAGCAGCGGAGGGCGAGGACGGGGACGGCCCCGACGTGGACGGGCTGGCGGCCAGCACGCTGCTGCAGCAGATGATGTCGTCGGTGAGCAGGGCGGGCGCCGCCGCGGCGGGGGACAGCGACGACGAGTCGCGGGCGGACGACAAGGGCGTCATGGACTACTACCTGAAGTACTTCAGCGGCGCCCACGACGGCGACGTCTACCCGGCCTGGTCGCCCAAGGTGGAGAAGAAGATCCGCGCCAAGGCCTTCCAGAAGTGCCCCATCTGCGAGAAGGTCATCCAGGGGGCCGGGAAGCTGCCGCGGCACATCCGCACCCACACGGGCGAGAAGCCCTACGAGTGCAACATCTGCAAGGTCCGCTTCACCAGGTGAGCCACCCGCGCCGCGGCGCCCCGGGGCCCCTGCCCACCCTCGGCACACACGGCCCCTCCCCGCGCACCACACGCACACCACGCTCCCGGCCCTGCGCCCTTGACAACAGCACGGACCAGTCCCTGCCCTCGTGGGCGGACGTCCCGGCCGGGCACAGCACAGGCGAGAGACAGTGACCGCGTAGCGCGTGAAGCCTGCCAGACAGGGACGGCCAGGGAGGCTGGCGGGGAGGACACGGGAGCCGCTCTTCCCTTCCACACCGTAGATTTTTCTCTCTCTTTTTTCCTTGGGGAGAGGTGACAGCTCCTTAGGGAGGTACGATGGTGGCTGTTGAGTCGCTTTTAAGTCTCCCGTGAGTTTGGGTAGTTTGTTTTCATTCTGCCGACATTTATTAAGCACCTGCTGGGTGCCAGGCCCTGTCCTAGGCGCTGGGGACACTGCAGTGGAGAGACAGGCCTCGCGGGTACCTGGAGGAGGCCAGGTGGGGAGATGAGGAAAAGGGTTTTCCAGCCAGAGGGAACAGCCAGCGCGGAGGCCCTGAGGCCAGTTCAGCTTAGGGGATCACCGAGGCGGTTGGTGCTGCGGGGCTTGGTCCCCGAACGGCAGGAGTTCAAGGCCAGGCCAGGGCAGTTTGCGATTTGGTCTCAGGAGCCCAGAGGTGGCTGGCTGGGCCTTGTGGATCCAGGGCGGGCCAGGGCGGTGGGGGCAGGGGGCTGGCCAGGCGATGACTCAGCATCACCCCTGCCCCCCACCCACCCTGGGGTTCCCCAGCCACGCCCACCGAGGCTGAAGAAAGGGGCCATTGTCTCAGCTTCCCGGCCCCGCCCCATGGGGACAAGAACTGGGGCTGACCCCCTCCCCAGCACCCCTGGCCCCCTCCCCAGCAGGCCAGGAGAGGAGGGTGCGGCCCAGGCTCCTGCGCATGGGAGTGTCAGGCGAGGGGCAAAGGGCACGGGGTAGGAGGCAGGCAGTGCTGGGAGACTGGGGTTCTGGAGTTCTGGGGGGCTCCCTCCTCCTCCAAGCAGGGGCCCTGAGGTAGCCACAGGCCCTGTGCTCGGGGGTCTCTGAGCACAGGAGGGGCGCAGGGAGCGGGATCTGGAGAGGGACCTGGCCGGGCAAAGGTGCCTGCCCCACCCTCGCCCCCACGGGGCTGGGGCCACCGGCCTCCCTAACCGCAGGCTAGAGCCTCAGTTTCATTCTCACTTGGCTGCCCCCCCCCAACCCAAGGCCAGCCCCACCTGCCAGTCAGGGAAACTGAGGCCGAGAGAGAGAGAGAAAGAGAGGCACTCAGGCCTCTTCCCACCACCGACCCACCTGCTTCCCCTGTGCCCCGAGCCCAGGGCCCCAGCCCCCCGCCCGCGGGAGCCGGCCCCCTCCCACCCAAGGCCGGGAGCCCAGGGGCCCCTCTGAGTCACCAAAGTGTTGAGTAAGCGGGGCCCGTGGCGGCCGGGGCTATAATTACCCCGGCTGGGGCTTGGGGTGATGAAACTGGGGCTACCTCCGCCCCCATCTCTGCGTGGCCCCCCGGCCCGCTGTGCAGCTCCAGGCAAGTCACTTCCTTTCTCTGAGCCTCCTAGCCTCCGCTGGGGAAGTCTCTACACAGTGCCCGAGAAACTTAGCGCCTGCTGTCCCCTCTGTGCCCTGGCCCCGTGCCAGCTCTGGGCAGGGCGCCTGGGAGACCACGCTAGTGGGCTTTGCAGGAGGCAACAGGAAGGAGCCAGAGGCCTGGAGGCTGGCAGCAAATGGGCTTAGTCCAGGGAGTGACCAGTTGATTGCAGCCCAGTGGGGCAAGGCTGGAGAGGGGGCAGGGGTCTAGTTGCCAAGGGGTCAGGCCTTGGCCCTTGGAGCAGTAGAGCCAAGGAAAGGGTAGAGTAAGTACGGACACCAGCTCCGTGGGTGCTAGAAGAGAAGTCAGGTCTTTTGAGGTTGGAAGAGGTGGAGGGGCATTCAAGGTGGGGCTTAGAGGGATGAA
This sequence comes from Propithecus coquereli, assembly GCF_000956105.1. Classification (NCBI taxonomy): domain Eukaryota; kingdom Metazoa; phylum Chordata; class Mammalia; order Primates; family Indriidae; genus Propithecus; species Propithecus coquereli. The sequence goes on from NW_012147964.1 coordinate 2,576,333, forward strand.
TAGGAGTTTGCCAGTCCTCACACTTAAAGAAGCTGTCAGTTTGCTGAATGTGAGAAGGAAGAAACCCAGAGTGCCTGGGATGAGGGGTCCAAGGAGCAGGTCAGATGCTAAATTAGGGCACCTTAGATCTAGGTCTCCCTCCTGCCCTCCACTTTCTGGGAAGGAATCTGCTCCTAGCAGTGTGGACCAGCACCATGCAATAGAAATACCGTGCAGGCCACCTACGTAATTTTACATTTTCTGAAAGCCATGTTAAGAAAAACCAAAAGAGAGCTGGTGAAAAGCCATTTTACATAACCTGATGGATTCATTTATTTCATCGTGTAATCCACGTGCAGAATTACGCGTGCGTTACTTTTCGCATAACAAGTCTTTAAAATCTGGGGTGCCCTCTGCACCTCCCGTGTACCTCAGCTCAGACCGGCCGCCTTTTGAGGGCGCAGGAGCTGCCGGTGGCCGGCGGTGTCATACAGGACAGAGTGGTGCCTGATACGGCGACCGCTTTGTGGGCTAACGCCCCCGACTGAGCCAGGTCCTCCCTGTCCCCTGTAAGGTGAGACGAGCAGGGAGGGAATGCGAGTCGCACCCGGCACCTGCCGTCTTGGGGCTAGATGAGAAACAAGGAACCCAAACGAGAGAGTCGGGTGGCGATGACTTGAGGGACCAGGCAGTGGGGTCCAGCAGGGCAACTGGGAAGAGGTGACATTTGAGCCCAAATTTGATTGTCAAGGTCTGAGAGGGAAAAAGTGCTCTGGACAGAGAGAATAGCAGATGCAAAGGCCCTGAGGCAGGCTCTTGCATGCCATGTTGGGGTGACAGCCAGGGAGCCATCAAGGCCAGAGGGGAGAGTTGTCAGGTCCCGGTTGCCGTGGAGTGGGGACTCGGTTACTAGGGTGACCAACTGCCCCAGTTTGCCCACTACCCAGGGGTGTCCCGGGATGCAGGACTCTGAGTGCTAAAACCAGAACAGTTGGTCACTCTATCTGTCACCAAACACCCCGGCGACCGCCAGCTTCTCTCCCTGCGGTATTTTCAGCACCTGGAACAGGGCCTGGCCCCCGGCAGGCGCTGGGTAAATGTCTGCAGTGTGAATGAAGGCCACGGCCACCCTCTGGCTTTGTCCTGCCCCTGCGCAGAGGCCCGCTATCTTCTCCTCTTGTGGTCGGGAGAGAGGTTCAGAGAGGTTTAGCGGTTACCTAACGCCACACAGCACGCAGGCCCTCTTCAGAGTCCCAGAACATTAAAGTGCCCCGCTTTGTCCCCCCGTTTTGTCGCGGACTGCCCACGCCGGGACACTGGTCCGCTTTCCAGAACAGTGGTCCTGGGGGGCTGCCACGTCGGCGAGGGTCCCCGGGCAGAGCCCAGGGGGGCCCCACTGACCGCCCCCGCCCCGTCCGCAGGCAGGACAAGCTCAAAGTGCACATGCGGAAGCACACGGGCGAGAAGCCGTACCTGTGCCAGCAGTGCGGCGCCGCCTTCGCCCACAACTACGACCTGAAGAACCACATGCGCGTGCACACGGGCCTGCGGCCCTACCAGTGCGACAGCTGCTGCAAGACCTTCGTCCGCTCCGACCACCTGCACAGACACCTCAAGAAAGACGGCTGCAACGGCGTCCCCTCGCGCCGCGGCCGCAAGCCCCGCGTCCGGGGCGGGGGACCCGACCCCAGCCCGGGGGCCGCCGCGCCCCCCGGCGCCCCCGCCCCGCCCGGCTCCCCCGACGCCCGGCGCAACGGCCAGGAGAAGCACTTTAAGGACGAGGACGAGGACGAGGACGCGGCCAGCCCCGACGGCTTGGGCCGCTTGAATGTAGCGGGCGCCGGCGGCGGAGGTGACGGCGGAGGGGGCCCTGGGGCTGCCACCGACGACAACTTCACAGCCGGACTCGCCTAAAAACCAAAAAGAGAAAACAGAAACCCGAGAACGAGAGAGCGAGAGAGAGAGAGAAAGAGAGAGAGAGAAAAACCACCCACCACCCCCCCAAAAACACAAAAAAAGAAAATCTATCTATATACAGATATCTATATCTATATATATATATACAGATATATATATATGAAGCGTCACAGAATCTAGGGTAGCGCTTTCCTCAGACTCCCCCCTCCCTGACGTGGTCCCCCCTCCAGGGCCCGGCCCCCACCCCCGGCTCCCCCCCACACCCCGTCATTGGGTTTTGGGGCTTGGTTTGGGGTTTTTGTGGGACACAAGGATTCCGCGCACCCCTGGCCCCCCTGAGCGCCCGGCGTGGGGTCCGAGGCCCTGGACTGGGGCGAGGGCGGACTTCGGGGGGCTTGGGGGGGTGCTGGGGACTGGGGTGGGCTTTTAGTTTCCTCCCCTTGCTGGTTTGTAGGAGTCTTTTGGACAAGACCTTAAATGATTTCTGTCTGCTCTGAGCGGACGTTAAAATGGACCGCCGGCCCCCCACCCTCCTTCCTCAGGGCACTTACTAAGGGGGGGGTCTCCCCTCGATCTCCCCGACTGCCTCCCCACCTCCCACCCTGCCCGTGGCCGGCGCCCCGCATCTCCCGGCCGCCGAGACGCAAATCTATTTATTCCCAGGCCTGGAGGAAGGGGGACAGGACCGTGGGCTGGGGCTGGGGGGCGGGGGGGGCACCAGGATGGCCCCGGTGGCTCCTGCCGCCTCCCTTCACGGCACTTAGAACTGGCGGGACCCCCAGGGGCCACCCCTCAGGGCGCCCCCCCTGCCGCCCACGCCCCTCCATCCCAACGTTCGGAGATTCGAAACTTTTGTTTCTGCCCTGTACCCGGAGCCCCCCGCCGTGTCCCGACTTTTTAAAGCACTTTTTAGATTATTTTTTTTTCTCTTTTTCTCCTTAAAAACAAAATTTATATATAGATATATATATATAAAAAATATATACTTTTCCTCAGAGGAGCAGGCAAACCGTGTGGCGTGTGCAGAGCCCGGACGGGACGGATGCCCAGGTCCGGGGATGGCAGGGATGGCAGACAGAGACAGACAGAGACGGTCCACAGTTCCAGTGTCACAAAAGCAATAAAAGAAACAAAAACAAGATTTTACAAAACGAAAGGAAGATAAAAAAAAAACAAAAACAACAAAAAAAAATAGGCTACCAACCACATTAGAAGTCTTGGCACTTTGTAACAGAACGGGTACTACACTTATCTTAATTCTTAATTTAAAAAAAAAAAACCATGTTTACAAGTTGCAACCAACTTCTATGAAAAGTTGAAAAGACAAAAAAAAAGCGAGAGAGAGAGAGAGAGAGAGAGAGAGAGAGAGCAAAAGAAATTCCTAGAAGTCGATTTATTTTTGTACAAAATAATAAAAAAAAAAACCCATCGCAGACGTAGAATCCACTTCTGTTCCCCAAAGGCAAGAAGGGGGGGCCCAGGAGGAAGCCCCCGGAAGGGACCCGAGAGACACGCTCTGAGGGGTCCGTTGCGTGACCCACGGACTTGGCCTCGAAGGCAGGACGGTGGGGTTTTTGTGTTTGTGCCGTGTCACCCCCCGGCCCCCGGCCCTTCCCCCCCAGTTATGTCCCCTTTTTCCGTTCTGATTTGGAGAAGTCCTACCGCCCGAGAGCCATACGAGTGGCCGTCTCTGCCCACGGGGACCCTCCTTCCTCACCCCCTAGCTCAGGGATGGCCCGAGAGGGGGCTGGCCTTCCAACCAGCCCGAGCACCCCGACCCGCACCCCCGGACCCCCGATGGCTGTCCTCCTGCATGGCCACCGAGGAGCTGCCATCCTGGACACGCCCGCCCCTTTGAGGTGGGTGACAGGGGCCCCCCACCTCCAGGGCCTTAGACCCTTCCCGCCCCAAGCACCCCTCTTTTTACTCAAAGGCACTGACTGTATCCCCGGGGTGCTGGCACCTGCCTGCCCCCCATCTCTGGCTCCCGCAGGGCCCGGCGGAGACCGAGCCTTAGGCCACGGAGTGGGGCCGGGGTTGGGGAGACGATGTCACCAGGCGCCAGGACGCACCCCCCGCACCCTGCCCCTGTCCTGCATATGCAACGCCTAGCGTGGGACCCTGTATATAACCCTCCCCGCCACCCCCCCAGACTCCCCGCCAGTGCCGGGGGGGTGTCGCCCTGCTCCCGTGTGACAGCACCTCTTCTTGTCTGTCCTTTTTCTTTCATTTTTAAAGGGAAGCTTTCTAAGAAGGTAATTTTCATATTGTTTCCACAGGATAGTGTTTTGGTTTCCTTCCCTCCCCCCGCTGCAAACCTGTCAGCTCCCCCCACACGCACCCCGAATGTCTCAGGATCCCCCTCCGGGGCCGGCCCAGGGCCGGGTGGCAGCACGCTGGCCTCGGTCATCCCCCAACTTCAGAGAACCATCTTGTCGTGGCCGAGCAGGGACACCTCCCCTCCCCGCCCCCCATCCCCAAAAAAGCTCCCAGAGAGGTCCCACAAGAGGGGAGCCCTGTTCCCCCTACCCACACACCCCCTCGCAATAAAACCAACTCGAAAATCACAGCTGTCGTCCTGGCCAGTGGGGGCGACCGGACTTGGGGGGGTGTGGAGCCCTCTGGGACTGGTGGGGACAGGGGCCGCGGCCCACCGCGTGCGACACTCACAGAGACCTCGGGATTTGCACTAAACCCCTGCCCCTAGCTCCGAGCTCAGCTTCGCCCGCCCGCCCACTCTGCCTTAACCGCCCGCCCGCCCCGGGGGCCGCAGCGACCGCATGGGCCCAAGCCGGGACCCCCAGCCCTGCC
>NW_012147964.1:2582364-2586290 GCF_000956105.1 Propithecus coquereli
GGGGCCGGGAGATGCGGGGGGCTGGGGAGACCCCCCACCCGTGGCTGGCGCTGCCTGGAGGCTGCGGGTGGGGGCCCCGAAGCCCAGGTACCCCCTGCCCCACCCCAGGCCCAGAACTGAGGTGCCTTGGACTTTGGGGGGCCAGGCCTGGCACATGGGGGGGCGGGAGGGCGCGCCCTCGGGTACAGAGCACAGCAGACATTCCAGAGACTGTATTCGAGAGTCTTTATAAAGTGTGGGAGATTTAAAAAAAAAAATCAATTGATAAAAATGCACTTTTTGGGGGTGGGGGGGAGAAGCTTTAAAAGTAATAAAACAAAAACAAACAAAAAGACAAAAGATGATGAAAAACCAGAAAAAAAATCATTTTTTTCTTGTACATAAAAAAAAAAAAAAACCACTAAACAAAGCCTGTTACGACCGCCGTGGCCTCACTTGCCTGATTTTGATGTGCTCTGTGTTTTGTTGGGGGGAGGCCGGGAGGCGGGGAAGGAGGGTTTCAGGGTGGGGGTCCCCTTCCCCTCTGGCCCTGAAGAACGAGGCAGAATCGGGGGCCGCCCTGTCCCGGGGGGTCGGGCCCCTCTGCCGCACCACACGCTTGGGTTCTAAGGAGAGAACCCGAGGGGCCTGGCCCACGCCCTGGAAGTCAGTCCCATCTCGGGGGTCCCATTGTCTTGGAGGGGGCAGGGCATAGAGACAGGGACCCAGCGCCCTGGGGCTGGCAGGTGTCGGGGAGGCCCCAGGTCTGGAGCCCCTGCAGGGAAGGTGACCCACAGCCCCTGGGCAGGCAGGTGGGCGGCTCCAGGAAAGGGACCAGGGGACAGAGGGAGAACCGGCCGGGCGGGTTGTGATCACATCGTGACCAGGGCTGGGCCTTGGGTACCTGGGCCTCCACGGAGTCCCTGTGGCCCTGGGTGGGGACGTGTGGGCTGGAGGCCGCCCGTGCTGGGCCACCGTGACATGATCGTGGGTCTGGAGCCTGAAACCACAGCCCCCACTTCTGGGCTGGGGTCGCCACACACGGCCATTTGCAGCGCCTCCGGGGAGAGTCCCCCCAGCGCCTCCTGTCCCCCAACGAGACTCAGCCCATGGTCCCAGACATCTGTCCAGGCCGGTACCAAAGTGTTGGGGCCACTGATGGCTGCACGACGCTGGGAACCAGGTCCGTTCGGAGCCTCGGCCCCTCCCTCCTCTGTGGACCAGGCTCTTGCTAGTGGCCACAGGGACTCAGCAAGGCCAGGCCCAGGCCCTGCCCGGAACATCACAGAGCCTGGACGCCCGCAGGGCCCTCCTGTGGACCCCACGGCGGATGTCGCGGCTCAGGGAGGCAGAGCCCATCACCTGTCTGCCGTCACCTGAGGAGCCTGCTGCGGATTCCTGGGATTGGCACCCAGAGCTCCAGCCGGGGCTGGGGCGGGGCTGGGGCGGGGCTGGGGGCCAGTGTGCTACAGCCAGACCCTGTCCTGAGCCCCTACTGCACCCCGGGCCCTGGCGGCTTGGAGGCCCCGGCCCAGAGGCCCCATGGCGTCAGTGGGCTGAGGGAGCCATAGCTTGGTTCCGTGGCCTCTGCACCAAGAGGCAGAGGCGGCAGTCCACTGCGCTCAGCCGCGAGGACCTCTCCACACACGCCCCGCGGTCCCTCTGCTATGTGGGAGAAGCTGTTGTTTTCAATCGAGTTGTAATTCACAGGTTTTTAGTATATTCAAAGGATTGTGCACCATCACCACTATCTAGTTCCAGAACATTCCAACACCCCAAAAAAGGAGCCCCGTATCTATCAGAGATCACTGCCCCCCCCGTCCCCTCTCCTAGCCCTGGCACCCATGAATCTACGTCCTATCTCTGTGGATCTGCCTGTTCAGGACGTTTCATATGAAGAGTCACACACTGTGTGTCCTTCTATGTCTGGCATCTCTCACTGAGCACGACGTCCTCAAGGTCCCTCCACACTGTGGCCTGTGTCGGAGCCTTGTTCCTTTTCGTGGCTGAGTGATACTCCAGTGTAGGGGCCAGACACGATGGCTCATGCCTGTAATCCTGCACTCAGAGACAGGAGCGTTGCTGGAGGCTACGACTGTGTGACTGTTCTCCAGCCAGGACCACACAGCAAGACCCTATTTCTAAAAAAAAAAAAAAAAAAAAAAAATTCCATTGGGTGGCGGGACCACATTGTATTTATCCGTCACCTGTTGATGGGACACTTAGGCAGTTTCGGCTTTCTGACTCCGGCGAGGGCTGCTGCTGGGACGCTTGTATGCGAGCTTCTGCAGGACAGATGTGCTCACCACCAAGGAGTGCAAGGGCAAGTCACGTGCCAACTCGGCGTTGCGCTTTCTCAGCGGTGGCTGCACTTTACACCCCCAGCGGCCGCGAGTGGGGCTCCGGCTCCCCCATGGCCTCCAGCTCCTATTTTTTTTTTTTTTTAATTCTAGCCATCCTGGTGGGTGTGATGGATTATCTCACCATTTTTAATTTTTTTAAAATACTATTTTTTACAGGCAGGGTCCTGCTCTGTCTCCCAGGCTGGAGTGCAGTGGAGTCCCCATAGCTCACTGGGCTCAAGCGATCCTCCTGCCGCAAGGCCGCAGAGGAGCTGGGACTACAGGTGTGCACCAACACACCTAGCTAATTTTAAAATTTTCTTTAGAAATGGGATCTTGCTATGTTTCCCAGGCTGGCCTCAAAGTCCTGGCCTCAAGAGATCCTCCCGCCTTGGCCTCCCAGGTAGCTGCGACCACAGGCGTGAGTCACTGCGCCTGGATTTGAAGTGCATTTCCCTGACGTCGCTTCTCGTGCTGGTTGGCCCTTCCTGTGTCTTCTCAGCCACCCGGGGAGCCAGGCACAACCTCCTCTTGCCGGAGCCACCTCTCCCAAGTGTCCCAGTGCAGCGGGGACACCGCGCCCTGGCAGTGCAAGGTACAACCTGCCCCACTGACGCGCTGCACCTTCTAAATCCTCAACCTCAGGCAACGGAAGACGCACGTTTTGTCCTCTGAGCCCTGTCCCCACCCCACGGGGGTGCCTCATGCTGGCAACACACCTTAAGACGGAGGACACAGAATGGCAGACACCTTGGTGGCTTCACCTCGACCTTTTTTATTTGCGTTTTTTAAAAACAATTAAATTAGAATACAAATATTAGAAAACAGCGGCCGGCAGCTGCAGGGCGGGCGGGAGGGGCCGGGCTGCGCAGCCGGTTTATACAGTGAGACTGGATTCGCCCTCGACCAGATCTATGTCCCTTTCTTCTGCAGACCTGAAACGATATTGCTTCCTGACTACGAGAGTTGTTTATACAAAGAATGATTCTGCTGGGGGCGGGGGGGGGGGGCGAAACAGAACAGGGCGTCGGAGACCCAGGGCAAGGCCGGTGCCCCACCGCCTCCTGGGGACAGGGCCTGGGCGCCTGGCCGTGGGTTCCTGCGGGCGTCGGACAGGGCCCCAGAAGCCCCCACAGTTGCTGGACCCCTGAGGCCGAGGGCTGGGGGGCCTGGAAAGGGACCCCAGAGGGGCCGGGCCGGGTCATGCTGGCAGAGCGAGGATCCCGGGAAGGGGCGCCAGGCCAGCCTGTGGAAAACCCAAGAGCAAAAAGAAGGGAGAGGAACCAACCCAAACCGGAGGCGGGGGCCGGGTCCCTGCTGCCCCTCTGGAGGTGACTGCCCTCCCTGCCCCGAGGACTGGGGCCTGGCGGCGGCAGCGGCAGCTGGGAACATCTGTGCTGTTCCGTAGGGAAGTTAACCTGAATTGGAGTTACCGAGGTAGCTGGCTAGAAAACTGAGACCCCCCCACGCCACACGGTGCCGCACCCTGGGGCCCCCGCCTTCCCCGGGGGGTCCTGGCCACACACCGGGTCTTCAAAATACCAAGTTATTGCACTTTCAAAAAATACAACACATCTGTGGCTAAGCCCTCCCCAGCCCCCCGCC
>NW_012147964.1:2587650-2598442 GCF_000956105.1 Propithecus coquereli
GTCTGCAGGGACACGGCCGTGGGGAGGGGCGACCAGTCAGAGCCCCCCAACTGCCCTCCAGAAGACGGGGCCTGGGGGCCACAGGGCTGCTGCCCCCCCCCAGCTGCATGCCCCCCACTCTCCCTCCACCCCCGACTTCGACTCTGTGCTGCCGTTTACAAGAGAGGAAACCAAAGCCTAAGAGGTGACTTTGCCCGAGGACAAGTGGCCAGAGTGGGGTGTGCCTGCCTGCACGCGGCTCCCCCGGCCTGGCTGATGAGAACACGGCGGCCTGGAGGGGAGGCACTGCTGCCCCCAGCCCACAGACGGGCAGGGCTAGCAGCTCGCACGCCGACGGCAGTGTCCCCAAGTGCCCACCGTGCCCCACCCGCTGGCTCCAAGGGGCTACCAGCCCACTCTGCAGAGGGGGCACAGACCCAGGAAGGGGCCGTGGGCCCGAAGGCCACACAAACCTGCCCCTGCCGCTTCCTTCCAGGGTCTTGGGCCCCCCACCTGCAGGACAGGTGGGTGTGGTGGCCAGGGCGTCTGAGGAGAGGCCCTGTGGCCAGGTAGGCCCGAGAGGGCCTGGCTGTAGCAGCCACGGCCACCAGGCCCTGGCACCTGTGCACTGTCAGGGCCACACCTGCCCCCAGGTACCTTCGACTGCGACAGTCTGGGTTGCACAGGACAGAGGCCCGTCCTGCTCTGAGGCCGATAGGACCCCTCCTGTCCAGGCCAGCCGCACCCCCACCCTGCGGCCTCCACCACGCCACTCAGAGGTGGTCACCTGGGTGTGCACACACCTCCCTGCCTGCAAAACTCCTACTCACCCTCCAAAGCCCCACCCACGGTTTCTCTCCCTTCCTGCCTCAGGGAGCCACAGTGAGGAGTGTGTGTCTGGCCTGCCCTCCCACCGGCCCCCCAGAGGAGGGTCCTCTGAAGGCAGGGACAGGGTCCCTTTGGGGACCCTGAAGTCACCTAGCTCAGGGCCAGGCACAAACAAGGTGGCAGAGCCCTGTGGAATGAATCTATGAACCAGGATTCCGCCTCCAAGAAGCCCCTTGCCCGGCCCCATCGGCCCCCGGAGCTGTCGCGGCCCCAGGCCTGAGCCCTGGGCTCTGGGGCTGTGGGGGAGGCGGGCGCTGGGCCGCACAGCTGCCAGGCTGGGAACAGAGCGGCTATTCAGCCCCAGCCCACGTGCCCGGCCCCAGGGGCCTGCTCGCTCCACCCCAGGCTGGGCAGCGGGGAGGACGCCGCTTGGCCCTTCCGGGGAGCAGACCCAGGCTGAGCTGGCCTGACCCACGTTCGAGTCCCGCCTGGCCACCTGCAAGCCAGGGGTGGTCCGCGGCCGTGGCTGCCTCCTCTGAGCCCCGGTTTCCTCATCAGTAAAGTGGGAAGGGCCATGCGCCACCTCCCAGGAGAGGGACACGCGCCTGGGGAGGGGGTCGTCTGGGAAACAAATCCACGTCCCCCCCGCCAAGCCCAGCCAAGCCTGAGGACTCGGCCTGCCGCCCTGGCAGCGCCTGCCCCTCTGTAAGGGGGCGAGTTTGCACCCCGGCCGGAGGCTCAGCGACAGGTGGGCGTGGCTGGCGCCGGGCGGGAGCCGCCTCAGGTGCCGCGGACAACAGAGCTCAGTTTCTGGAAACTTAAGACTTGAGCAAAGAGCAAAGTTTCCCTTTTGGGCAGAAAAGACTCATCCTCCTTGTCCCTCTGTGGCCTGGGCGGGGCCTGTAGTGTAGGCCAGGGGCAGCCTGGCCACAACTGCACCCCTGGAAGGGTGGGTGCAGGACGGAACTTTTGGGGAGACGTCTGTCCTTTTCCCCTTTCTGTGCAGTCACGACCAAGGCTGCGCTTCCGGCGGCAGGACACCCTCGGGAAGCAGCTCCCTGGATCCCAGCACCTCACAGCTGGGCTCTTGGGCCCCATTTTACGTGGGAGCTCAAGGTCACACTTGCCCAAGCCACACAGGAACAATGGGGGACCTGAGCCACCTGCTGCTGCCCCAGCTACACTCTGCCCCTGCAGCGAAGGCTCTGGTAAGTTCTGCAAGGAAGAAACTGCCGTTTTTCACGGCCTGAGGTTTCCAAAGCTCCGGGACCAGCCATGTGCCCGCTGCTGTGCCCACTCGACGCAGAAACAGGTCGGGACCTCTGGGGGCTCGGAGGACACGGATCAGCGTGGCCTCCCACAGGAGGGCCCGAGGCGCGGGCGAGCCCAGGGCAGGCCCAGAGACTCACCCGTCGATGATGAGCTGGTCGTAGGGCGCCGGCTTGTCGCACACCGGGCACATCCAGGTGGGCTTCTTCTCGTTCATCTGCAGGTAGAAGACGGCGTCGAAGCACTGCAGGTGGGCGCAGGTCTCTGCCCGGCACGGCACGGACAGCCGCATCTTCACCAGCTGCGGGAGGGCGGGCAGCGTGAGCTGCAGTCCCACACCCCGGCCCCGCCACGCTCTCCCATGTGGGCCTGCCATTTGCTCATGGCCTCGGGGATGCTGAGGGACCAAAACCGAGACCCGGCAGCCCAGGAAGGGCTGGCAGGAGGGGTGGCCGGAGGTGAGGGCCGCACGACTCACCGGGCAGATGAGGGAGACGCGCACGCCGGTGGTGGCGATCTCACTGTCGGGGTCAAGGCGCAGCTTCTCTTTGACTGCAGGGAGGGGACAGAGGATGCCGTCAGGGGAGGGGCAGGGCAGCCTGGCCGGGGGTACCCCTGACACCCACCTCCCCGACGATGAGACCCCAGTTTTACTGCACAGCTCGGGCCTCCAGGGACCCCTGCGAGGAAAGCCAGGCACTGGCCACCGTCATTGCTGACGGCGGCCCAGGTGCCACATAGACCAACTGACACCCCAAAAAGCAGGCAGCCGACGGGGTCTTCCCCACCTGCTGGGGCTTTTTACGACCCACAGGAAGATCCAGGCAACAGCAGCCACCCACAGGGTCACTCGCTGTGACTGTTAATTCTGCCACCGAAACACCACCACCAAGGACGCAGCCGGGAGCGAGGCAGGGACGCCCTCTCCGAGACAGGCCCGTAGCCTCCCGATCGCAAAAGAGGGCCAAGAAGTGTCCCCTGCCCAGCCACTGCCGCCAGGAGCGGCTCGAGTCTTACTTTCTGCCACAAAGCTGTGCGGGAAGGTCCCTCTTGCCCACTAGGAGAGCCCACGGGCCCTGGGCAGCCCTGGGTGCTGAGTGGCCTGTCTGGTTTCCCTGGCGCTTTTCTGCACGTTCTGCTTCGAAGACTTGGGGACACCGAGATAAGCCCAGCCACGGCGGCCTAACCCCAACCGGGAGGAGACCCCAGCCCTGGACCCCACAGGGCAGGGACCACTCTGGCCCGGGGCCTGCGCGGTCTCTCCCTTCATGCCCCAGACTGTTGGGACCTTGTCCCTCACTCCAGGAAGTGAGGGCAACTGTGCCAGCTTGTCCCCACCCCAGCCTGGCTGTCCTGCTGCTCTCTCTGCCTGGAACTCCCCCCTCCCCGCCCCTTACCTGCCTGGAAAACCACTTTTGTCTGCAAGCTCGGGGGCCACTTCCTCCTTCCTGACCCCCTACCCTGGGCCCCCACAGGCCGGGTCTGACCCGCAGCCCGCATGAGGACCTGGGGGCTCCTCGGTGGCTAATCCTCCGGCGGGGACGCCCGCATGAGCCAAGGCTATGTCAGTCACTCACACCTCAGTATGAATTTGCACCCCTTGGTTCCTGCTCTGGCTAATGAGAGCCTTGAACCCTCAAAAGGACCTTGGGCGGCGAGGAGGGGATGCAGGCGCACATGGTTTTTTTCTCTGTTGAGACAGGGTCTCACTCTGTGGCCCAGGCTGGAGTGCAGTGAGGTCACCACAGCTCACTGCAGCCTCCAACTCCTAGGCTCAGGCGATCCTCCTGCCTCGGCCTCCCCAGCAGAGCGTGCCAAGCCTGCGTCTGGTTTTCGAGTGAGACCTCCCTCCCCCACGTACGGAAAGACCATGTGCACAGCAGGAAGGGTGCAAACACGACAGAGGACGGGACTTCCGAACTGCAAGTCAACTAGAGAGAAAGCCAGAGACCAAGATGCCAAGCCTGGGGCCAGCTTCAGAGGAAACCTGACACTTCAGTCCCCGGAGGGGCCCCCATGGAGAGGCAGGTGGGGGTGAAGCGGCTGCTGTCCCCACTGGCAGAGGTGGGTGGGGGTCGAGGGCCAGTGGGGCCTCGGGGTCACAGGGCTCTGAGGCTGCCACTCTGCACCAGTGTCCCCAGTCAGATGGACACATCGCCAGGCCCTACCACCCTGGGTGACCCACATCACCCCTCCTGTCCTCCTCCGTAGCGGGTACTGATGGCTGGAGTGGGGGGCTTCAATACGACGGGGCTCAGAGCGCCGTGGAAATGCCAGCTTCACTCCATGCTTCCGGATGTCAGGGGCAGGGGCCCAGCCTGGCGCCAGGAGGGTGAGCAAGGCCCACCTGTCGCAGTCTGCAGGGGGCTGGGTTAGCTCCGGGCCCACGTGAGAACAGCCCAGGAACCACCCTCCCCAGCCCACCTGCCCATCCTAAACCCCAGGCAGGGCCCTGCCCCTGCCCGCTCCGTGGGACAGACAGAGGCCACCAAGGCCCGGACCCCAGCCCGGTGGGACCCAGAGAGGGGCCTGGATGGCCCTGAGATGGCTCAGGTCTGTTCTCATGAAGAGAGTGGCCACCAGAGAGGGGCAGAAACTTGCCCGAGGCAACACAGCGGCCAAGAGGGACACACCAGTCCCTGGCTGTGCCCTGGGCAGCCCTCAGGGTGGGGGCACAGGAACAGACAGGGAAGTTCAGCTGCCAGTCTTAGGGTTTTATTTTTAAAATGCCCTGTCACTTTAAAAAAAATGCTTGGTTGCTATGAGTCCAAACAAGATGAACTTGGCCTCAGTATCCACGTTCCGACTTTTGCAGCCCGTCTGCCGCCCGCACCCCTCGCTCCACCGCATGGCAACCAGCAGCGTCTGCTCAGATCCTGGCTTGCCTCGGTCTCCCCAGCCCTTCCCGGGAAATGCGCTGCCCTCCGGAGGAGGCCTCACTCCTCGGTGGCTCGGACCCCTGCAGGCTGTAGCTGGGGGCGCTCCCAGGCTGGCCTGGGCTCAACCCTGCCTGGGGGCCTCTGCCCGCGGCTCCCCCTCCTCCTCTAACATCCTCCAGAGACCTCCCTGCCACGCTGCTGCCAGACCCCCAGGGCGACAGGCTGTCCCAGGGCCCCAGAGCTAGACCCTGGTGGCCCAGGTCCCCACAGGGCCCCCGACAGACCAGAAGCCCCGAGGGCTGGGCCTGCACCTGCACCTCACACCCAGTGAACGGAGGGTCCCCAGGGACAGAATTGGGACTGCCCCGATAGCCGAGGGTGGCAGCCAGCTGTGGGGCAGGTGCCCTGACCCAGCTGTCCCCCCAGGACCCCCTGCTCACCTAGAGCCTTGCACAGCTCCGGGTGCTTCACCCCGATGGTCTTCAACCTCTGCAGCAGCTCTGACGAGGTCAGCTGCCGCACCAGGTACAGGGCCACCGAGTAGCTCTGGGGACAGAGGGCTGGAGGTCAGGGCCGGGCCGGGCCCGGGTGGGACAGGGCCGGGTGGCGGGGGCGCACTCACCTTGCCGTAGTTCCCCCAGGTGACGGTGATGCGGTTGGTGGCGGAGGACAGGTACATGAGGTGGGTGAGGTTGATGGGGCGGCAGGGCCTCTTGGGCTCCACTCCAGGTTTGTTCGAGGGGTAGTAGCCCTGCAAGCAGACAGGCCGCAGTGTCCCATGGCCCCGCCCCCACGGGACCCTGCCCCCACAGTGGATCCGGGGGCGGCCGCGGCTCACCGGGACCGAGCAGTAGCTGTGGTTGACCTTCACGGCGATGTTGGGTGGGTACTGGTCCTCTTGGGGACAGCTGGTGTCTGAGTAACAGATTCTGCAACAACAAGGGGCCGGGGGGCCTCAGGCAGAGGAGGGGTGCAGTGCTTCCGGGAGGACTCTTGGGGGAGGTGGACAGCAGTGACGGGGACAGTGGAGAAGGTGGTGCGTGGCTGCACCGTACGTGGGGCACACAGGGCCCCGGTGTCTGCCTGAGTGGCTGGGGGGATGGCGGTGTGTCCCTGGCAAGGACAGATGGCAGCAAGTGGGAGCCAGGCTCTGCTTCTGGCTGGAAACTCTGAGGGGCCTGGGCCACGATGCATCCAGGACAGGACGTGGAAGGGCCACACCACCCAGCTTGGAGAGAGGGGCAGGGGTCCTGAGGGCCCACTGTGGGGTCGTGGGCACACCTGGGCCTACCTTAGGACGACCTGCACGGCTTTGACCCCGGGCTGCAGTTCTCTGTCGAGCAAACCAACAGGGAGGAAAGGACAGGTCAGCGGGGGTGTGGGGGGCAGCATAGCACACCCGCCATCAGGCCAGCGGGGAGGGGACCTGGCCTGGGCAGGGCTGCTCCCACTGGAGCTGGGACTCTGAGGCCCAGGCCCCTTTCGTGCAGGCTGGGCGGACTCGGGTGTCTATAGGGCCACCGCAAGGGGGCCGCGGCTCCCTGGGAGCGCGGGAGTCAGGCGCGAAGCCCCGGGAACGGGGGCGGGCGGCAAGGCTGGCTGCTGCCCGGGTGAAGGAAGTCACGGAGGTGCAAACCAGCATCACCCAGCCAAGGCACAACAGCAGGACAACACCCAAGGAAAGACCTCAACAAGAAATCGCCCAAGAGAAGTGAGAAGTCACGTCTACCTGAAGACTCGCACACGAGTGCTCACAGCAGCACGACCCGCGACAGTCACGATGTGGAAACCACCCAGTGTCCACCCACAGATGGATGGACAAGCCCAACACGGCCCATCCACACACTGGACTATCACTCGGCCACAGAAAGGGATGAGGCTCTGACACAGGCCACAGCGTGGAGGGACCTTGAGGACATCGTGCTCAGTGAGAGACGCCAGACACAGAAGGACACAGTGTGAGACTCCGTTTATAGGAAACATCCAGAACAGGCAGAGCCACAGAGACGGGACGTGGATTGGTGGCCTCAGAGCCTGAGTGAGGGAACAGAGAGCAGCGTGGCCACTCCCAGCCCCTCATCCCTCACCTGCCATAGCTCAGCAGTCCTCACCTGGGGGCCATCCTGCCCCCAGGGGACACATGGCGATGTCTGGGGACATCTGTGGTTGTCACACTGAGGGCAGGGAGCTCCTGGCATGGGCTGAGTGGGGGCAGGGACGCTGCTCAGCACCTGCAGTGCCCAGGACACCCCTCCCCAGAGAACGATCCGGGCGGGGCCCCGTCAATGGGGGACACTCAGGCTGCCATGCATGGGCTGCAGGGCTCGGAGCACGTGCTGACACTGGGCACGCGGCCCAGCACGTGGGGGTGGGCACTGAAGACCCAGGATGGGGCTTTCTAGAACGACCACTGCGGTTCCCTGTGCTGCTCTGGACCGAGGAGGGCCCGTGGCGGCCGAGGCCGAGGCTCCCCGAGGGCTGGCAGCCGAGCCCGCAGGTCGGCAGCGGACGGCGGCCCCGGCGCACCTGGAGTTCCGGATCAGCTCCACCTGCCGCGGCGTCAGGGCGAAGATGCACGGGCTCTCCTGGAGCTTCTCGTTACTCTGTGGGACTGAAGACACACGCGGGTCAGCGCCACGTGGGGTCCTGGGCAACCCCGCAGCCCACCACTCCCACGCGACTGCCCCTTCGGACCAGGAAACGGCAGGTAGGAAGCTGGCAGGGCAAACGCTTGGGACGGGTGGGCGCCGCTCAGCTCCCCCTGTCCGTGCCCCCGGTAGGGCCACTCACGGGGTGGGGCAGCCCCACAGCCCCCCGTGCCCGGTAGGCGGGACACGTGCCCGCCTCGCACAGCACAAACGGCCTGGCCCTTGCTCTCCGCGTGCCCTCAGGCCGCCGCTTCCCCTGGATGGTCCGCCTGGGGCACCCCCAGGCCACTCCGGAGACAAGGCAGTCAATCCCCAAGTACACCAACACTAGTCCCCAAGAGGCTGGCTCTGGGCGGGGTGTGACAGGAGCAACAGACGCCTGGGAGATGCCACGGCAGGGCCTCACTGGCCAACGCAAAGCGCCTACTGGTTGCAGGGGTCGGTGGAACATTCTGCGAAGGGATGCAGACCACTGTGGTTCCAAGCCCGGGCCCTGAGCTCCCAACCGTAACTGGACTGAGCAGCACGGGGCGGTTTGAAAACGCTTCGAACCAAACGGGAAAATATAACGTTTGCGGCATGCGGCCAAAGCAGTCGTCAGAAGGAAAGTGATAGCTTTCAATGCTTATGTTAAACAACACAAGGGTTTAAGATGAATGACCAGGCCAGGCACAGTGGCTCACGCCTATAATCCCAGCACCCTGGGAGGCCGAGGCAAGAGGATTGCTCGAGGCCAGATGTTCAAGACCAGCCTGAGCAAGAGTGAGACCCCATCTCTTTAAATAGAAAAATTAGCCAGGCGTAGTGGTGTCGTCCCAGCTACTCAGGAGGCTGAGGCAGGAGGATCACTTGAGCCCAGGAGTTTGAGGTTGCTGTGAGGTAGGCTGACGCCACGGCACTCTAGCCCGGGCAACAGAGTGAGACTCTGTCTCAGAAAAAAAAAGAGAGAAAAGAAACAAAACAAATCCAAAATACATTTAGGGAAAAAATCATATAAACTTTACATAAACTCTTTCAGCAAACAGGAAGGCAGGAACACTTTTTATCTCATTTTATGAGGCCCAAATAACCCTGATACCAAAACCCAACCAAGATGCATCAAGAAAGGGAATTCACAGTGAACACAACGTAAAAATCCTCAATGAAATGTTAGCAAGTATCTCAGGCCGCTGGGATTTGTTCCAGAAAGGCAAGACCGGTTTGGAACCTCTGACACAGCCACCGGGATGGCTAAACGAGCAGACTGACAACTCCAGGCGTTGGTGAGGACGTGGAGCGATGGCGGGTGGGGTTACCAAATGGCACGACCACTTGGGGAGGCTGCCGCGCGACGTCAGACACACAAAACGTAACGGGGTCACAGGCTGCGGGACTGAAACCTCTAGGCGGGCCACTGGCACGAGCTAGCAGAAGCGCAGACACGAGCCGAGCGCAGCAACCGTGTGTCTCAGGAACCGCAACCGCAGGCGGACTCGCACACGCAGGACGACACAGGCTGGGGTCACACGCCACACAGGACGGTCTCTACCGGCAAAGGGCTGTCAATGACCTGAACGTCTGTCAACGTGGTCTAGGTGAAAGAACATTCTGGGCCATCGCACAATGGAATACTATGCAACTGTGAAAATGGGGATAAAGGGTGAAAAGTTCCGGATGTTTCTGCCACACGAGAACCCGAAGTGCGGAGCAGCGTGAGCGTCACGCTAGCGCTCGTGCAGACACAGAGGGAGGGCTCTACAAACGTCTGTGGGGTGGGGACAAGAATCTGGCCACAGTGGCAGCCCCTGAGTAGCTGGGAGGGGAGACGGAACCACAAACCCTTTAGAACTAGGGGCGGCCAACGGCTCCTGCAAAGGGCTGAGCTCTGCAGGCGACACTGTCTCTGTCATGACCAGGCGACTGTGCCACAGAAGCAAATGCCACAACGCCATAACGGGTGTGGCCACACACCCGTGACACCCTGTTTATGACAGGCAGCAGCTGGGAGGGGGCCGAATCCGCCAACCTGCCTTGGAGCCTTCCCGACTGTGAGAACAGGTACCCCCGCGGCAAGCACGTCTGATTTTGACTTCAGTAGCTCAGGTTCAGAAGCCAGATGGCCTGGGCTCAGACCCCAGCCCCGGCCTGCGCCCGCGCGTCTTGTCTCTCGGGGACCCAGCGCGCACGGCCGATGCTCAGGAAGGGGTGCCGCGACGGCTACAGCCAAGCCTGCTTGTTTGCTGAGAGCCCAGCGGGTCCCTGGGCGCTGCCAGGCTGCGAGTCCTGGCCGGGGCCCTTGAGGAAGGCAGCCTCATTGGGGGGGTGGGGTGCGCACAGGCCACCTGCAGACACGCCCAGAGCTGCCCGGGGAGCCTGGGGAGCAATTACTGGGGGGGCAGGGGGCGGGAGGCCTCGCAGGAGCCGACACCTGAGCTGGGCCTCAGAGGCTGGGTAGGAGGTCGAAATACCAGCACCCCACCCCCACCCGCGGTGGCTTCTGGGAGGCAGGGGAGGAGCCTGGGTCCCCAGCAGGCGGCTCAGGAGCCACCCAGCTGGCCAGGGAACGGCTGCCATCCTGTGCCTGGGAAGACAGGGCTCTGAAAGTGAGGAAGGCCGTGACCCAGGCATGGCATGCCAAGGACTGGGGTCCTACCCCTGGGGTTGTGCTCTGCACCCCAACTCTCCTGTTGGGGTATCTCGGGGGCTGCCTGATACCCCCAGAAACATGGCCCTCCCTACACTGTCGGAAGGGGCTGTGGGGTCTCACCCGAACCTGTGTTTCTGCCATCGTGGTCAGCAGCAATTATGCCCCATCAGCTGTTCAGGGCCAGAAACTGGGCGTGTCCATGACTTAGTCGTCCCCTCTGTCCCCACAGATGTCCACTCCCTCAGCCAATCCCACCAGCTCTGCTGTCAAAACACCCAGCACCAGACACAGTGGCTCACACCTGTAATCCCAGCACTTTGGGAGGCTGAGGCAGGAGAATCACTTGAGACCAGGAGTTTGAGACCAGCCTGGGCAACATAGCGAGACCCCATCTCCACCAAAAATTTAAAAATCACTAGCCAGGTGAGGTGGCTCACGGCTGTAATCCTACCACTCTGGGAGGCTGAGGCGGGTGGATTGCTCAAGGTTAGGAGTTCGAGACCAGCCTGAACAAGAGCGAGACCCTGTTTCTAAAAAATAGAAAGAAATGATCTGAACTAAAA
>NW_012147964.1:2598637-2611577 GCF_000956105.1 Propithecus coquereli
AAAAAAAAATTAGCTGGGCATGGTGGTAGCGTACACCTGTAGTCCCAGCTACTCGGCAGGCTGAGGCAGGAGGATCACTGGAGCCCAGGGGTTGGAGGCTACAATGAACTGTGATGGCGCCACTGCACTCCAGCCTGGATGACAGAGTGAGATTCTGTCTCAAAACATAAACAAAAACAAAAGCCACGCCCCACGTGGACCCCTGCCGCCAACTCTGCCAGCCTGCTGGGCTGGTGCCCCAAGCCCTCCTCACGCATGGCCAGAGCTGCAGCCTCCCAGCCCACCCCAGCTCTCCCGGCCCCCTGCTCAGGGCCACAGCGGGACGCTGGACCCCAGGAGGCCTCCTGTGCACGTCTACCCTGACGCCTGGATTCCACCCTGCCCTCCTCCAGTCCCTGCCAGCCATGCAGGCCCTGTTGCAGGGCCTTCGCACTCCCCGTTCCTTCTTCTGGAACATTCCCCCCAACTGTCTTCACGGCCCCCATGTGGGTCTTGGCACAAAGGCTCCAGGATGCAAGGCTTCCCTGGGTGCCTCGTTTAGCAACCACAGCTTCTCCCTCCCGTCTGACCTCTCCCCAAAACCGTCACCTCCTGAGAACCCACTCGGTTTCCTGTCTTTTTCTCTGGGCCACTAAGGCGTAAGCTGCACCAAGGCGGACCGTTCTGTGTGCCGCAGCCCGGCGTACGGGGCACCCACGGGCCTTCTGGATCGAGGCGCGGACGTGGCAGGAACCAGAAGCACCTGCCATCTCGCACGGCTTCTACGAGGCCAGGTGACATTGTGGCGGAGCGGGGCAGGCTCTGGGAGGAGGTGCTCCGCCAGGCTGGGGAGGACCCAGGCCGAGGCCCTCCCGCCCCCCAGGGAGGAGGGCAGGGCAGCTGGGCGGCACGATCCCGGGCCCGGCACGCACCCCCAGCCCGGGCTGCCAGCAGCCTCACAAGACGCTGCCGACGATGAATATTTAATGCCACGAGCAGATGCTCACAGTGTATCGGGGGGAGGTTACAAAATGCCGTCAGGACGCAGCCACATGTTCGTACAGTCGCACAAAGGAAGAGGCAGCGGGAACGAGCCCAAACGGCCGAGGGCCGCTCCGAGCCGTGGAGTCACAGCCGCTTTCTCTGCGGCTCACTTGGGTCTTCTATGACAAACGCGTCATTTTACGAAAGTTTAAATGAAAGGAAACGGAGATTTTAGAAAGCTGATGGGATGGGACCCCCTTCTCCCGCCCACTGGCAGACACTGTCTGCTGGCAGCTTCCTGCCCCTTGGCGGACCCTGGCCCAGGACAGATGGACGGACGCCTGCTCCCCGACACACTCGGGCTCTGCCTGCTGCCCACCCAGCGAGAGCCACCAGCACCAACCCCCACTGGGGCCTCCAGGACGTGGGCAGGTCCTCGCTGGCTGCCTGGACCGAGTCAGCACAGCACGGAGTCAAGGTCTGAGGGATGTGGGGGGCGCCGTCCCGGAGGCGGCGGCACAGGTGCTGGCTGTGTGAAGGGGCCACTGGCGGCCACACCTGGACAGAGCCACGCCTGGCTCGGGGGCTCCGGGCTCAAACCCCAGCTCCTCCACCCACAGGGCGAGGAACCCGCCAGTCCGCTCCCAGGGACAGGCTGACCCCTCCTGTGGGTGGGGCTACAGGACAGACCAGTGTCACCACAGAAAGAGGAGCCTGCGGTGTCAGCTCCCTGCTGCTTTCCCAGTGGCCTCCCGGCGGCCTCTCAGCACATCGCACCCCGAATCCCACCCCACCCGGCCACGGTAAACAAACCAGTCCTAGGGACGTAAATAACACACAGAAATTAACAAAATGTCAAAAAATAAAGACATAAAAAACAAAGTCAGTGCTGGGAGAAAGCTCTGGTGGACAATAGGAGGGCAGTGAGGGTAGACAGAGGCCTCTGGGAAGCTGAGCCCTGGAGGAGCCATGTGGGCACCCAGGAACGAGCACACCAGAGGCACAGCTTGTGCAAAGGCCCTGGGGCAGGACCGCGCCTGGTGTGTGGGAGGCACAGCGAGGAGGCCCATGTGGCTGGAGCAGAGTGAGGAGGGGAGGGTAAGGGAGGGGACAGAGCAGGAGTCAGCACAGCCCAGGTCAGGGAGAAACCTGAACAGCAGGGACATGGCTGGCCTTCTGTCTGGAAAGCTTCTGGCTACTGAGGGGCTAGGGGACCTCCAGGTGGGGAACAGATGGGGAAGACGGGGCAGGTGGGTGGTGAGAAACAGCAGCCCTGGGGGAGGGTCACAGGAGACAGGTGGGCAACAGGACTTGGGCTGGAGGTGGGAACCCTCAGCAGGTCCTGGGAGGCCTGTCCCTCCTCCTCAAGCAGGTGGGTGCTCCCAGAGGCCAGGGTCTGCGGCAGAGCCCATAAGTCCCCTGACCCCAGCCAACCTCAGGCACGGGAGGTCCCAGCCGAGTGGGCCAGATCACCCCCCACAGGGGACAGTGGCACAGGACCCCACGTGACTGCCCAGGCCCCCAGGGCATAGGACAGACCCAAAGATGCCATGGAGGGACACTGGCCTTGGATCTGTGCCAGGCCTGGCTGTGAGTGGCAGGTGGGACTCGGCCCCTCTGACCTCAGAGAGATCCCCGAAAGTAGGAGCAGGAAAAGCTCACTGGGACCTCAGGGTACCCAGTCCCCGTTCTCGGGTTTTCTAGCCTCTGCCACCCGAGGCCAGGCTGCTCTGTCCCTCCTCTCAGGGCACAGCACGCCTGGGTCACAATGGCCTCCATTCAGTCCCGTGAATGAGCCCTCTCTCACGGCCAGGCTCTGCCCTCGCTGGTCCCTCTGCCTGGAACACACTCCCCTGCCCCTCCTCTCTGCCCGGCCTCCTGGAACTGACCCTCCGCGTCTGCAATGGAGTGCCGCCGCCTCCAGGAAGCCATCCTGCCGGCTACTTCCTCACAGACATGCAATAAACGGCTTCCGCTGCTGCCAGCCTGCCCTGGGCGTCCTGTACCTGTCAGAGCGTGTGCCACCTGGCACTGGCTAAGCACTACCTGTGCAGCGCTGGGCAGGGCCCACCACCACTACCTTGTTGCTTGGGAAATGCTGGCTGAAGGGCCTAAGTCCGGGCAAGGGGCACGCGTGTGCGTACGTACAGCCAGACCAGGGGTTCTCAGCCAGCATCAGAGCCACCCACCTCTGGGGGGCACCTGGGGTCACTGCAACAGAGGCCACGCATCCTGCATGGCAGTGGGGCAGGCTGACACCCCCAGGTGCCGGTGGCAGGATGTTGGGGGGCCTTGAGGAGCGGCTCTGCCAGCCAGTGTGTTTCCTCCTTCTGCCCTAAGTCTCACGACAGCCTCTCTTCTTCCCCATGGGCCCCAGAAGGAGGACCTGGCCCCAGGCCCCCAGGTCCTGCTGGGGTCAGCAAGGGCCTGCCGCCCCGGGCCGACCGGGCTGAAGGCTGGGAAGGGGAGGAGAGGTGGCTCCCCTTGGTGGGACGGGGTCCCCAACCTTCATGAGGTCAGGGCTGCCGGACTCAGTGCTCAGAAAGGGGGTCAGAGGCGGGAGGATGAAGTCAGGTTGCTGTGTGACCTTGGGTAAGTCTCCGGACATTCCTGGGCGCCAGCCTCCCCCATCCCAGGGGACCCAGCCCTCCACGGGCTGCGGCTCTGGCACCCTCCCCTCCCCAAGCCCTGATCTGTGTGATTTATGGCTCCTGTCGCCCAGCGCGGTCTCCATCCCAGGGAAGCAGGCCGGACGGGGGGCCTCATTCTGGCTGGCAGGTCACGGCCAGGGGCGAGGGGAAGGGGAGGCTGGTGGCCTGGGTCCTCTTGAAGTGGCCCTTGGGCAACGCCAGCGCCACAGAGTTCACCCTGGGGGCCGGGGGGACAGAATCTCAGCCCTGCAACAACAGGCCCACTGACTGCTTCAGGACCCGGCTCTGTGCAGGCAAACCTCGGAGGCTCTGGCCCCCGGGGACCCTCCGAGAGCACAGGGTCCAGGCAAGGAGGTGCGCCCTGGTGGGAGTGCCCCTCCCAGGCCCTCAGATGGGGGCGGAGAGCCGTGGGGAGGAAAGGCAGGGCGGGGTCAGCCTCTTTGTTCTGAGCCGCCAGCAGAGTCATTCCGGGTGTAGACAGGGGAGCCAGCTCTCCCGGAGATCAGGTGACTGGGGTCCCTGGGGGCTCAGGGCACAGTGATGCATGGTGGGGCGGAGCAACTGCTCACCCTGCAGGAAGGAAGCCTGAGATCCGATCCGGCGGGAGGGGGGCCAGGCCAGCCAGCTCCGGGCCCGCGCCCAGCACCGAGCCTGCCCTGTAGCTTCCCGGGTGGTGCTCAAGGCCTGAGGAGTCTGAACCGGGGCTGAACCAACGCCAGAGCCAGCCAGCCCTGCCGGAGAAGCCTGCAGGGAGAAAGAAGGCTTCCCTCTCTTCTACCTGGACAGGGCACAAGGGGACAAAGGCAGGAAGCCAGCCTGGAGGAACCCAAGATGAGGCTCCTGGGTCCCCAGCGTCACCATTTCAACTCTAGACAGGTGCAGCTGGGCCAACCTATGAAACGCCTCCTCTGGGGGGAGGAGCCTCGGCCTAGAGGGCGGAGCCTAAGGCCAGAGGGCGGACACTAAGGATGGAGGGCGGAGCCTCAGGCTGCTGCAGGAAAACACAGGCAAGGGCCTTCTCCCTCCTCCACCTCCTCCAGCCCCACCTGCAACCACAGCCCCTCCAGCCTACCCTCACAAATTCTGGGGGCTGCAGGTGGGAGGGGAGAGGCAGTCTGTACCCCTCCCCACTCCCCCCATCAGCCGGCTGGGCTGGCGCTGAGGCGTGCATGCCAGAGAGGGGGCCCCAGCGCAGCAGGGGCCAGCCAGGCGCTGGGTCAGCAGGTGGGAGGGGGCCTGCACCGCAGTTCTGAACTGCCAGGCCAGGGACGTGGGGGCGGGGCGCATAGGGACTGCAACCTCTGCCAGGCCACACTCTGCCACAGCACACGGTGCCAACTCAGTAAAGACAGGAGGAGCTGAGTGGGACACGCGGACGGTGGGCTGTGGTGGGGGGTGGCAGGCCCCATGGAGTGGGCCATAGCCTGGGGGCCCCTGTGCCACCAGTGGGGTGCTCGAAGGGAAGTTCCGCAAGGGCAGGGGCTCTGTCACGTGCCCTGCTCCGTGTCCCGCTCCGTGCCCCGTGCGTGAGTGAAGGACTGCGGAGAGGGAGGTGGGGCAGGAGGAAGAGACTGTGGCTGGGGCCTCCAGGGGCACCCAAGACCCTGATAGAACCTGCCAGCCTGGACATGGCCCGCAAAAGGCCCGGTCCCTCCTGCTTGCATTCTGGAGCCCAGCAGGCTGAGGCTGGGCAGGCCTTCCCGGCCCCGGCTCAGGGCAGCTTCTCAGGCGGGGACCAGGCTGCAGCCTGAGTCCTCATGGCCCCCCACACTGCTGTGCATCGTGAGGTCCTGCCACACAGCAGGTGTTCAGTCAACACTTGGCACAAGAAAATGAGTAAAGAAGGGATCGTGGAGCCCCGGCACATTCCCTCCACCCCCGATCACCCAGCCCCTTGGGAACACACGCAGGAGCAGCCCAGCGGTACCCGGAGCCCGAGGTCAGAGGCTGCTCCTGCAGGACGCCACCAGGAGCAAGGGCGTGTGGGGAAGGAGGAAGGAAGGTCTGATACGATTTTCCAGCCCTCTTCCCGCAGGGAGAGAGAGCACAGAAGCCAGCCTCCAACACAGCCCCCCATGACCCCGCACCGCAGCAGAGCTGTCTGAGCACCAGAATGTGGCAGAAGCCAAGGCAGACACGCTGCGAGGCTGGGTTATAAAAAGGACTGGGGCTGGGACCTGGGACTCACTCCCGGGTCACCGGCTCTGGGGCGTGCAAGCCGTGCGGCTCTCCGCACGCAGAAGGCCATGTGTCTTTAGCCAAAGCCAGCAAGGCACTGAGGCCCGCCCACCACCACGTGAAGTGGAGGCACCTCCGGCCCCAGTTGAGCCTCCGGATGAGGCAGCTGCAGGAGCCACCCAGCCACGCCCACAGGAACCAACAGTTGTCTGCCGTGTTAAGCTGCTCGGTTTGGGAGTAACCGGTGACATGGCCATAGGTAACCGACATCTAAGATGGTCCCTCTGCTTCCCGGGAAGGACGATCTCCCTGTGGCACCCCCGCCCTTGCTGCTGCACCACAGAGAACATCCCTGGAGTCTGACCGTGTGGTTGGGCGGCGGGCGCCAGGCACGAACTCAGAGCATGGGCCCCCGCGGGGCGGCGACTCACCTAGCTCGGTGGGTTTCAGCAGTTCATCCAGCATGTTGAAGAAGGGCAGCTTCACCAGGCGGACTTCTGGCTTGAGGGTCTTGGTGGGCAACCGTCCCAGTCCGTTTAAGTACTTCCCGTAGAGCACGGGGTAGTCAATATTGGGGCCCGAGAGCGGAGTCCTGGGCACAGCGCCGGCCCGGTCATAGGTGGAGTGCATGGTCAGGGGGTCCAGGGGCCGGTGGGGCTGAGGGACGGGCTCCGAGTTCTTCTTGGCGTAGCGGGTCTCGTACAGCTCCTTGATCTTCTTGAACAGCTCAGGGCTACAGTCAAACTGGACGAGCTGCAGGGCCCTGGTGACCAGCTCGTGCTTCAGTCCGCTCTTACTCCGGCCCACGAAACCCAGGAGCATCTGAAGGTCGGAGACTCGAAAGCTCATCACCATGTTCTGGGGAAGAGTAACCACACACGAGCTCAGAGGCCAGCGTCGCCACAACCAGGCCACTGGGGGGCAGGGCGCCTCACTGGTGAGGCCGAAGGCTCTCATCCTGCCCCACGGTGCCCCTCTGAACCAAGCCCTGCCGCCCCCAACTCCCCCAGCGTCTCCAAGGCAGCAAAGCTACTCTGACAGCCCCTACCTTCTGTTTTGGGTTCCCTTTCCCCATCTTCCAGCCTGAAAGCATCCCCAGGGCAGGAACCAGGAATCTGGCTTTGCCCACAAATAGTCCCTGCCAGTGCCTAGTTGGCAAACACTGACAGCCTCTCTGACCCTCGGTCTCTTCGTCGGAGAAGAAAACAACATCCACCTTGTCAGAATGTTGGGGGACCAGACAAGGTGACTCATATAGAGCACCTGGCAGAGCCAGTGCTCAACCAGCTGAGCCACAAACACCTTTCCCTTAGTCACAATGATGGTCGTAGGTTTGCTTAATACTAATCACCTGCCAGGAACTGAGCGGGACGTGTGATTATCTATCTAACTCTGATCCCTGAAATGCCCCCGCGGGGTCAGTGTGGGCACCACTACAGATGAGGGAGCAGCGGCTCGGGGAAGACAGCACCAGGATTCAAACCCAGGCCCCACACCAAACCTGGGTGGTCCTTCTACACTGCTGCCCGGGGGACTGGCACAGAGCTGGGCGCTTCAGAGGTCCCCTAAATGCCTGCTGGCCATCCCCAGCAGGCTCTCTCCCTCTCAGCACTGTCAACACTGGGGCCGGAGCGTTCTCTGGGGTGGGGTCGTCCTGGGCACTGCAGGGCACTGAGCAGCATTCCTGCCTCCACCCACCCCTGCAGGGAGCACCCCCCCAATCCCAGTCGTGGCAACTAAAAACCATCTCCAGACATCGCCCAGCGTCCCGGGAGCGGGGCAGCAGCTCAGCCTGGTTGAGACCCACTGGTCCAAGGGGGAGGCCTCAGGGCTCCTGCTGCCGTAGAGGCTGTTAACAGAGCTGCAGCGAAGTGACGAATGCGGTTTGGCAGCACCCGGCCCCCGTTACCTGGCAGGGCCTGTCCCGCTAAATCGAACCAACAGAAGAGCCCGGCTGACTCCGGTGTCTGAGCAGGGGCCGCCTGGTGGTGGCCCACCTCCCATGAAAGCTCCCGTCCAGCTACAAAAGCAAAGTGTCCTCCAGAGATGGGCTGGCAGGGTTTTGGGGGCCACCCGCAGAGCCCCGGAGCTGGCCAGGGATGAATGAAACATGGTGGGAAAAAGAGACGCCCGGGGGGACGGAAAAACCAAGTGCGAGCGACAAGAGTGGCCACAGAGAGCTGGCGCCCGGGGCAGGAGTGCACCCAAAGAAACCAAGAAGTCGCTGAGACTCGACTTGGAAGAGTCTGAGGGCTGGAGCTGGGGCAGCCCCGCCGGGGCGCGTATGCAGTGGCCCCCGTGCCAGAAGGCTCGAGGGTCTCCAGCTCCTGGCTAAGGGTGAGGGCAGGGGCGCGCAAGGTCCCGCAGAAGCAGAGAGGCCATGCAGGTTTGAAGGACAGACACCTGCCTGCAGAGACCTGTCCCGCTGCAGAGACCTCCTCCTGCGCTTGCGGCCCGTGGCTCTGTAAAGCACATGGGGGCCAAGCGTCTACCTCGTGCCAGGTGCCAGAAGGGTCTTTCCACCTCACTAACCTCACAGTGGCCACGTCCATCATGTAGGTGAGGAAACTGAGGCTCAGAGGGTCGCGGCTGGCCCACAGCCCACCGAGTCTAAGTGCAGTACTGGCAGTTAGACCTCTGTTCCCCAGGTTCCTGAAGGCGTCCCTTCCACTCACACCCAGCCGCCTAGGGGACCCTCACTCACCAGCACACCAGCTATCTGGGGACCTGCGTGGGCTGCTGGCCCTCAGAGAGTCTGAGATGCTCTGAGAACAAAAACGCCTCATCTCCCTTGGCCTGACTTCCTACCTTGTTCGGAAAACAAAAAGGCTTGCGGACAAGATGTTTCTTCTGGAAGAGGCCCAAGCCCTTAGGAGAGGCAGTGTCACGGGGACGCTTACTGCTGGCACCTGGGCCAAAGGCAGGTGGGCTCGGCGAACCTGCTGACGTCAACCCGCCCCGGGAGCCCCGGCCCCGCCGAGGACGAGCCCCTCCGTCCGGGCTGCACCTCCGGAGCTCCTGCATCCCAGAGCACACCCCTCGGGCTGCCATATGTTCCCGACTCAGATTTCTCCGCAGCTGCCACCACCGAGGAGCCTGCCCTTGACACTTGGGGGGGATGAAGCGGGGACATACATTCAGGAAGAAGCCCCAAACGCTCTGAAGATCACTTCCTGCCCTGGCTTCATCCTGACCCGCCTGCCATCGTACCCGTGTTTATAAACAGCACCAGGCCCCGACGGCTTCCAGAGCCGCGTTTCGACTCCAGGCGTGTTGGGAAGCCGCGTGGGGAAACATCAGCCGAGAGGAGGCAGCTGACTTGCGGCACAGGCTCCTCGGCGCACAGGAGGAGCTCAGTAAGCCGCCTCTCCAGGAAAATGGGGGGGAGGGTTTGACGGACACCCCTGGCCCCAAAACCCGACTCCAGATCCTCAGGAATCTCAGATTTCAAAGTTTATTAGCAAGCGCCTGCAACGGTCTCCCCTCCGACCAGCCCGCTGTGCACCCCAAAGACAGAATCTACGGCCGTCAGTAAGACAGCTTGGGGAAAGCTGCTATAAAAAGGGGGACATTCCAATGACATTTAGGGTGCTCTGAGGTGGCAGCAAGATGCTCAAGGAGACAGAGGGCTCCCTAGGGTCGGGTAGGTTGTGCTGCAGCCCCAAGCCCCGCCTGAATGCAGGCTCACAGTTTAGAGAACTTGAAAGAAGAGTCAACTTGCTATAACTGGGCTGGGGGGGCCCAGCTACGAGAGGGTCAAGGAGAGTTCATCAGATCATATTTCAAGGCCCTGGACAGTATAAAAAAAGAGTGCAGACCCGACCCGAGGCCGGGATGGGAGGAGTGGGGTCCACAGCCCTGAGAGGAAGTTACATTTCAGGGCTCCAGGGAACTTCAAGCCTGGAGACTGCCACCTTGGGTTTGCAGAGTTCAGACCTACACGTCTATGAGGCAAGTCTCCGTTTTTCAAAAGCCTAGAGAGGAGCAGACGTGTGTGTGGGGTAGAGTTGGGGGCTGGCGGACAGGGTATATCCTCTCATCACAGAACCCTGGGACTGCATCTCAGATCCCAGCGGGAAGAGAAGAGGCGGGAGCGAGGAAAAAAAAAAACACAGGTAGGTCAGGACCCTGGGGAGGGAAAACCAGAAGGGGGCTGGGGGTCCCCTATCTCCCTGGTAGGAGTGGTCTTGAGTGCACTTCTAAGGGTCCTGGACCCACATCTCCGGGGAGGCACTTGGAGAAGGTACATTCCTGGGACAGGGTCACTCTGAGCTCAGTCCCAAGTCGGTTAAAAGGGGCCCCAGGTTAGGACAGAGGACGGTGTCTACAGGACATGGAACCTGGACCAGGACCCAGAGCACTCAGAAGCAGCAGCAGAAGTTATCCTAAAGAAAAAGGCCTACCCTGACCCAGCGGGACCCTCCAAGGATCAGTGTAACAGGCAGAAAAGGAGGGGGTTACGAAGCCAGGGCTGGGGTGCAGAAACGTTCTGGGGGGTGTGTAGGCAGAAGGGAGTCTGACCTACCAGAATCGCTAGGGAGTATAAGGGAAGCCAAGGCTTGGAGATAGGATGGGATCCTGCACGTGTGGGGCTTCTGAGCCCCAGAGGCAGAGCCAATAGGTTCACAGATTCTGTCTTTTGGGAAACCGAGGAGGAGGAAAGCAGAGCCAAGAACTCGGGACTGAAAATGGGGAGTAAGGAAGGTCTCTGAGCAAGAACAGGGGTCAGGGCTTCAGCCCCTGGGGACGGCAAAGGGTGGGACCCCTGTTAACCCAGAGCCCACCCCGGGGTGTGGACAGTGTCAGAAGGGGGGCGGGGCTCCGGGACCAACGCGGGAGCGGAACAGGGGCTCCCAGCCTCTGTCTGGCGTGCAGACCCCAAGAGGACAGACTACGGTTTGGTGGCAGAACACTACTCGGGAGTCAGGGGACCCTTCCGAGCAGGGAGGGAGTCGCAACCCCCAGGCTGGCTTGCTGGGCGGGGAAGATAAGACCCA
The DNA here is from genome assembly GCF_000956105.1 of Propithecus coquereli. Taxonomy (NCBI): domain Eukaryota; kingdom Metazoa; phylum Chordata; class Mammalia; order Primates; family Indriidae; genus Propithecus; species Propithecus coquereli. The sequence continues at coordinate 2,609,427 of NW_012147964.1, forward strand.
GCTACCAGCCCCCAGTGCCATGGGGGCGGGGAGGCGCGGACACTCCCCCCGACCCGAGCACGGACGCCGGCTCGGAACGAGGAGGGCAGGAGCAGCCCGTCCCGTCCCGCCGTCCAGGGAGACTGTGCCCCAAGCCGGGAGGCGCGGCCCTGTTCCCGCGCTGGGGACCTGGACCCTCACGGCTCTGGCTGGGTCGGGGGCACCGACCCCCGGCGCCAAGACCCGGGTGAGGTTTGGGGGCCCCGCCCCCGGCTTCCCCGCCCTCCGCCCGCACCCTGAGCCCCGGGGGCGGGGGCCAGGGGCCCGGGCGGCGAGCCGCGGGTGGGCCGCGCCGTGGGGCCCAAGGCGGAAGGCGCAGACCTCGGCCTGCGGCCCGGCCCCCAACCCCTCGCCCGCCCGCCCGCCCCGGCCGGCGTTGCCGCCGCTCACTCACTTTGGCCTCCACAAGCTCCGCCGCCATCTTGGCCACCAGCGTCCCCCGCGCCGGGAGCCCCCAGCCGTCGCGTCACGTGACCGCCCGCCACTCGCGGGCGGGGCCGCCGCTCCGGCCAATTAGCACCCGCGCACGCTCCTCCCCCCAACGGCGCGCGCTGCTGTGCACTGCGCAGGCGCACGCGGCCATCGCCCGAACCCCGGGCCAATCACAGACGCCGAACTCCCGCTCCCCCTTCGTCTTTCCCTCGCGGCGGTCACGCCCACCCCTGGCGGCGTCTGCCTTCTTAAAGGGACAGGCGCGCCGCACAGGTCGGGGAGGGTGCTGGGTAGCGTCTGGGGACAGCACGCGGGAGGGGGCGGCGGCAACAACAATGCGGCCAGGTGCGGCGGCCCCGTTAGGGCGGCGGCCGCCAGGTGCGTCCCCAGACTCCCAGCGGCGCCGGGGGAGGGGACGGTTGCTCAACCGCAGGGGCCGCCAGTGCGTGCAGCTCGGCGCCTGGTTGCGCCCTTGGCGGGCCCGACCCCCGCGGCTGCACATCCGGGGCCTGGCGGGCCCCGCTCCCTGCCGGCGGGACGGAAGCCTGGGAGCGCGGGACTCTGCTCCCCAGTTTCCCGGAGCCCGTGCAACTCGCGTCTCTCTGCGGGCGGCTCTCCACCCACGGTAAACCCTGGGAATCTGCACCGACCGGGACCTTTCCCGCTCAAACGTTCTCCTTGGCTCCCCAGTGCCGTCAAGAAGCAGAGCTCAAACTTTCTGGCGTCCAAAGCAGGAGATGTAAGGACAAAAATGTACCTTCCAAAGCCTACCCCATGGGATGATAATTCTCAAGGCAGGAATTAGACAAAAATTTAATGGGATGCCAAAAGCAAAAGGAAATTCAGTAATTCTGTAAATTTTTTTTCTTTTCTTTTTTTTTTTTTTTTTTTTTGGAAACGGGGTCTCGCTATGTTGTCCAGGTGTCATCATAGCTTATTGCAACCTCAAACTCCTGGGCTCAAGTTATCCTCCTACCTCGGCCTCCCAGAGTGCTAGGATTACAGGTGTGAGTCACTGCGCCTGGCCTTTTTATTTTTTTAAGAGATGGATCTCCCTTTGTCACCCAGGCTGGAGTGCAAGGGTGTCATCATAGCTCATTGCAGCCTCAAACTCCTGTGCTCAAGCAATTCTTTTGCCTCAGCCTCCCAAGTAGCTGGGACTACAGGCTTGCGCCATTACAGGCAGCTGATTTTTCGTTCTTCCTTTTTTTTGTTTTGGTAAAGACGAGGTCTCGCTATGTGCCCAGGCTGGACTCAAGCCATCCTCCTGCCTCGGCCTCCCAAAGTGCTGGGATTACAGGCGTGGGCCACCGAGCCGTGCCCAGTCAAATATTTCAGTGCAATATTTCAAATGTAAAAATTAATGCAAATTTCATCCATGATGGATGAAATAACCAAAATTTTAAGGAAAGGCAGTGTTAAGAAAAACCAGAAGAGGCCGGGCGCGGTGGCTCACGCCTGTAATCCTAGCACTCTGGAAGGCCGAGGCGGGCGGATCATTCGAGCTCAGGAGTTCGAAACCAGCCTGAGCAAGAGCGAGACCCCGTCTCTACTAAAAATAGAGAGAAATCTGCCAAACAACTAAAAAAATAGAAAAAAGTAGCCGGGCATGGTGGCACATGCCTGTAGTCCCAGCTACCTGGGAGGCTGAGGCAGGAGGATCGCTTGAGCCCAGGAGTT
>NW_012147964.1:2611747-2617674 GCF_000956105.1 Propithecus coquereli
CACTCACTCTAGCCCGGGCAACAAAAAGCAAGACTCTGTCTCAAAAAAAAAAAAAACTAGAAGAGGTCATTGTTTTGGACTACGTTCTTGCCCTAGGCACCAACAGACCAGACTAAAAATCAAAATGGAGTCAGTCACACTGGTGTTCCAGGTCACCAAACCTAAACTAAAATTGTCTGACCTTCCAAGATGTCTGGAGGGAGACATAACAGCTAATTTCTCAAACGGCCAGTTTCAACCTTCAGTGGGCATGGTAGTGACATTCCTTTTGCTTTAATCCATACGCAAAAAAAGAATCCAGAAGTAACATGGTGTTAACTAATCACTTATTTTTTCTATCGTTTTGTTTCCCTGTCCCTGCCTTTGAAAGGACTAGTACACTTTTTATTCTTTGCTTTTGCTTTTCTTCAAGCTTTCTCTGTCTGTAAAGCCAAATTCTTCTGCTCAGCTCATCAGACTACAGGCGTATGCCACCAAGCCTGGCTAATTTTCCTATTTTTTGTAGAGATGGGGGTCTTGCTATGTTGTCCAGGCTGCTCTCAAACTCCTGGCCTCAAGCAGTCCGCTTGCCTGGGACTCCCAAAGTGCTGGGATTACAGGCACGAGCCACTGTGCCCAGCCTGATTTTTATTTATTTTGATAAAGTTTAGTACTCACAAGAAGTTCCAAAAATAGTACAGAGTTTTGTGTACCCTTTGTAATAACAACATACATAACCATAGTGTGTTTTGGCAACCAGGAAATGGATGTTAGTATAATACAATCAACTCTAGTACAGCCATTATTTAGATTTCATCAGATTATACATGCTCTGTGTGTGTGTGTGTGCAGTTCTATAAAATTTTATCAGACCTGTAGATTTTTGCAACTCTCATGGTTTGAAGGTTTTCTATGATAATGGTATTGGATCTGTGTTTCAAAAGGAGTCTGTATCAGGAACAAGTTTCAAGCATATTTATAGAAGAAATGGTATAGGGTTTGCATTGAAATAATGGCAAGTCCGCGCAGCACTGTGTGTGTGTGGTCCCAGCTACTTGGGAGCCTGAGGTGGGAGCCCAGGAGTTCTGGGCTATCACGTGCGGTGCCAGCTGGGTGTCTGCACTAAGTTCGGCATCAGTATAGTGACCTCCTGGGAGCAGGGGGATCTCCTGCTTGCCTAAGGAGAGCGAACTGGCCCATGTTGCAAAAGGAGCAGGTGCTGTGCTGCTCCGTAGTAGGATGCCATCTGTGAATAGCCACTGCAGTCCAGCCTGGCCAACATAGCCAGACCCCATCTCCACAATAAATAGAAAAATTAGCCGGGCATGGTGGTGGGCACACCTGTAGTCCCAGCTACTCGGGAGGCTGAGGCAGGAGGATCATTTGAGCCCAGGAGTTGGAGGCTGCTGTGAGCTGTGATGATGCCACTGCACTCCAGCCTGGGTAACAGAGTGAAACCCTGTCTCAAAAAAAAAAACTTAAGTAAAAAAAGAAAGGAAGAATGGGAAAGGCGTGGGTGGGGAAAGAACAGATGAAACAACGTAGAACGTGAGTTGCTAATTACTTGCCGAAGGTGGGGAACGGATCACAAGAGAGTCGTGGTTGTCAGTTAGCTGACATTCCTGAGCCTCTTCCTAGAAGCTGCCAGTTCAAAGGGTTTGCATGTTATCACTATTCCCATCGACCCCAATTTTCTGATGATGAACCCAGGCTCATAGATGGGAAGTACCTGCCCAGACATTGGCCAAACCACAATCATGATCTGGGTCCCATTGTCGCCACAGGCTACAGTCATAAACTGCTTTGGACTCTCACATCGGGTATTCAGCAATAGCCTCTACAGCTTACCCAGCGCCTACTGTATGCCAGACACGGTTTTGGTTCAGGGATCTACAAATGTTTTTTACAAAGTTCGAGGTAGTAAATATTTTCTGTTTGTGGATACACACTGTGTCAGTAGCAATGACTCAACTCTGCCATCTAGGGCAAGAGCAACCACAGACTGTATGAAAACAGAGGTGTGGCTGTGTGCTAATAAAACTTTATTTATAAATACTGAAATTTCAATCGTATGTGTTGTCACGTGTCACCAGATATTATTCTTTTGCTTTTGTTCGTCCAACGTTTAAAAGAGAAAGAAAAACCCATTCTTAGTTCAGGGACTGTATAGAAACAGGTGTCAGGTTAGATTTGGGCTGAGGGTCATAGTTTGCTAACGCTTGTTGGCGATGCTGAGACACAGTGGTGACCAAAACGGGCAAAATTTCCTGTCCTCGTGAGCTGACGTGCCAGGAGAGGGATGAAAAACAAGCAAAATAAAAAGCTAAATACAGCCAGGCGTGGCGGCCTGTGACTGGAATCCCAGCGCTTTGGGAGGCCAAGGTGGAAAGATCACATTTGGCCAGGAGTTGGAGACCAGCCTGGGCAACATAGCAAGACCCTATCTGTACAAAAAATTTAAAAATTACCCAAGCATGGTGGTATGCACCTGTTGTTCCAGCTACTCAGGAGGCTGAGGCAGGAGGATCGCTTGAGCCCAGGAGTTGGAGGCTGCAGTAAGCTGTGATGAAGCCACTGCACTCTACCCTGAGTGACAGAACAAGACCTTGTCCCCTGCCCCCCAAAAAAAATAAATAAAATAAAGAAAGAAAAAGCTAAATGCAGAAGAAATTCAGATAGTGATGAGAAGTATGTAGAACAGTAAAGCAGAGAGGGAGGGTGTGGAAAATCCCTGCACGACCAATTGATACCTTTACAGCCGGGGGTCTGTAAAAGTACAGGAAACGGGGTCTCAGCTCTGTTGCCCAGGCAGGAGTGCAGTGGTGTCATCACAGCTCACTGCAGCCTTCAGCTCCTGGCCTCAAGCGATCCTCCCACCTCGGCCTCCCAGAGTGCTGGGATTACAGGAGTGAGCCACTGTGCCCAGCCTGCAGCCCACTTTTTAGAAAGAATTCTTCAGATCTAAATCAGATCCTTCCCAATTGCGACCAAATTCACAAACCACCTCCGCGGTTATGTAACAGACATGGGGATGGATGGAGAGATGTATATATAGATACAGTTATTTCCTTTTTGTACTTAAAGAAATGGAGTCATTTCCTAGGCAAGAATACCTGTGAGTTGTGAATTTGATGGTAGTGGCATAGTGAAAGCATCTTACATTTATTAATAAATACAATGTGTATGTATTTATATGGATACATTCCAGTACAGAGCATGTGTTATCACAATAGGTGACATTTTCTGCCTCTAAAGGAGATGTTAGAAACAAGCCTAGGCTGGGTGCGGTGGCTCACGCCTGTAATCCCAGCACTCTGGGAGGCCGAGGCGGGAGGACTGCTTGAGGCCAGGAGTTCGAGACCAGCCTGAGCAAGAGCGAGACCCCGTCTCTACCAAAAATAGGACAAAAAGAAAAAGGAATAAAAGGCATCCACATTAGAAAGGAAAAAGGAAAGTTATCTCTCTTTACAGATGATGTGATCACACAGGTAGAAAACCCTGAATGATCCACAGTAAAACTGTTAGAAGAGATGAGCTCAGCAGCAGAGTTGCAGCATGCAAAATCAAGGCACAAAAATCAGCTGTATGTCTGCGTATTACCAATGATCAAGCCCACAAGGAAAATAAAAGAATAATTCCAGTCAGGCAGAGCTGTGCGTGCCAAGAGTCCCACTGCTCAGGAGGCTGAGGCCAGAGGGTTGCTTGAGCCCAGGAGTTTGAGTAGCCACTGCACTCTGGCCTGGACAACATAGCCAGATCTCACCTCATTTTTTAAAATTGCGGTAAAATATACATGACATAAAATGTACCATCTTAGCCATTGTTAAGTGCACGGCTCAGTGGCATTGAGCACATTCACATTGCCGTGCAGCCATCACCACCCTCCAGCTCCAGAACTTTCTCATCTTCCCAAACTGAAGCTCTGTCCCCATGAAACACTCGCTCCCCACCCCCTCCCCAGCCCCTGGCACCCCCCATCCTCCTTCCTGTCTCTGTGGATCTGTGGATCTGACAACTCTAGGGACCTCCCATGAGTGGAATCACACAGTATTTGTTCTTCCGTGTTTGTTTGTTGTTTCTTTGGTTGTTTGATTTGAGACAGGGTCTCACTCTGTCGCCCAGGCTGGAGTGCAGTGGCATCATCATAGCTCACTGCAGCCTCCAACTCCTGGGCTCAAGTGATCTTCCTGCCCTCAGCCTCCTGAGTAGCTGGGACTACAGGCATGCACCACACCTGGCTAATGTTTCTATTTTTAGTAGAGACGGGGTCTCACTCTTGTTCGGGCTGGTCTCGAACTCCTGGCCTCAAGCGATCCTCCCACCTCGGCCTCCCAGAGCGCTGGGATTACAGGCATGAGCCACAGTGCCTGGCCTATTGCATGACATCAAAAGGGTCATAATGTTGTGTGTCCCAAGCAGGGTGGTGCTAGATAGACCCAAACGTCCAGGTGGTAGCAACTCAGTCCCTCTAGGGTCAAGTTCCTCATCGACCTTCCCTCCATTGGTTTCCACCATCTTTGCTACAGTCAATGATTTCTTTCTCTTTTTAAAATTTCCTTTTATATATTGTTTTTACCTTGGGAGCATAGATTTAAATTGCCCTGAGTATACACTGCAGATAATTTCTGCAGACGTTGCAGAACGTCTACCCAGTTGATCCTCTAGGTAAAGGGGAAAAAAAGTTGCAAAACGTCACGTGTCTAACTCGTGTCTAACGCCACCAAATGTCGGCTTCATTCCTTAATTTATTAACTGGAATGCTTCTGCAAAAGGAAAAAAGAAAGCTTTTCCTTATCAACTGGAGATACTTTACTGGAAAACCGTTTGTGGGACAAAGACTGGACAAATGCCAAATTCTGTCTCTTTAGAAGTCTGCTTTGAGAGATAAGAGTGGCTGCCCTCGGTCGCCTCCACGGCCCACCAGAGTGGGTTCCTTTCTTTTTTCTTTTTTTCTCTCTTCGGGGAAGCAGAGGAATCCTTTCTTTTTTCTGTTGTTCTTTCTCGTTTTTTAAGTATTATTACAGGTTGGCGGGGTGGTAATGGTAAACCTAATACTTTGGGAGGCCCAGGCAGAAGGATCGCTTGAGGCCAGGAGTTCGAGACCAACCTGGGCAACATAGCGAGATCCCATCAAACTACCCCAAAAAAAAAAAAATGAGCCGGGCGTGGTGGCGCGCACCTGTAGTCGCAGCTACTCGGGAGGCTAAGGCAGGAGGATCACTCGAGCCTAGGAGTTCGAGACTCATGCAGGGAGCTATGAGTGCCACTGCACTCCAGGGGGACCGTGTTTAAAAAAACCATTGTGTTGGAACCAGATAGAAGTGATGGTGGCACAATATTGGCAATACACTAAATGCTACTGAATTGTCTACTTCAAATGGTCGGTGGTTAATCTTACGTTATGTAAATTTTACCTAAATTTTTTCTGAATGGGGTGTAGAGCCTAGGCGTGAATAGGCATGACCATTAGGAAGTCTGCGCCCGCCCTGAAGCCAGGCTCAGGGAAGGAAATCTGGGCTAACCAAAGGTAGGGAGGAATCCTACGCGAGGGTGACCTTGAAGAGTGCAGGTACGGGCTTGGGGGGAAGAACAAAGACCACGTTCCCAGCTAGCTGCAGGGGCCACCAGTTGGCTGATTGGCCATTCCCCCGTCTCCCTATCTGGCCTCTGAAGGGGTTGAATAAGCCAAATGCTTTCCTGGTGTCTCTTGGAGCTGAAATTGCCCATAGGATACAGCTCTGAAGTCTCCTGGGGGATAAGGACAAATCACTCACTACTCTCATTACAGGGATAGCTATCGCTGGTGCTATCTCCCTCTCCCTGCTTCTTCCTAATTTGAATGCAGATGAGATGCTTGGAGCTGCAGCAGCCCTCTTGCAACTAAGAGGAAAAGGTCAGGAGACACTCAGAAATGCCAACTCCAATATCAATGAGTGACTGGACCTATG
>NW_012147964.1:2617724-2659976 GCF_000956105.1 Propithecus coquereli
GAATATCTGGGACTACAGGGGTGTGACACCGTGCCTGGCTAATTGTTTTGTATTTTCAGTTGTCTGGCTAATTTCTTTCTATTTTTAGTAGAGACAGGGTCTCAATCTTGCTCAGGCTGGTCTCGAACTCCTAAGCTCAAACGATCCACCCGCCTCGGCCTCCCAGATTGCTGGGATTACAGGTGTGAGCCACCGCGCCCGGCCTCTATGTTATATTTATTTCATTTATAAAGAAAGGAGGTTTATTTCATTGTACAAGAAGCGCGATGCCAACATCTGCTTCTGGTGAGGGGCTTTGGGGGCTTTGGGGAATGGGACACCTAAAGTATAGCAGATGTCAATGGATCTCATGACATGTCTATCAGACAATGCTGTTCTAGACTTCTTACGTGGGGAACAAAATAAGCCTCTATGTGTTTGCAGCACTGTGAATTGTTCCCTCTGGTACTTGCAGCCCAACGCACTCCTAGCGGGTCCACCAGGGTCCGTGACAAATTCCCATAAGGCCTTGCTTCCTCAGTTAGTCCATCCTGGTCTGTCTTTAGTTTCTCCAATGAATCAAAACCCCGCCGGCCTCAGGACATTTGCACAGGTCGTTCCATCTACCTGTATTCTCTTTACCAATTGTGATAAGCAAAATAATGCCCCCGAAAGATGTCCAAGTCCCAAACCCTGGAACCTACGGGTGTGTGACCTCACACGGCAGAAGCAGCTCTGCAGATGGCACTAAGAATGGTGTCTTGGGGGGAGGAGGGGCAAGGGCAACATACGTAACCTAAACATCTGTACCCCCATAATATGCTGAAATAATAATAAAAAAAAAGAATGGTGTCTTGTGCGTGTGTCCCCCCACCAAAAAAAGAATCTTTAGATAAGGAGATTATCCTAAATTATCCAGGGGGCCCAGTGTCAGCACAGGGTCCTCCCACGAGGGGGCAGGGGGGTCGGAGGCAGAGAGACTGGAAGACGCTGCGCTGCTGGCTCTGAAGGGGGAGGAAGGGCCCCGAGCCGAGGGACACGGCGGCCACTAGACACTGGGAAGGGCGGGACACGGGTTCTCCCCTGGAGCCCCCAGCAGGGACCGGCCCTGCCACGCCTTCACGTCAGCCCAGTGAGACCCATTTCACACTTCTGATGTCTAGAATTGTGAGATAAGAAACGTGTCTCTAGCCCGGGCAACAGAGTGAGACTCTGTCTCAAAAAAAAAAAAAATTAAAAAAAAAAAAAGAAACGTGTGTTGTCTCCAACCACTGCGTTTGTTAGTGATGACGTGTTATGGCAGCAACAGGGACTCACACACCACGTAGCAACCGACCTGCCCTCTCTGTATCAGTTTCTTCATCTGTAAAATGGGACTAATAATAGCATCAGGTTCTGGGAGTCCATCCTCCTAGTAAGCTAACAAGTGAGCCCGTCACTGTTTCGTGGAAGCTGGCAGAAAACACAAGACACAATGGACGTTTAAAAAAATAAAATAAAACATTTTTTCTGGGGGCGGGGCAAGGGGCCATGTAACCTAAACATTTGTACCCCCACAATATGCAGAAATTAAAAAAATAAATAAACCCTAAAAAAATTTTTTTTTTAGAGACAGGGTCTCTTTCTCTTGCCCAGGCTGGAGTGCAGTGGCGTCATCACAGCTCACTGCAGCCTCCAACTCCTGGGCTCAAGCGATCCTCCTGCCTCAGCCTCCTGAGTAGCTGGGACTACAGGTGCCACCACCACGCCCCACTAATATTTTATTTTTTGTAGAGATGGGGACTGGTCTCGAACTCCTGGCCACAAGTGATCCTCCTGCTTTGGCTTCTGCAAATGTTGGGATTACAGCCGTGAGCCAACACGCCCGACCCACAGAGGATGTTTTCATTCACATGTCAACAAGCAGAGTGAATAGCGTGTTGACATCTGTTCCTCGAGCCTCCCATGTCCCAAGAGTCCAGGTGGGTGCTGCTCACACAGTGGGTTTCTCTTGTCCCCAAGGAACACAGAGCTGCGGGAATCTGCCTCTTTTTTCAGCTGTTCCCGGGCTCCTCCTGCCTTTCTCCACGCAAAGTCTGTCCTCCCCACGGCAGCCACCAGAGGGCGCCCGTGAGCACCTGAGTCAGGTCCTGTCCCTCCTCTGCCCCCAGCCCTCCATGGCTCCCACCTTCCTACGGGTTAAAGCCCAAGTCCTCCCTGGGGCCCACCAACCCCTGCAAGATCTGTCCTATTCCCTCCGTTCCCTCACTTCCACTAGACTCTAAGCTGTGTCCCCAGCCTGGCAGTTAATGCCTGGCAGAAAGGAAGTACTCCCTAAATATGCCTGGAATGAGAGGCCACAATCTGGGTGGCAGCTCTGAAATAATTAGAGCATACTACAATTTCAAACAATCGTGTCCACGGTCTCTCAGCCACAGCACCGTTGACAATTGGGCTAGATAATTCTCTGGGGGGGGGAGTGGTTCCATTTTACAAACGAGGCTTAGAGTAGGCACAAGATATACAAGGGGTTCTTCTCATTGGGGTCTCCACTCATGTGTTCGATTTGCACAGAGCAAGGTCACATCCCAGGGGCCCGGTGTATACCGTCATCCTGGTACAATTAAGCCAGTTCCCCTTTCACTTTGCAAATCGTCCTGGTTTGCACTTTGGTTAAAGAGATGTGTCCACACCGTGTGGTCAGCAGTTCCACCCCTCAGTACGCACCCGACAGAAATGCTGTCAGGACGACACGCTAGAACGTTCCATAGCAGCGTCGGTCATAACAGTCCCAAGCTGGAAACCACACACGTGCCCACCAACAGTAAAATGGATAAATATTAATACATTGTGGCACAGTCATAAAAAGAGAATACAGGCTGGCGGGGGGTGGCTCACGCCTATAATCCTAGCACTCTGGGAAGCCGAGGCGGGAGGATCGCTTGAGGTCAGGAGTTCTAGACCGGCCTGAGCAAGAGCGAGACCCCCCCCATCTCTACTAAAAACAGAAAAATTAGCCGGGCGTGGTGGTGCTTGTAGCCCCAGCTACTCGAGAGGCTGAGGCAGGAGGATCGCTTGAGGCCAGGAGTTTGAGCTATGATGATGCCACTGCACTCTAACCCTGGCGACAGAGCAAGACACTGTCTCAAAAAAAAAAAAAAAATAGAAAAAGAAAAAAAATTGAAAGAAGAATACTAGTTCAAGTCACATAAAGATCGTATGCAATTCACATTTTGGTGCCTACAAAGAAAATTTTATTAAAACACACGACCATGCCCATTCGTTTACCTATTGTCTATGGCTGCTTTTGAGCTGAAACGACATGGCCCAAAAAGCCAAAATATTTTCAATATTTTCTATGGGGCCCTTTAAGACTTTGTTCTAGAGACATGCCCTGGCTAGTGCATTTAAAGCAGCCCCTCCTGTGTTTTGTTTTCTCCTAATCGTATACCGTATCAGCTTCTGTGTTTACGCTCACTTAGGAGAGGTGGTAGCACAGGGAGACTCATGGCTTTCATTCAACTTCTCGACCCTGGGTCCCACCCCAGGGACTTTGTACCTGCTATTTCCTCTGCCTGGATGGCCCTCCCCACTTTGGCTCCACTAACTCTCATCTTTCAGATAACAGTTCAAAGTCACTTCCTCCAGGAAGCCCTCCCGGATCTCCCAGGCTAGATTGCATCGCTGTGCTGTAGTACCCTATCCTTCCTTGTTCTTTCTACCAGGAGCTCCTGGCACAATTGGAGAGAGTCGATTTGTGCTAATATTCGATTACTTCCTCCACCGTGCGGCCAGCTCCCCGAGGGCAGAGATTTTTGTCTGTTTCTTTCATGGCTGTGTCCCCAGAAAATGAGTGTTGCGGAGTCTTGAGGGATCTGAGGAATCGGGTTAGGGGAGAAGGTGAAAACCAGGGGGGAAGCTGATGGGTGTGTTTGCAGGTGAGGAGGGGCTGGGCTTGCTGGAAAGTCCCCAGCGTCAAGGTCCCCTAGGGCAGCTTGCGAACAAAGAAATGTAAAACAGTTTGGTTAAGGCTCTAAAGGAAGTCCCTGAGGTGTGGCCTGGAGCCTCATGAAGGGGGCAGAGTCCTGGGGGGCTGAGACTCTCAGTTTGTGCCTCTGTAAGCTCGGGCTGCACGCTGTCCCTGGGAAGAGCTTTCCGGTGGTTACTAAGGCTCTGCATAGCTCAGCGGGCACAGGTTGCAACTTTGGCTTGCAGCCCCTGTTCTTGTCACACAGCCCCGCCAGACCTCCCTGCTAAACCCATTTGTTTAACCGTCCAAGAGGGCAAAAGTGCACTTTCCCAAGGCTCTTTTTTTTTCTTTTTAAGACAGAGTCTCGCTCTGTCACCTGGGCTGAGTGCAGTGGCATCGGCCTAGCTCACAGCAACCTCCAACTCCTGGGCTCAAGTGATCCTGCTGCCTCAGCCTCCCGAATATCTGGGACTACAGGCGTGTGACACCGTGCCTGGCTAATTGTTTTGTATTTTCAGTCGTCCGGCTAATTTCTTTCTATTTTTAGTAGAGACGGGTCTCGCTCTTGATCGGGGGCTGGTCTTAAACTCCTGGGCTCAAGCGATCCTCCTGCCTCGGCCGCCCGGAGTGCTGGGACTACAGGCATGAGCCACCAGGCCTGGCCTTTCCCAAGGCTCTTGGGTGAGAATTAAATTCAACAGGCCTTAGGGCATCTAGCAGGGCTGGGACTAAATAATGAAGAGCCGTTTGGACCCTGAGACAAAGAGAAAATCACCAATACTGAATTTGTCTTTTTTGGAAATGTGATGTTTCCTTCATCGTGGACTCTTTTGACTTTTTGATTTTTTTTTTAAACCGAATAACCAGGCTAATGTCTTAAGCAGTGACTTATGTCTGCGATCCCAGCGATTGGGCTTGCCGAGGTGGGAGGATCACTTGAGGTTGCAAGTTAGAGACCAGCCTGAGCAACATAGCTAGATCTCATCTCTAAAAATAATAATAATGAAAATATTAGCGGGGCATGGTGGCGTGCACCTGCACTCCAGACACTCGAGAGGCTGAGGCAGAAGGATCGCTTGCACTCTGGAGTTGGAGGTTACCGTGAGCTATGATCTGGCCACTGCACTCCAGCCTGGGCAACGCTGTGAGACCCCCCTCTGGAAAAAAACATTAAAGTATTATGATCATGGCGACTGGGTTTTTTTGGCATTGTCTTCAATTTTGCACCCGAGACAAGTGCCTCACTGGCCTCGTTGGAGTCCGAGTCCCAGCCAGCATGCAGTAGGTGCCAATAAATGCTCATAGCAGGAATGATTGCAATATGTAAAATCTATTATTTCTAACCCATGATAGGAGCTGTATTGGTTTGCTAGGGCTGCCATAACAACGTACCTCAGATTGGCTTAAAGAAACAACAAAGTTATTTTCTCACATTTCTGGAGGTTGGAAGTCCAAGGTCAAGATGGTAGGGTTGGTTTCTTCTGAGCTCTCTCTCTATTGGATTAGGGCCCAGCCTGATGACCTTATTTTCACTTAATGACCTCTTTAAAAACCCTATCTCCAAATATAGTCACAGTCTGAGGTGCTGGAGATGAGAATTTGTGAATTTTGGGGAGCTGCAATTCAGTCTACAACAGGAGCAAACTCTTAAGTATCGCTTACTGTATACCTGGTACTGTATATTAGGTGCTCTATTTCTATTACACTGGGTGCTTTATTTATATGTTCATTTCTTTAAATCTCGCAAGAGCCTCACGAATAGGTTCTGTTATTACTCAATGTTTTCTAGGCAGCTTCTGAGGCTCAGAGAGGTTAAGTCACTTGCCCAACGTCACACAGCCAGTGAGGTCCGAACCAGAATTTAAACTCAGGATATCTGGCTCGTTTTAACCAAATCTGAAATACATCTAAGGGAACAGTGTGGGGCAGGGTTGCTTACTTTTGTAACCACGCCTTTTTGGGTGGGACTTGGCTCCACTCTTACTAGCTATGCCTCAGTTTCCTCAGGCATAAAGGAGCCCACCCAAAGCCCAGGGTGTGGAGAGAATTAAGTGAATTGATTAATTTAAAGGGCGTGTGCCCAGCACCTAGTGAGCGCCTCATACGTAGCAAGAGACGGGTGCAGTGGCGATCGCTGGTCAGCAGGGGCCGCTGCCGAGGCCTCTGCCCCATCAGGGCGCCGCAGTGGGCGCATGCGCAGAGGAGCCTCCTTGCAGAGGTGGGTTTTTTTTTTTTCTTGTTCCCCACCCTCTAACCCCAGCCTGTATTTACGACTCTATTAATTAGAGCAGACCTGGCTGTGACTTCTGCTAATCGTGGGTATGGGGATGACAGTGGGGAGAGCTCCTTCCCTGCCTACACCTGGCTCCATCTGTGCACCTGTGGGGTTGGACACCTGTCCACGAAGGGGGTCTTTCCCTACTCCACTTAAACTCTCCCCCAGGTTCTGTAACTTATATTTCATTAGAATTTCTTATAAGCAATGCATTCCCGCGCGAGCAAATTCAGCCCTCCTTGTGAATGAAACCCTAGGCATTGCCTATCTGAAATGCCCCCACTTTGCAAGGAAGAAACGGCTGCGACGTGCCTCCTAGGGAACCCCCAACACAGCAGGCGCTCGGTGCATTTACACATTAAAAAAAAATTATTATTAAGAATGAGAAACCGGATACCCATCCGCTCAAAGAACGTGTCCCCCACATAGCGCATGCGCCTGCCTTGGCCAGGCCCAGAAAGCGAGTCACGAACCCAGCTGCAGGTGCTGCAGGTGCTGCTGACGTCTGCCCCCTGCCACGCCCTCTGCCGTTCCGAGCCCCACTCATTCAATAGGTATTTATTGCGAATCTTCCATCCGCCTCTCCCCCTGGGTTAAATGGGGATGGCAGGAGCAATCGCTGGTTAAATGAATGCAGGGCTGTGACAGCGCTTTACAAAGCAGAGTGCGCAAAGCATTTGCAGGGGGAGGGGGGAGGGTTCAGGTTTATTTCAGAGGCCAGGCTCGAATTTGCATCGCTTTTTGGGGACGCTCACCTCCCCCTCTCACAGTCCAGCAAAAGCACTGCAGTCGCTCTCCTTTTTAGAGAGTGAGTTTTGGGAAAAATTTACCCGAGGGGGTGCAGAATGAAGGGTGCTAGGAGAACATCCTTGGTCGATGCAAGAAATACTGAATGCCTACTATGTGCGTGGAGCATGGAGCCGGGTTCTTTAGAAAGAAGAAAGATACTCGATGGAATATCAGTTCGTTTCCTCGAGCCAAAGATCTGAAATACAGAAAACTGTTTCTTAGGGTCAGATTAGGACACAAATGCTAAACAGTCTTCCTGCGCCTCCCCCTGGAGAGGACAGGAAATAGAAAATGAGATTGCGCAAGGAAAAGCGCTTAGCCTGGTGCCGGAGACCCGGCAAACCAGCCCCTGAAATGAAATAACTGTTTTATTAATAGCAATGATAGCTAATTAAAATAGCTAACGTGTATTGAGCGTTGGGTGTCAGGCAATGTGCTAATCCCTGTACATGTATTTAGTTCATTTTACTCTATCCTCCCCCAAATCAGGGAGTACTGATTACCTCCCCCCTCCCAATTTACAGACGGGGAAACTGAGGCACAGAGAAACCCTACTGGCTAGTGTGAGAACTCGCAGTTTGATGAAGGCAGGAAGGTGTTTTGTTCCCTGCTGTATCCACAACATTTGTAACAATGCCTGGTGCACAGTAGACGCTCAGTATATATTTGTGGGCTAAAAGAGCGATTAACGCCTTTTTAAAATATATATTTTATTTTTAATCATTATGAGCACATAATGGTTGTACGATACCTGTTTTTTAAAAAAACTTTTTATGTTGAAATGATAATAGGCAAGGAGTTGCAAAACAGTACATAGAGGTCGTGAGTATCCTTTCTCTCCGCTGCTCCCGGGGGTATCATCTTACATAACAATGCCCAAACCAGGAACCTGACATTCGGAAAAGTCCAAAGACTCTATTCACGTTGTGATAAGCTTTTAATAGAAGTGCTTGGCATTTTGGAAGCTAATACAGTTACTGTGATTATTGTTCTCAGCTAAAACAAGGCTCTCCGTTTTGTGCACTTGAACAGTGCGCACCAGAGGCGCGCGCCCACTTTGGGGACCACCACTGCCCCCGCGGGACGCTGACCGTGTAACCTATTGCAACCTGGGCCGGCACCCAATGGGTTAACAGGGACGCGCCTCCGTGCGCCTGCGCGGAACGCCGCTTTGCCCCGCCCCCGCAACGCGGTCATATGATCCGCCCAACCGGCGTTCGCCTATAAAAGGCCGAGTGTTGACGTCAGC
Source organism: Propithecus coquereli (assembly GCF_000956105.1). Classification (NCBI taxonomy): domain Eukaryota; kingdom Metazoa; phylum Chordata; class Mammalia; order Primates; family Indriidae; genus Propithecus; species Propithecus coquereli. The sequence goes on from NW_012147964.1 coordinate 2,625,966, forward strand.
GTTCTCTTCCGCCGTCGTCGCCGCCATCCTCGGCGCGGCTCGCCTGAGTTGGTTCTACCCGGGAGAATCCACCGCCATCCGCCACCATGGTGAGCAACCCCGTTCAGCTCGTGCCCCGGAACGGCGGCGGGGCCTCTGTGGGGCCGGCGCTGCCCAGCCTGGGACGCTGGGGCCGCCTGGATAGGGAGGGAGGAGACATGGCGGCGGCGGCGGAGTCGGGGCTGGGGAAGCGGCCGCCGCCATGTCTGCGCGCCGGGCTCCTCGCCGAGCCCCGTCTCCGATTCCGGGGGCGCCGCCGCCTCGCGGGAGCCCGGGCCCGGCCGGCGCGGGGGTGGTGGCGGCGATGGGGGTGGGGAGCGATGATGTGGCAGAGGCTGTAATGGCGGGCACCGCGGTGGGAGCGGGGAGGCGCCTTACGTAACCCGCGAGCCACGAGTTTGAGGTGGATTTGCTGCCGGGGGCCGTGGGCAGCGGGGAAATGGCAAAACCAGGGAAGCGACACGTAGGAAAGTCCCCTCTTTCACCCCAAAAACCGCCTCCTGACGTCGTGCAGCCTTGTCCCGGGCCCTTGCCCTTCCTGTGACTCCCAAGAGCTAAAAGCGGCTTTTCTGAGCCCGGGTGTGGGCTTGTGCCTGGGGGCGTTGCTCGTGCTCCCCGGGGGTGGGGGGCCCTTTCTGGTGCCCCAGGCAGAGGGGTCACCTTGTGTTTAAAAGAGGCTTGTGGGTCGAGGGCAGCCAGGGTGGCCCAGTGGCAACATGGAGGGCGTTTTGGGGGAAGCTTCGTGCGTATTTGACGCCTGGCACTTCCGATAGTGTGCTGGGTCTCGAGGAAATTCGTTGTCCCTTTTGGAGACCGCTCAGCCCTCCGGGTTGTCAGTTCTGAATGGCAGCTGGGATCGGTGGTTTCTCGGAGGTTGGGGGAGTGGCTTTCAAAGGGTCCCTGGTGAGAAGACCGGGTGGGGGTGTTGGGGGACAGCGTAGCACCAGCCCCTTCTCGGCCTTTGACCTGGAAGTTTAGTATCGACTGGACGTTCTGTGCCAAGCCGGGTTCCTGGAATTCCAGGCTGGTCTGAGCCACCCCCCTCCCCCAGGTGAACTTCACGGTAGACCAGATCCGGGCCATCATGGACAAGAAGGCCAACATCCGGAACATGTCTGTCATCGCCCACGTGGACCACGGCAAGTCCACGCTGACAGACTCCCTAGTGTGCAAGGCGGGCATCATCGCCTCGGCCCGGGCCGGGGAGACTCGCTTTACTGACACCCGGAAGGACGAGCAGGAGCGTTGCATCACCATCAAGTCAACGTGAGCTGCCACTGCGCCCTCTGGACCTGGGTGGGAGCTGCCGGCCTGGCAGCTGGAGGCCACGGGGGCCCGAGCGGGTGGGGCAGAACTGTGGGCACCATCACTGTCACCCTGAAACCTTCTCGTGAATCATGGGTTGGCCTAGAGCTGGTGTCTTAAACTAGGGGAGAGAATGAGATTCGTTGGTGAGACGGGTGGGGAGAGGCACGGGTGGGTGGGCATTGGGAGCTGGGGGTTCTTGAGGAGGACCCTTAACCCAGGGCTTCTCCCTGCTTGAGGACTATGTGCCTCCTATCCCAAGGAACACTAGGTAATGTTTGGAGACATTGTGTTGTCACTCCTGGGGGTGGAGGGTGTAGCTGGCATCTAGGAATGCTGAAAAGCGGTCGTGTTTGCTCAGGATAGTTCCCTGTGACGGTTTTCTGCTCCCAAAGTGGTGTAGTGCAAGTGACTGTCACTGCTGTCTGTCATAGGCTGGTGATGTTGGGAGGTTCTCGCTGGTTAATCTCAGGTGGGGCTGGAGGAGAGAGGAAGAAAGGGCAAAAGTGGTCTCTGGGGTTTCTGCAGTCTTGCTTTGGTCAGATAACTGCTGCTTTGAGTCCAGGTGTGGGGACTCCTGCAAAGCCAGAGCGGGGCTCTGGGTCCTGGTACCCAGAGTCCCCATCCCTGGCAGAGGCAGAGGGTGGGTTGGCACTCCTGTGGGAAACCCGAAGTCTGACTCCAGATGAGTAATCCAGGAGGGGAGGGGACAGGGTGGAGAGTGCCGAGTGGTGGCTCTGGCTTGTGACGGCATCAGTGGCTCCCTTGGGCAGCAACCCGGGCCTAGCTCAGGAGTCTAGCACGTAGGACAGCGGAGGGCCAGGGGTGGCTCCAGCCTCCTGACGCCCTCCTCCCTCCTCAGTGCCATCTCCCTCTTCTATGAGCTTTCTGAGAACGACTTGAACTTCATCAAGCAGAGCAAGGACGGCTCCGGCTTCCTCATCAACCTCATTGACTCTCCTGGGCACGTGGACTTCTCCTCGGAGGTGACGGCCGCCCTCCGAGTCACTGATGGCGCCTTGGTGGTGGTGGACTGCGTGTCAGGTAAGCAGCAGGTCCCCCAAGGCAGGGCCTGGAACCTGGGCCACCCTGCCTCTGGGTGACGGCCGCCGTGCCCCTGCCTGCCCCCAGGAGTGTGCGTGCAGACAGAGACGGTGCTGCGGCAGGCCATCGCCGAGCGCATCAAGCCCGTGCTGATGATGAACAAGATGGACCGGGCCCTACTCGAGCTGCAGCTGGAGCCCGAGGAGCTCTACCAGACCTTCCAGCGCATCGTCGAGAACGTGAACGTCATCATCTCCACCTACGGGGAGGGCGAGAGCGGCCCCATGGGCAACATCATGGTATGTTCCTTCCCTCTCTCGGCGAGGGTGGGCCCAGCAAGCTGAAGGGCTTTGACCTGGCCCGGGGAGCTGTCCTGGGGGGCTCAAGACCAGAAGCACGCTCACCTCAGAAGTGGTGGGGGAAGGGGGTGGGGTGTTTTCCCATCTGACTAGATCTGGCCCTTGTGCGGGAGGCTCAGGGAGCAGTGCCTCCCGCCTGCAGGCAGGGCGGGCCCCACATGATGACTGACATTTCTTCACTTTGACCTGACGTCTGCTGAAGAAATCGAGCGTCTGAGGCCCATGGGTCCTGGTGGAGGGGTGGAAGCTGCAGGTCTGCCTCGGCCCCTGCTCAGGCCACTCACCTCTCTTGCTTTCCCAGATCGACCCCGTCCTCGGCACCGTGGGATTCGGGTCTGGCCTGCATGGCTGGGCCTTCACCCTGAAGCAGTTTGCGGAGATGTATGTGGCCAAGTTTGCAGCCAAGGGCGAGGGCCAGCTTGGGCCTGCCGAGCGGGCCAGGAAAGTGGAGGACATGATGAAGAAGCTGTGGGGTGACCGGTGAGCCCCGCGGGGCAGGGGACAGCGGATCCGGGACACTCCAGTGGGGTGGGGGTGGCGCTTAGGACGAAGCTCAAGCTCACCAGACCCCTGGTGGGGTCCTCCTGCCCAAGCTCTTACCCTTGACCCTGGCCTGAGTCATCCCTACCCCTAACCTGGATGGGTTGGGCCTTCTCTCTCTGCCAGGTACTTTGACCCAGCCAATGGCAAATTCAGCAAGTCAGCCACCAATGCCGATGGGAAGAAGCTGCCCCGGACGTTCTGCCAGCTCATCCTAGACCCCATCTTCAAGGTGAGGAGCTGGAGCCCAGTTGAGCCCCCCATGGCAGGTGGCTTCTGGTCGGGCACCCTCTGGCTGTTGGTAGTGATGGGAGCATCCTCCTTGCACCTGGAGTCCATGACAGGTCACCTGACCTGCTGCTGTCAGCTCCCAGCAGGGGCGAGAGAGCGAGCAGGCACTTTCAGAGTCAGGTCGCATCTGGACAGGTTAACGTCAAGGTTCCTGGACTGTGCATGGGGGGCAGGAGGCGGCTTCTCTGCTAGGTTAGATACGAGGGGCAGGTGGGGCTTTGACTAGGAGTCTATTTTCGTAAGTTAAAGTTTTCTCACTTGTAAGTCAGGTGGTCTTTTTTCCTTATGAATAATTTACTGGGAAGCTTTTTGGGATTTGCTCTGTGGGGTCACGCCCTTGGTGGTAAGTGGGTCAGGCTCCGCGGGGCCGCTGCTGTGCCGCACCTGTCCTTAAGGGGCCGGAGCGGAAGCAGTGGTGGCTTCCTACTTCTTTCCACATGTGCTGTCTTGTCTCGTGACCGCGAATGTAGGTGTTTGACGCGATCATGAATTTCAAGAAAGAGGAGACGGCAAAACTAATCGAAAAACTGGACATCAAGCTGGACAGTGAGGACAAGGACAAAGAAGGCAAACCCCTCCTGAAGGTGCGTGGGAGGGGCCGGCCCCATGCAGGAGGGAGCCCAGTCCCAGCCAGTCTCCTGGACTGAGTGGGCTTCAGGTTGCCATTGTTAGAGTTGTCAGAGAGCCCTGGTCCTGGGGGCTTAGATCCCCAACTGGGGGGATGGCTGTCGGCCTTTCTCCCTTGGGACCTCCGTTTCTGGGCGCTTTTATGTTGAGGTGTCACAGCAGCCTGTGGGCAGGTGAGGGCAGTGCCTTGACCCTCTTATAGAAGGGGCCACGATTTTTAGGAGAACATGGTTCCTAACTGTTGGCTGTCTCAGGTCCCTAAGGAAGGAAGGAAGGAAGGAAGGGTGAGCACACGATCACCCTGGGGTCCCCCAAGCTCCTGTGCAAGCCCTTCCTCCTCTGTCCCCAGGCTGTGATGCGCCGCTGGCTGCCTGCTGGGGACGCCCTGCTGCAGATGATTACCATCCACCTGCCTTCCCCTGTGACGGCCCAGAAGTACCGTTGTGAGCTGCTGTACGAGGGGCCCCCGGACGACGAGGCTGCCATGGGTATGTGGCAGGGGGTGCCTGAGCTATAGTGCGCAGCTCTGGGCAGAAGGCATTGGTCCAGTGCAGGGTTCCGGAAGGACGAGCTGCAGGGCCGTAAAGCTGCCCCCACTGGGACATTTTTCTTCTCAGGCATTAAAAGCTGTGACCCCAAAGGCCCCCTTATGATGTACATTTCCAAAATGGTGCCAACCTCCGACAAAGGTCGGTTCTACGCCTTCGGACGTGTCTTCTCGGGGCTGGTGTCCACCGGCCTGAAGGTCAGGATCATGGGACCCAACTACACCCCTGGGAAGAAGGAGGACCTCTACTTGAAGCCCATCCAGAGGTGAGCAGTTGAACGCCACCTGCGGCTGCTTCCTCTGCTGCTCAGCAGGTGGCCGAGAAAGTGTGTAGTGTCAAGCTCTTTCCACCTTCTTTTGTTGTGGTCCAGTGAGGATGAACAAAGTCCCTGGGCGCGTTAGGTGATCACAGGAAGCAGGGACTGCATGATGAAGGCTAGCTCAGAGTTGGTTGCAAATGTCTTCAGGCTCCAGGGGGATGGCAACAGTCTTGTACCATGGTCAGGGTGGGCAGTGACCCCAAAGATGGACTTTTAATGGCAGTTCCCACCCAGCAGTCATGGGCTTGCGCAAGTGCTCCATCTCCTCAGGAGCCTGACCTGTGCTGGGAGCAGGTGGGCCACCAGGTGCCTTTCGTCTGCTCTCGGTTCTGTTGTGCACACACCGGTGGCACCTGCAGGGGATGTGATACCTAACGGGCCAGAATCCCGTGGAGTTAGTAATCCGGGTTGAGTATGGAGTGCAGCCAGGGCTTGCTTGGGCAGGGGTGTCACCCCTACTCCAGACAGGAGGGCCACCAGCTCTGGAAAGGCCTTGTCTCCCGGCATCCGACCGGGCTGTGCTGCCAGCCCCCTGACACGTGCTGCTCTCGCAGAACAATCCTGATGATGGGCCGCTATGTGGAGCCGATCGAGGACGTTCCTTGCGGGAACATCGTGGGCCTGGTGGGTGTCGACCAGTTCTTGGTGAAGACAGGCACCATCACCACCTTCGAGCACGCCCACAACATGAGGGTGATGAAGTTCAGCGTCAGCCCTGTCGTCAGGGTCGCCGTGGAGGCCAAGAACCCGGCAGACCTGCCCAAGCTGGTGGAGGGGCTGAAGCGCCTGGCTAAGTCGGACCCCATGGTGCAGGTGGGCACGAGGGCGAGTACGCCACCTGCAGGGGGAGGGGTTTGTTGCAGCCTGAGGTGTGGCCCAGTTGGTTGCCACGGTTTTAAGATTTGAGTGACTGAAAAGTAGGGTCTCTGGTTTGTGGGGGGCCCATACCTGCCGAGGTAGAGCTGCTGCCCTTTAAGTGGTGATTTTCTGGCCAGGTAGCCACCGCCTGTTTTTTTAGGCTGTTGGGATTTCCATAGGTTACTGTGGGCCGTGGATCTTAAACTTTTTCAGAGTTAATCGTGCCAGGGTCCAGCAGCAAGGCTGATGGGGCCTCTTGCTGCCTTTGGTGGTCTCGGGTCTTGGGGGAGCCCAGCCGCTCCCAGCAGCTGGAAGGGACGTGGAGCCTGCTCTCTGCCCATCCCTCGAGTTCATGCCCACACTGCCCCCCGGCCTGGGGGTGCTGCCTGTCAGTGCCCTGGGCTGACGCTTGGCCCTTGCAGTGCATCATCGAGGAGTCCGGGGAGCACATCATCGCGGGTGCCGGCGAGCTGCACCTGGAGATCTGCCTGAAGGACCTGGAGGAGGACCACGCCTGCATCCCCATCAAGGTGAGCCATGGCGCCGCGTCCGCCCTCAGGCTGAGTGACTGGTGCTGATAGGATGGCTCGGTGTCCACCCAGCCTCCTCAGGCCACTGCCTGCTCTGGGCTTCTCCCGGGGCTGAGCTCATCTCCACACAGGCCACCGCCAGCGCTGGGCCATACCATGGGCCTTCCTCCCTGCCAGGCTTCTTCAGCCTTGTCGTTGCTCTTGGGCTCTTCCCAACGCGGGAATAGGGGTCTGGTTGTGAATTAACTGCATGGCAGCTTCCCCTACTCTCCTGTGTGTAAGGAAATACGCACACGTGACAGGCTCAGGCCAGGCTTGCTCGCAAAACCTCACTTTCCAACTGATGACTGCGTCTGTCCTGATCCTGCTGGCGGCGGGTGGACTCAGCGTAGGCCACACCCCGTACTCACACCAGGAGTGAGATTCGCCTGTTCCTTCCGACTTAACATGCCACTCACTGCCAGGCCATGTCAACTCTGCCTCGCCAGGGAAGCTTTGAGAATGCCTCTCTGAATGTGGCCTCTGCCTCCCTACCTCCGAGGCTGTGACCTTCTCTTTCTTTCTGCAGAAATCTGACCCAGTTGTCTCGTACCGTGAGACGGTCTGTGAGGAGTCCAACGTGCTCTGCCTCTCCAAGTCCCCCAACAAGCACAACCGGCTGTACATGAAGGCGCGGCCCTTCCCCGATGGCCTGGCTGAGGACATCGACAAGGGCGAGGTGTCCGCCCGCCAAGAGCTGAAGCAGCGGGCCCGATACCTGGCCGAGAAATATGAGTGGGACGTGGCCGAGGCCCGCAAGATCTGGTGCTTTGGGCCCGATGGCACCGGCCCCAACATCCTCACCGATATCACCAAGGGTGTGCAGTACCTCAACGAGATCAAGGACAGCGTGGTGGCAGGCTTCCAGTGGGCCACCAAGGAGGTGAGGGCACAGCCCCTGTGAGCCAAGCTGGGGCCTCGGCCTGGGAGGCAGATAACCTGTGCGGGGACCACCTGTTTCTTGCCTCTGGAGAGAGGCTGGAAGTCCTGTCCCCTGGCGAGGGTTGAAGTGGGCAACAGGAGATGCACCCGGTTTGCTTGGGGCCTAGACCTTGAGGGCTTGGCACAGAGAGGGAATGCGCTCGGTCCTTGATCGTGGCTCTGTCCTCCCTCACAGGGAGCACTGTGCGAGGAGAACATGCGGGGTGTGCGCTTCGATGTCCACGATGTGACGTTGCACGCGGACGCCATCCACCGTGGGGGCGGCCAGATCATCCCCACAGCGCGGCGCTGCCTGTACGCCAGCGTGCTGACCGCCCAGCCCCGCCTCATGGAGCCCATCTACCTGGTGGAGATCCAGGTGAGCCGTCCCTCCTGCCCGTGATCTCTGGTGTCCTGCCCTGCCCCGTGGCCACTGAATGGCTTTCTCTCCCTTTCCTGGCAGTGTCCAGAACAAGTGGTTGGTGGCATCTACGGTGTCCTGAACAGGAAGCGGGGCCATGTCTTCGAGGAGTCCCAGGTGGCTGGCACCCCCATGTTTGTCGTCAAGGCCTACCTGCCTGTCAACGAGTCCTTTGGTAAGTGCCAGCCCAATGTGGCTGTGGCCAGGCCAGAGGGAAGGAAACCTGGTTCTTGGGCTCAGCAGGGTGTGTCCCTCGGCCTGGGCCCCATAGGAGTAGTCAATGGAGCCTGCGCCCCCTCCACGTGGGGGCAGCCCAGTCCCTGACCCCGTGTGGATCAAGTCATGGAACATATTGGGGGAGGTTCCGTTACCCAAAGATGAGAAGGTTTTTGGGCATGTGTCTCAGGTGGCTCAGGGCCTAAGTTGGAAGAGAAGGTCGGCTGTAGCTCAGGTGGTCCTGGAAGGAGCAGGTGGCAGCCATGGAAAGGGCATTTCACCTCAGTGGCCTTAGAATGAACAAGCCCGAACTGAGGTGCAGGTCACCAGGCTGGATGTCTGACCTGAGGGGCGGTGTTGTCCTAGCCGCCCTCCTGTGCACGTGTGCCCATGGGCCCAGGAGCTCTCCCAGGTTCCCAGCAGGACCTGCTTCTCCTGGGCAGCCCAGCGAGCCTGTCCCTGCTCTGTCCCCACAGGCTTCACCGCCGACTTGAGGTCCAACACGGGCGGCCAGGCCTTCCCCCAGTGCGTGTTCGACCACTGGCAGATCCTGCCCGGAGACCCCTTCGACAACACCAGCCGCCCCAGCCAGGTGGTGGCGGAGACCCGCAAGCGCAAAGGCCTGAAGGAAGGCATCCCAGCCCTGGACAACTTCCTGGACAAATTGTAGGCGGCCTTGCCACAGCGTCCCCCACCCGGGGTGGGACGGGCACAGCACCCACGCCCAGTTCGACCACAGCAGCACGTCCTTGCATTATCAGACGACACCTCAGACTGTCCCAACACAGTGATGCTCCACCTGAGAGGTTCTGGGGCCACTCCGTGCCATCGCTCAACCTTAACACTTGATGCCGTTTCTTTCGATATTTATTTCCAGGTCGCAGAGATGCCCTCTTTGCAGGGACTGATTTGGCCGGTGGGGGAGAGGGAGGCGGGGTGGGACACCCAACTTTTTTTTCCATTTCTTCAGAGGGAAACTCAGATGTCCAAAAAATTTTAAAATGAACGCATTAAGAGGTTTATTTGGGTAAATGGCCCGTAGTGGCTTTTTCCTCCAGAAAAGGGAAAGGAACAAGCGGGTAGATAATTTCTAGAAGGCAGGAAGTCCTGTGCGGTGTGATCATGAGCACGTCCAGCTGTATTAGTGCCATTGGAATAATAAATTTGATATGGTGGTGACTTCATTCTGCATCGTTCTTCCGGCCTCTTTGCAGGTTAGCAGGGCTGCCATGTCCCAGTACCAGGGCCATTGGTGCTGTGCCACTACCAAAGGTCACCTTGGCCTGTAAGGGACGCTCAGATGCTTGAGACCTGGGCCCTGCTTTGGGAGGGGTTGTTCAGGCGCGCTGTTGCAGTGGTAGATGCTGCCCAGTGGAACTTTGTAGGATGGTGGGGGGCGCCACTGCTGAGGATGCAAAATAGGAGCAGTGTCCCAAGGAGCTGGAATTTAAAATTCCATCTCACTTACAGTGCACGCAGGTGGTCTGGTCTGTTGGGGTTGGGGCTACTGGACGCTGCTGGCTTAGACGATCCTCTGAATTGCTGGTGTGCTCACATACTGTCCCATGATCAAAGTTTTATGTGAGCCCATTTGTGGTGTTTTGTTTATTGGGAGACAGGGTCTTGCTCTGTTGCCCAGTGTACAGTGCCGTGGTGTCAGCCTGGCTCACAGCAACTTCGAACTGCTGGGCTCAATCGATCCTCCTGCCTCAGTCTCTGGAGTAGCTGGGACTACAGGTGCCACCACACCTGGCTAATTTTTCTGTTTTTTGGTAGAGATGGGCCTCCCAGAGTGCTGGGATTACGGGCGTGAGCCACCGCACCCAGCCTAACCATTTGTTTTGAAAACGGTTCCTTGGGCATTGCAGGAGGCCAAATCTAGTTTTAATGCCAATAATGTCTAAACATTCTTTTGTACAGTTCTGGACTTAACCACTCAAACCTTACCTAAGGTTAAAATTTAATTTTTGCTGTTTTCCTATCTTTGTCCTCAGCTGTGGGCTGTGAAGTACTGGTATAGGGTTCTTGGTAAGGAGAGGGGCCACCCTGGCCATTCTATACTGCCCAGGGTCCTGTTCCAGCCAAGGCCCTACCCACACCTTACTAAAATATTAAGAAACCAGACCTAAAAGCAAGCTTGCTTTTTTACTCCATTTACACAGAGTACAAAAACGGGTGAAAGTAAAGCTAGAATAGCGTTTAGTCTTTTTTTGAGACGGTATTGCTTTGTCACCAAGGCTAGAGTGCCAGTGGCATCATAGCTCGCTGCAACCTCCCAACTCCTACTCAAGGGACCCCCTTGCCTCAGCCTCCCCCAGTAGCTGGGACTGCAGGTGTGAGCCACTACCCCTGGCGATATTTTCCACTCTTCGGTTTCCCCCATGCCTAATTCTATAGCATGGAGAGGGGGGTAAAAATCCCTTTAAGTCTTTTCCAAAGTTGAATTTATTTTTCAGAGAAACAGTAACTAACTCTCTTGATGAGTTACTCACGTTGCACTGATGCAGCTTAATTATTTGAATATGGTAACAAGAGGGGGTGAAGGTTTATGTGATGTGACAAAAGTCCACTGGCGTGGCCTTGGGCTTTTTTGCAGAGGATAGTGGCTTGTTCATCCACCAGGTCACTTAGGTGAGCATCTGCTCTACTCATAATGGCAAGTGTGATTGGATCTATAACGATGCCATCCAGGTGCAAGGTGGAGGGTCTTCCAGGTGTAGGTGTTGCCTTAGCAGGCACTAGACAAGAGTGGGCAGGGCAATTTCCAGGCAGCAGGAACAGCTTGTGCAAAGACCTGGGGTAGGAATGAGATGTTTGAGGTCAGAAGGACAGAAAATGCGTTGAGATGGAGTAGATGGGGAGAAGTCTGGCAGGGGATGAAATTAGGGCGGTCGACAGTGACCCAAATACACAGGGTCTTGTGTTTGATGGCATCTGGGGTGATTAGCATTGACTTTGGGTTTAGATCTATCTGGGTATGAATCCCAGCTCTGCCCTTTCCTAGCTGTGTGACCTTGGGCAGGTTACTTAACTTCTCTGGGTCTCTGTTTCATCTGTAGAATGGGGAAAATATTAACATAGCTCCTAAGGGTGTCAATTGGTACATACTAAGTCTCAATAAATATTTGCTGTTATTATCAGCTAGCTTGAGACAAACAGTCACAGAAGGATCCTGTGAATGGCAGGGCAATGCGACCGACCTCCTCATTTGTGTATTAAGTATTTGGAACGTGGGTAACATTTTACAGAGGAGGAAACTGCCGCACAGGGATTAAAGCCATCCCGGGGTCCAGCCCAGGAGCTGCCATGCGCGCTCAGCCACAGTCGGGCCATTAATTTGGGTTTCCTGTGCTCCAGAAAGGCAGAAGGCTCGTGATGCAGGACCTTAGCATCCCTCTACGCAGCTTCAGCACCAGGGTCAGAGGAGAGGTGGGCGGGACGGCCCAGGGGCCGGAAGTCAGCCTTCCCTTCCGTCGGCTTGACCAGCGTCCATGACAGCCAATCAGGTCAGGGAAGGTGAGTCGGTCAGCCAATGGCAAGGCCGCATCCGGGTGTAGGGACCGGAAACGCAGTGGAGGGCGGGGCGTCGAGGTGCGCCACGAGCGGCGGGCGCGTCTACCAATGGGCGGTGGAGCCCGCCTCCCAGGGGCGGGTACTGATGGTCGCGGTGACGTCGGCGCAGGCGCGTCGTGGCGGTCGAGGCGGCTGGGCCGGAGGAGGAGGCAACCGCGGCCAGCTTGGCGGCGGCGGGGCCGGCTCGGAACTCGGGGCCGCGAAGGGTATGGAGCGGGCTCGGGCCGAGGCAAGCGGGCTGGTGGGGGGCCCGGGCGGCGCCTCGGGGGGCCCATGGAGGATGGGGGATTGAGAGGGGACAAATTTGGGGACCCCTTTGGGTGACCGGGCCGGAGAGGCAGCTCGGCCGGGCCTGCGAGGGGCGTGGCGGCTTCGGGGGTGCTTGGGCAGGAGCGTTAGGGATGGGGAAGGCCTCGGGGGGTCTACGGAGGGAGTCAGTCACCGGGTCTGCCTTGGGGCTTGTGCGGAGGTTGGGGGCGGGAGGGGGTGAAGGACGGTGGAGACTCAGATGAGGCCCTTTGCGGGGGCCCATGTGGCGGTGGGGTGACTGCGGTTGGGGGATTTGGTACGTGGAGTGGGGAGCAAGAGGTTAATCTTTGCTAGGACCGTGAAGGTCAGCGGGAGGCAGAAGTGGGCTTGCAGGAGCCTGGGGAAGTCAGTATCGGAGGGAGGATTAGATGGAGGGATGGGGGGAGGTTGCCTCATTGATGAAGGTCTTAAGAGACCCGTCCTGGTCGGGGTGGGGGGGCGGAATGTAGAGGGAGTGGGATGGGCTCGGTGGCTTGGTGGCTCACGCCTGTAATCCCAGCACTCTGGGAGGCCAAGGCAGGAGGATTACTTGAGGCCAGGAGTTCAAGACCAGCCTGAGCAAGAGTGAGACCCCATCTCTATAAAAAATAAAAAATTAGCCGGGCATGGTGGCACCTGTAGTCCCAGCTACTGGGGAGGCTGAGGCTGGAGGATCACTTGATCCCAGGAGTTTGAGTTGCTGTGAGCTATGATGATGCCACTACACTCTAGCCTGGGTGACAGAGGGAGACCCTGTCTCACAAAAAAAAAAAAATGAAAATAAAAGAAGGATGTGGGCAGTTTGTGGGGAATGAATAGTTACGTGGCTGGAGGGAGTTATGGGGGCGAAGGTGGCCCAGTGGGGTTGCTATTGACCTGGGTGGTTACAGTGTCTAAAAGAGGTGACGTGTGAAAGGACCCAGCCCACTAAATGCAGTGTCTCCCCGAGGAGTTTGGAGCTTCAGTGCGGAATGACACGAGCCCTGTGTTGGGTGAGCAGATCTTTCCATTTACCTAGGAGGAAAGGCTGGTATCTCAGTTCCTGTTTTTCTATGTCTCCTCCAGGGTCAAGGTTAGGGGACTTCCCGAGAACCTGTCCCCAGGCTGCAGTGACTGCGCTTTCCCTGAGTGGAAGCTACTGGAAGGCAGACTGGCCACCATGTCCACGTTCAGGCAGGAAGACGTGGAGGACCACTATGAGATGGGGGAAGAGCTGGGCAGGTGAGTAGTCCCCTCTGACCATGGGGCTCCTGGGGTAGCGGGGAGGGTTCCTGAACAGTAACTCACCCTTCCTGTCCTTTGTCCTTTTATCCCAAGAAGGAATGGGTCGTTGTCATGTGCTGGTGGAACACATTGGGACTTTGGAGTCGGACAGCCCCAGCAGTGAATTCTTGCTGGGGCATGCTCTGTGTATTTCCTTTGGAGAGAAAAGTATGCAGTAGTGACAGCACCGAACACAGCGCCTGGCGTGTGGTATGGGAGCAGTAGGTGCTGGCTGGTTTTGTTACTCGAAGGTCTGCTCTCTAAGCGCTTCACGTATCAGATTAAAAAAAAAATTCTCCTTTTGTTGGGAGACACTTGAGTTTCCCTAGCTCTTGTACATTTAAAGGGAGGGCTTTCTGCTTAGGCCTACACCCCGCCAATTGTTTAGCATTCTTGGGGGAGAAGGCCGAGGTTTCCCCCTCTAGCAGAGCAGCTGATTTCCTGCCTGTCTGGGCTGTGTGGGGTCCCCCGGGACCCCTACGCCCTGCACACCAGCCAGCCAGGCACCACTAGGCCCGGCCTCGTTTTGTGGAGCCTCAAACCTTATTTGGTGAGTTTGCTGCTGGACAGCCTTCCTGGAGCCACCTCATCCCGCCCCATGATGTCACCAGAAGGGAATGTAAATAACTGAGCCCTGCGTCAGGCCAGAGAGAGTGTCTCAGGCTCATTTGGGATCCTGAAGTCCTTCCTTCAGGAATTTCCTGCGGTAATGCAGTAAGAAGGCATATGCCCCCGCCCCCGCTCCCCGCCCCGCAGAAATCTCATACTTCATTGTCGAAAACGTGTATCAGGACCTTCTGCTGGCAGGGGTAGTTTGGCAAAAGCCTGCAACATTTAGTATGTGCATTCCTTTTAACCCACCGATTTCACCTCTGGGAAGGAAATCAGCGGAAATATGTCCATACGTGGATGGAATGATTCAGGGATGGGTAGTTGCTGTAGCAATGTATGTGTGAGCAGCAGATGGGCAACCTCTTAAGTGGTCCCTCTGAGCCCCCGCATCTGTGGCTAGAACGTGACGCAGCTCTTGAGAGAACCGGGCAACTCCGTGTCAGCGCTATTCGGTAGAAATATGATGTAGGCCACGGAAGAGATTGGTTGAAATTTTCTAGTAGCGTCATTAATTTTTCTCCTCTTTTTAAAATTGACATATAGTAACTGTATGTGTTTATGAGGTACATAGTGGTATTTCAACATAATGTAAAGTGATCGGATCAGGGCAATTAGTGTATCCATTGTCTTGAAAATTTGTCATTTCTTCATGTTGGGAACATTCAATATCCTCCTGCTAGCTATTTGAAACTGTAATATATTGTTAACCGTAGCAGTCCGGCAGTGGTTAGAACACTGGAACTTGTCCCTCCTATCCAGCTGTGATTTTGTGTCCTTTAACCAATCTCTCCCCATCCTCCCCTTCCCTTCCCAGCCTCTAGTATCCTGTGTTCTGCTTTTTACTTGTCTGGGATCAGCTTATTTTAGCTTCTACATGTGAACAAGAACGTGTGGTGTTTAACTTCTTGTTCCTGGTATTCTGGTATTTCACTTAACATAATGTCCACCAGTCCCATCCATATGGCCTCGAATGACAGGATTGCATTCTTTTTTATGGCTAAGTAGTATTCCATAGTGTGCGGGTACCACACTTTATCCGCTCGTCCGCTGTTGCACATCCAGGTTGATTCTGTATCTTGGCTGTTGTGAATAGTGCTGCAGTCAGCATGGGGGTGCAGATGTCTCTTGGTCATGTGATAGTTTCATTGTAGCTTTTTGGAGGGCCTCCATAGTGTCCTTCATAGTGGCTGTACTAGTTTGCTTTCCCACCAACAGCGTGTAAGCGTTCCCTTTTCTCTGCCTCGTCACCAATACTTACTGTCTTTGCTCTCTTTGATAGTAGCGTCCTGACTGGGGTGAGATGGTACCTCACTGTGGTTTTGATTCGCATTTCCCAGGTCACCTGTGATGTCGAGCATTTTTTCATATAATTATTGGCCATTTGTGTGTCTTCTTGTGCGAAACATCTGTTTAGATCATTTGCCCATTTTTTAATCAGATTGTTTGTTTTTTTGCTGTTGACATGTTTGAGTTCCTCATCTATTCTGAGTGTTAATCCCGTTAGATGGATAATTTGCAGGTATTTTCCTTCATTCTGTAGGTTGCCCGTTCACTCTGTTGATTTTTTCCTTTCTGTGCAGAAGACTTTTTTTTTTTTTTTTTTTTTGAGACAAGAGTCTCACTCTGTCACCTAGGCTAGAGTGCCGTGACATCAGCCTAGCTCACAGTAACCTCCAACTCCTGGGCTCAAGCTATCCTCCTGCCTCAGCCTCCCGAGTAGCTGGGACTACAGGCATGTGCCACCATGCCCGGCTAATTTTTTTTATATATATATATATTTTTAGTTGTCCAGCTAATTTCTTTCTATTTTTTTAGTAGAGACGGGATCTCACTCTTGCTCAGGCTGGTCGCGAACTCCTGAGCTCAAACGATCTGCCCACCTCAGGCTCCCAGGGTGCTAGGATTACAGG
This sequence comes from Propithecus coquereli, assembly GCF_000956105.1. Lineage (NCBI taxonomy): Eukaryota > Metazoa > Chordata > Mammalia > Primates > Indriidae > Propithecus > Propithecus coquereli. Next base: position 2,641,669 of record NW_012147964.1, read on the forward strand.
CGTGAGCCACCGTGCCGGCCTATGCAGAACCTTTTTAGTTTGATGTAATCCCGTTTGTTTTTGTTTCTGTTCCTGTGCTTTTGAGGTCTTATTATTAGGTCTTTTCTCAGCCTAATGTCTGGGAAGCATTTTCCTTGTTTTCTTCTAGTAGTTTTATAGTTTTATAGTCTTTGATCCATTTTGAGTTGATTTTTATATAGTGTGAGAGGCGGGGGTCTAGTTTCAACCTTCTGCATATAGTTATCCAGTTTTCCCAGCACCATCTTTTATTTTTATTTATTTTTTATTTTTTTTTGAGACAAGAGTCTCACTCTGTCACCTAGGCTAGAGTGCCGTGACATCAGCCTAGCTCACAGTAACCTCCAACTCCTGGGCTCAAGCTATCCTCCTGCCTCAGCCTCCCGAGTAGCTGGGACTATAGGCACGTGCCACCACACCTGGCTAGTTTTTTCTATTTTTAGTAGAGATGGGGTCTCTCTACTAAACCATTTAGCTTTCTGATTTTGTTACGAAGTCTTTGCAATCTGGTGTGTGTTTCACACTCACAGAACACCTCATTCGAGACGAGCCATGCTTCCGGGGCTCAACAGCTGCATGTGGCCGTCTCGAACAGCACTGATCCATGTGATGATCTGGAACATTCTTGGAGATACATGAAGGATGAAGCCACAGAATGCTGTGAAATGTGCTATAATTTATGTAGAAAACGGAGGCCATATATACGTATTTGTTTCCGTTTCCCAGCTCTCGTCGGAGCACCTGGAGTGCCAGCGTGCGAGTCCAGCTGTGCCTGTGACCGTCTGTGTGGCTTTGGCTGAGTCGCTTTCCTTTTCTCTGCCTCAGTTTATCTCTGCAGTGGGGATAGTAATGGCACCCTCTTTGTAGGGTCAATTTCCAGGTGCAGTGACACGAAGACAGCCCGGAACTCGCATGTGCAAACGTGGTCCAGCCCCTGCACGTTAGGGGGAGTGCGACGGGCACCCCGAATGCCGTCCTCACTCACATTCTCGGCTCAGGCCTCTCCAGCCAGCGGCCTGGACGAGCCCCCAGTCGGGAACGAGCAGAGCGCCATCTCTCCGGAGTCGGATCGTTGACTGTCTTTGGGGAGTTAGCTGGGGGGAGTCACCGTGGTGACAGGGACCGTGAGCGAAGCAGAGCCGCGTCTGCTGGCCTCAGGGGCCACGGCTGTTGATCCGACTTGCTGGGGGCGCAGAATGCACGTGGGAGCATGTTTGTGTGCGTGCATGCATGCGTGTTCTTTCTTCCCAACTGTAATTTGCATCCACAGTGCTGGGAAGGAAATTAATCTGTGGGCCAGTGAGTCGCTGACTTCCACCCTGGCTCCCTGTCCTGGCACGGTGGCGTCTGTTAGTCTGCTGGGGCTGCCGGCACAGGGTAGCACAGACCGCGCGGCTTACATGGCAGACGTTTCCTCACGCTCTGGAGGCTGGAGGTCCAGGGTCGAGGTGCTGGCAGGGCTGGTTCCTTCTGAGGCCTCTCTGCTTGGCTTGCAGACGGCCGCCTTCTCCCTGGGTCCTTACACGGTCGTCCCTCTGTGCATGTCAGTGTCCTCATCTCCTCTCTTATAAGGACACAGTCCTGTTGGATTAGGGCCCACCCCAATGATGCTGTCTCCAAATACAGTCACATTCTGAGGTTAGGACTTCATATGCAAATTGTGGCGGGGGACCCAGTTCAGCCCATAACAGCGTCTCTCCCTTTACCCGTGAGCTCGATCTTACTCCTCTTTAGAGCTTAGCTTGGCACGACACGGGAGGAATAAGATCTTTATATTTAAAAATGAGGGACACATCTGGTATATCCTGCGGTGTTCCTGGTGCGTGGGAAGTGCCTGGCATCGGATGTTGTCACCGTGGGAGTCACTGTGGGATGGGAGGTGGTGGCATTAGCGTCAGCTCGGTGTGTGTAGGCAGAGGAGGGAGAAAGGCATTTTAGGATGGGGGGAGCGACAGCAAAGACCCGGGCAGGAGGGTAGTGTACGCAGTTGTGGTGGACGCGGTGGGGCCGGGTCTGACCAGGTCGACTTCGCTGTTCTCCGACCTTGGCTTGTCGGTCAGTGAGAGTTTCCTGCGGCTGCTGCAACACACTGCCACAAGTTAGCACCTTAGAACAGGGTTCATTCTCAGAAAATTCTGGGGCTGTGGCATCTAAAATGGATCTGCAGGGCCGGTCCCTGGGGGCTCCCGGGGAGAACCCGTCTCCCGCTTTTCCCATCTAGCGGCTCGGGGCCCTTCCTGCCCCTCCAGAGCCAGCAGCGCAGCGTCTTCCAGTCTCTCTGCCTCCGACCCTCCTGCCCCCTCGTGGGGGGACCCTGTGCTGACACTGGGCCCCCGGGTCATCCAGGGTGACCTCCCACGTCAGGGAACCAGGTGCACCTAGTTCCGTGGGGGGTTTGCTGTCCCCAGCAGCCGTGTCACTCCCCGTCCCCAGCTGTGCAGGAGGCCCCAGTCCTCACTCTTCTCTTGCTTCGCAAACGCGTGCATTTCTTCACTCTGCCTGTTGAGGGAGGAGCTCGTTTGAAGTCAGCAGTTTTATTTTCTTTTCTTCCTTAGATTTAAAAAAATGATAAAACGAAACCCGCTGTGAAAAGTTCCGTCAGGGCGGAATCGCATCGCGTGAAAAGTGGGCACCCTCCTCCGCCAGAGCGTCAGCCCCACCCCCGGGGGCTGCTGCTAACCGGTTACCCTGGGGCCTCCTGCCCTTTTCAGAGAAAAAGCCCCCGTCCCCCGTGTCACTTGGCAAGTCCTCCTGAGGCTTTTCTGGTCGGCACAGAGAGAGCCGCCCCCTCTTCTTTGTCGTGACGGCAAAATTCCACTGGATTTGGCATGATTTGCCCTAGTTCCCACTTACACGCGTTGGGCGTTTTCTGATCTTTCGCTGTTCAAAAATGCGCCAGTGCTGGTGTCTAGTGGGTGGCTCTGCACTCACCTGTCCACACACCTGCCAGGTGCCCATGGCGGGAACGTCTGATGGGCCGGGCCCTGGCGAGTTGCTCTGTGAAGGGGCCGAGGCATCCCCTCCCCCACCCGCAGGCTCCTGTCCTCGAGGTCCCCGTGCCGGCTGCACCCAGAGGAGCAGGGGGAGTTGTCGGGGACCCCCCCACCCCCGCCGCGCTCACACCCTCCCCCTCCCACCGCAGCGGCCAGTTCGCGATCGTGCGGAAGTGCCGGCAGAAGGGCACGGGCAAGGAGTACGCGGCCAAGTTCATCAAGAAGCGCCGCCTGTCGTCCAGCCGGCGGGGCGTGAGCCGGGAGGAGATCGAGCGGGAGGTGAACATCCTGCGTGAGATCCGGCACCCCAACATCATCACGCTGCACGACATCTTCGAGAACAAGACCGACGTGGTGCTCATCCTGGAGCTGGTCTCGGGCGGGGAGCTCTTCGACTTCCTGGCGGAGAAGGAGTCGCTGACGGAGGACGAGGCCACCCAGTTCCTCAAGCAGATCCTGGACGGCGTGCACTACCTGCACTCCAAGCGCATCGCCCACTTCGACCTCAAGGTGCGCCCGGCCCGGGACCCCGGCGCCCGTGGGCCGAGGATCCCGGGAGTGTTTGGGGCCGTCCGCAGGGGGGAAGGCCAAATGCTGGGTGGGCAGCAGCCGCTGAGGCCCGTCCCCCCCCAGCCAGAGAACATCATGCTCCTGGACAAGGACGTGCCCAACCCGCGGATCAAGCTCATCGACTTCGGCATCGCCCACAAGATCGAGGCGGGGAACGAGTTCAAGAACATCTTCGGCACCCCCGAGTTCGTGGGTAAGGGCCCGCGTGTGTCTGGGCCCCGGTGGGGGCCGTCTGAGGATTCCCGCTGAGTGCGGGGGGAGTCAGGCCCATCTGCCAGATGCCGGTCCACTGTCCCCAGGGCAGCCTTCCTGTGCCCAGCACCGTGGGGACTCAGGGCTTCCGCGGGTGCTGCCGGCCGGCCCTGCGAGTCGCTCGCCCCAAGCGCAGTGCCAGCCGGGAAGGCCGTGACGCACGTCCGCGTGCCGAGAGCCTCGAGGCGGGGCTGCGGCCCTCCTCACTGGCCACCGTGTCCCCAGCACCCGACCTTCTGTCTCCCTGTGCCCCACAGCTCCCGAGATTGTCAACTACGAGCCGCTGGGGCTGGAGGCCGACATGTGGTGAGTGTGGCGCCGAGGAGCCGGAGACCAGGGCAGGCTCCCGCCCCGGCCTGGGGACCTGCGGGCCCAGGATGGTTTTCACGTTTCTAAAGGGCTGTTTAGAAAACAAAACGGGCGAGCAGCTGATAGAGACCGTTCGCGGCCACAGAGCCTGAGCTGCTTGATGTCTGACCCGTTACGGAGAGAGTTTGCCGTCCTGCCTGGGACCATGCCAGGCCCGTGGGGTCCCCCGTGTGGGTGCGCTGGCCGCCTGCCCTGTCCCCACCCCAGCCAGTTTGAGCTTGGACAGGCGGCTGTGGCGGGTCCCTGACGCCCTCGCGGGACAGACCTGCCGCCTGCCTGCCCTCGGGCCCGGCTTCCCCAGCCTTTCCCCTTGACCGACTCTGGCCCCCCACGGCCCTTTGGAGAGTGGGGGTGACCGTGCGCCTGGCCGCAGGGCTGACCCCAGCTTTGTCTTCCAGGAGCATCGGCGTCATCACCTACATCCTGTGAGTACCCGGGGCCGCCTCGCTCCCGCCAGGGCGGGGGATACGGGATGAATGAATGTGCGCGTGGATGAATGAGCGAGCGAATGAATGCGTGATTCTCTCTGGCTGTTGCACAGGGGCTTCCGGAGGGTTCCGAGGGCAGGAACTGTGGTATGAAGTGAGCGGTGCAGGCCCCTCTCTGGGAGAGCGAGTGTCCTCCCTCCCTCTGGTTGCTAGACGGCAACCCGGCCTTCCTCTGACTGCGAGGAAGGGGCCTGACCCCTGACCCCTGACCCCGACCCCGTTCTGATTGTCTCTTCCCAGCCGAGCGCACCTGCCGTTCCGCGTTCTCGCTTGTCCAGCGGGTGTGGCCCTCGGGCCGGAGGCTTCGGGAGATGGCGAGTTAGGCCGTGTGTGGGGTTTGTCTCAGATTTTGACATGATCTTAGGCTGACAGACTGGCAGACACAGCGCAGACTCCCGTGCACCTCCCACCCAGCCTGCGCTCCCCGACGAATGTGAGACTTTGTCACACTGCGGGGTTAACTTTGGTACTGCGAGACTCAGGAGAGTGCCACCCGGTGCAGTCCGCTGTCCCCAGTTTTCCCACTAACGCCCCCTCTGGTCCAGGAGCCCACGTAGCGGTTAGCCGTCCGTCTCCTTGGGCCCCGCCAGCCCGAGGCTGTCCCTCCGCCTGTCGTCCTTCGCGACTCGGACTCTTCCACGAGCACCGGTCAGGGCAGGACGTCCCTCGGTCCGGGTGTGTCTGGTGCTCGCTCAGTCACGTGGGGGTTCTCTGTCTCTGCCCAGACCCCAGGGGTGACACTGTGTTCCTCAGGCACACGCCGTCGTGGGGGGTGTTAACCTTGGTCCCTTGGCTGAGGTGGTGTCGCCGGGACCCTCCGTAGAAAGCTACCCTCCTCCCCCTGTGGTGACCGAGCGTTCTGGGGGAGCTGCTCTGAGACTCTGCGTCTACGCAGATAGTTTGTTTCCGTAGAGACTTTGGCCCGTTCATTCTGCCGCCATCAGTGACGGGGGGAGGGATTTTTAGTGCCTTCTGGGTGGTGGCCAGGGGATCCCTGGAGGAAGCAGGGGGAGCCCGAGGACCCAAATGAGCCCCCGCCCATCTTTCAGCTTGAGCGGCGCGTCCCCATTCCTGGGCGAGACCAAGCAGGAGACCCTCACCAACATCTCGGCCGTGAACTACGACTTCGACGAGGAGTACTTCAGCAACACCAGCGAGCTGGCCAAGGACTTCATCCGCCGGCTGCTGGTCAAAGACCCCAAGTACGGGCAGCGGGATCACAGGGTGGCCCCTGCCACCTGGAACGACATGGGGGGCACGAGCTGAGTGGCTGTGCGGCAGGTCTAGGGCCTTCTCCCCATCACGGTGGCCTCGAGAAGTATCTCCTCCCAGCGCCACCTCCCTGTAGCTGGGAGCTAGGCTTGGCCTCCTCTTTGGGCTGCAGATAGTGAACCAATGGCAATGGTGGGCCCATGGCTTTTTTTTTTTCCAAGACAACAGGGTCTCACTCTGTCGCCCAGGCTGGAGTGCAGTGTTGCTTTTGCGATCACAGCTCACTGCAGCCTCCATCTCCTGGCCTCTGGTGATCCTCCTTCCTCAGCCTCCCAGAGTGCTGGGATTATAGGCGTGAGCCTCCGTGCCTGGCCCCTGTGCCATGTTTTTAAGAAACTTTCAATTTGTTGCCGGCCTGTACAATGGGTTTTGCATAAAATTCCAGGTGGCTGTTTTTTTCCTGGAAACGTCCAGAATCCTGGCAACACTGAGCCCTCCCTCGCGTGTAGATGCTCCCGTGGCCGCAGTCCTCCCTGGCCACCCTGCCCCTCCCGTGACCCCAGCCCCAGGTCTCAACTCTGTTCACAAACCCCCAGAAAACCCGTGTTCCCCTGCGGTTGGCTGGGTGGAGGCTGGAGGGACACTTCTGGGCCTGGGGGTCCTGGAGGGGCTGGTTGTCTGCGGTTGGCGCAGTGGGGAGACGGGAGGACAGTGCGGGTGGCCCACGTGTCACTAACCGGGGCGTGGTGGGGTCTTCCAGGAGGAGAATGACCATCGCCCAGAGCCTGGAGCACTCCTGGATCAAGGTGAGGGCTGGGGCCGCGCCGGGGGCTGCCCGCCTCGGCCTTCTCTGTGGGGTGCTGGTGGTCTCCCCTGCTGAAGGGTGACAGGCGTGACAAGCCCCAACATCTGAGGAGGGTCCCTGGAGAGCAGGCCTGGGCGTGGCGTCCTCACACTTGTGAGATGGTGTTGGGGCTCGGGTCTCTGGCTCGGGGCTCCCGCCGTCCTGTGGAGAGCCTGGTGGGGTCCTCCGCCCAGCTGCATCCCGCAGGGCTGACCCAGAAACCTCTGGGCCGGGGCTGGCAGCCCTGTTCCCTGGGGGGCCAGGAGGTGAATGCTTGCGGCTTTGCGGGCCGGGCGGTGTCTGTCGGTGTCTCAACTCTGGTTGTCGCGAGAAAGCTGTGGATGACCGTTGTGCCGATAAAACTTGATTCCGGAAGTGTGTGTGGGGGGCCGGATGTGGCCAGGACCCCCGCTCCAGCCCCCTCCTGCCGTACCCGCAGGCCATCCGGCGGCGGAACGTGCGCAGCGAGGACAGCGGCCAGAAGCCGGAGCGGCGGCGCCTGAAGACCACGCGGCTGAAGGAGTACACCATCAAGTCGCACTCGAGCATGCCGCCCAACAACACCTACGTCAACTTCGAGCGCTTCTCCAAGGTGCTGGAGGAGGTGGCGGCGGCCGAGGAGGGCCTGCGCGAGCTGGAGCGCAGCCGGCGGCTCTGCCACGAGGACGTGGAGGCGCTGGCCGCCATCTACGAGGAGAAGGAGGCCTGGTACCGCGAGGAGAGTGACAGCCTGGGCCAGGACCTGCGGCGGCTGCGGCAGGAGCTGCACAAGACCGAGGCGCTCAAGCGGCAGGCGCAGGAGGAGGCCCGGGGCGCCCTGCTGGGGACCAGCGGGCTCAAACGCCGCTTCAGCCGCCTGGAGAACCGCTACGAGGCGCTGGCCAAGCAGGTGGCCTCCGAGATGCGGTTCGTGCAGGACCTGGTGCGGGCGCTGGAGCAGGAGAAGCTGCAGGGTGTGGAGTGTGGCCTCCGCTAGGCGGCCCCAGGGCGCTCAGGCGCCGGGCCCGGGCTGGGGACGCCTCCCGTGGGCCTGGTTCCCTGCCATCCCGTTGCAGCCCTCGCCAAGCCCCGGGCTGAGGGCTGAGGCGGAAGAGCCCAGGGAAGTTCAGGCCCAGCTCTGCTCCTGGTGCTCTGTTCCCAGGAGGGCCGGGGTCCCACGCTAGCCCCGCGTCCTCGCCCCAGCTCAGCCCCCGTCCTGCAGCATCGGCGAGGGTAGTGTGGCCCCAGGTGCCCTGGGAGGGGCTGACCCCATCCGGACAGACCTGGCCACAGTGGCCACGGCAGCTGCCCGAGTGCTGCTCTGGCCCTGCGGGCTGGGGAGGGGTCAGGGTGGCAGTGTCATCGGGCACTGCTAGGTGCTGCCCCTTGGCCCAGGAGGGGGCCTTGGGATGGGTGATGGGGGAGCAGGGGGGACTGGGCAGGTGGGGACAGTCCCCAGCGTGCCAGGGCTGCTGGCCAAAGGTCAGGCAACCAGGACACTGCCAGGTGGGGCAGGGCCTTGGACCTGGTGTGGGGTCGGCAGAGGGGTCTGACTCAGCCTCTGTTGTGCCCAGGCCCTCCATGGCGAGGCTCGTCCCAGGGCTGTGGTGGCCTGTGCTGCACACACCTCATCTCTGTCGCAATGCCTGTGCACGCCTACGCGAGAATGTTCCTGTTGCAGCCAAAAGAAATAAAATCCTGACTTCCGTGACATCCACGTGTTCTCTGTGGTTCAGGCCCTGGCAGGGGACAGCCAGCCCTTGGCCACGCAGTGACGTGCCCTTCGAGGCTTTTGTGTTTCTTCCTTGCTGTCCCGCCTGCCTCTGTTCTCTGGAAGAAGAGGGCAAACCTAGGACCTCTGGTTCTTTTCCTTGCAGCGAGACGGAAGCTTCTAGGCAGCCAGAATTGGGTTGGGGGGTGTCTCCTGTCCCCTTTTGTCTTCTGAGATGCTGCCACGTCACACATGGAACCCCCCTGCACTGCTTGGAGGTGGCCCTCAGAGGAGGGAATGTAGCTCAGCTGGGCCCTGGGTCTGGAGTGTGGTTCCAAAGAGAGGCCCTTGTCACCTGTTGCTCCCTTCGCTGGAGCTGAGCTCAGCTGCTGGTGGCCCTCGCTGGAGCTCTGCTGCTTCATTCCACAGACAGGGCAAGTTTCTCTCTCTCTCTTTCTCTTTTTTGAGACAGGGCCTCACTCTTACCCAGGTTGGAGTGCAATGGCGTGATCACAGCTCACTGCAGCCTCCAACTCCTGGGCTCAAGCGATCCTCCTGCCTCAGCCTCCCAAGTAGCTGAGACTACAGGTGCCTCTACCACGGCCAGCTAATGTTTTATTTTTAGTAGAGATGGGGTCTCACTCTTGCTCAGGCTGGTCTCAAATTCCTGACCTCAAGCGATCCTCCCCCCTTGGCCTCCCAGCGTGCTAGGGTTATAGGTGTGAGTCACCATGCCCATCCAAGTTTCTCCTTTTTAAATTTAGTTTTTTTAATTGATCTATGAATCACACCATAAAATTCTGCTTTTTAAAGCATACAGTTCAGTGGTTTCAGTACATTCACGGAAATAGGAAGACGCCTGTCCACACAAAGACTTGTATGTGAATATCCACAGCGTGATTCATAAAAGACGCAAAGTAGAAACATGGCAGACATCTGAGTTGAATAAATGGACAAACCCATCATGGCCCATCCACACACTGGAACATCACTCGGCCATGAAAAGAGACGAGAATCTCACACAGGTCACAGTGTGGATGGACCCTGAGGACGTCGTGCTCAGTGAGAGACACCAGACACAGAAGGACACACAGTGTGAGACTCCGTTTCTATGAAACGTCCACAACAGTCAGATCCACAGAGACAGGACATGGATTCGTGGGTGTCAGGGGCTGGGGAGTGACTGCTGATGGGGATGGGGCTTCCTTTTGGGGTGATGGAATGTTCCAGAACTAAATAGAGGTGTTGGTTACAACAGTGTGCATGTACATAACGCCACTGAATTGCACTCCCTAAATGGCTGAGGTTTATTGTGTGTGTTTTGCCACAATTAAAAAGAACCCCGCTAGCCCCTGGTACAAGCTGTAGACGATGTCACTCGCCTTCCTCTGCCCGTCTGGTCCAGCCTCACGTCCTCGTTCACGTTAAATCGAGGAAAGACTGCGCCCCACGGCAGACAGGGAGGCCCTAGCGCTCCTGCGGGTCACCCGCCGCTGTGGCAAAGGCAGAACTGGGAGCCCCAGACGTTGCCACGGAGACGGCAGTCCTGCCCGCGGTCTAGCTCGCAGTTCCCCTGCAGCGAGCTCTGGTCACCGATTGCCGGAAGGAGTCGTTTGCCGCCCGCGAGGCTCTCGTGCGTCGCTCTCACGTGTCCAGCTGGGATGAAATCCTCCGGAAAGACCTGGACTCCACCCGACAGTCCACATGCGTGGCCGTTATTCAGACCCACGTGAATGCTCCGGTGATGAATCGAACGATAAAGACACAGGAGCAGCAGCTGTGACCCTTCCGCGCCTCCCACCGCAGTCCGGGTTTCCAGGGCACACGGCTGCTCCGGCGCATTCGCGTGGTCTGGGCCTTGAAGAGGCCTTCGTTTACGCCAGAATATTTGTGGCTTTGGAGCCATTGGTAGTGGCTGCTCCCCTCTGCCGTCACCACGGCGCAGCTGCCGTAGCTAATGCGCGACCGAGTGTCCGTGGCCGAGCGCCAGCGAGACGTCACAGACGCAGGCGGGCTGCATTCGGCCGGGGGCTGCCGTCTGCTGACCTCCGGCCTGGCCGTGAGAGCCATGTGAGGATACGGCCACCAGGTGGCGCTGTGGAGCCGGGCCAGTCCTAGCCCCCAGTCCTGGAAGCTGGAACCTGCCTCCGCCGTGCAGGACGCCACACGCCACGGCCCAGTGTGGACGAGCATTTAAGTACCTCTGAGTGGGACAGATGCTTGCACGTCCATGTTCACGGTGGCAGGGCCACTACAGCCAAAAGGTGGCAATAGCCCAAGTGCCCGTTAACAGATAAACACAACGTGGTCTGTACACACACTGAATATCGCTCAGCCTCGAAAAGGGACGAGGCTCTGACACAGGCCGCAGCTTGGATGACCTTGAGGACATGGTGCTCAGTGAGAGACGCCAGACACAGAAGGACAAGTCCTGTGTGACTCCACTCACAGGAGGTCCCTAGAGGCGTCAGATCCACAGAGACAGGAAGCAGGATGGTGGGTGCCAGGGGCTGGGGAGGGGGTGGGGAGCGAGTGTTTCATGGGGACAGAGTCAGTTTGGGGAGACGAGAAGGTTCTGGGGATGGTGGTTGCTGTGGGTGAATGTCCGTGTCCTTGTCACATCCGTTATATCGAATCCCGGACCTGCAGGGGCGGTCTTTGGAGGGGGTCCTTTGGAGGTACTCAGATGTAGATGAGGTCCCGAGGGTGGGACCCACGTGACGTGACGGGATTCGGGCCTTTGTAAGAGGACACAGGCGCGTGAGGACTCGGCCAGAAGGCGCTGTCTGCACTCTGGGAAGTGGCCCTCCCATGCTGGCCGTGATCGTGGGCCTCCAGCCCCAGAGCTGGGAGCAGGATCATTAAGTGGCTGCTGGTCGCGCCACCCCGTCGTCGGTGTCCCGTTACAGCAGCCGGGCTGCCAGAGACAGCCATGCCGGAGGTTGCGCAGCAGCCTGGGCGCACTCAATGCTGCCGAACCGCACACTTAAATGTGGTTAAGATGGTAAATTTTATGTTACGTGCATTTTTGCCACGATAAGAAACACTTCAGTGCCTCCAATCTGGTTAAAGCTTGCAGCCCTGAGCACCCCGCACCCCCTACCCCCAATCCTCAAAGGCTCGAGCCCCGGCCTCTCGACAGCAGGGTGAGCCTGAGCTCAGCTGGCAGAGAAGAGAGTGGGACCTTCTTTGGAAATAGGGTCTTTGCTGATGCACTTGGTGAGGACGAAACAAACCCATAGATTCTCCTGGTGACCCTGGAGTTACCTCCTCCTGCTTGACCAAGGAGCAGTGTGTCCACAGTTAATGACTGCCGTTAGACCGGGCGCGGTGGCTCGCACCTGCAATCCCGGCACTGTAGGGGGCTGAGGTGGGAGGATCGCTTGAGGCCAGGAGTTCGAGACCAGCCTGGGCAACAGCAAGACCCCATCTCTACAAAAAGTAAAAAGAAATAGCTGGGTGTGCTGGTGCGCACCTGTAATCCCAGCTACTGGGGAGGCTGAGGCAGGAGGATCGGTTGAGGCCAGGAGTTGGAGGCTGCAGCGAACTGTGATTGTACCACTGCACTCCAGCCTGGACGACAGGGTGAGACCCCGTCTCAAAAAGAAAAAAAAAAGATTGCCGTGAGAACAAGGGCTGCTGGGCAGGAAGCAGATGGTTACCGTGCCAAGCGCCAAGGGCCTGTCCGGCTGTACGTTACTTCGGTGATTAAATGTCAAGCTGCTAAAATCCCAAGGAGCACGGCTCCGCTCCCAGCCTAGGGGAGGGGACACCGCACACCACCACTCAGGGCCACACGGGGGCTGCAGGGGGGACCACAGCGAACCACCAGGGGAGGCAGGTTTGTAGTAACGAGAGGGCAAGGTGGCCCCTGGCTCCTGGGAGAGGAGGCGACTGGCTTGTTCGAGTGGTTCTGGGGTCCGCAGGGGACTGAATCCTGCCCCTCGGGGATGGGAAGGAACCACGCGGCCCCCTAGCTCAGGAGGGCTATTTGCTAGGGAGCCTCTTGTTATATTTGGGGGGCTCAGACGTAGTAATCACCAAATCGCGCTGTGTCTGTCCCCTCTAGTAGGTCAGAGGGCAGCCTGTGCGTCATCTGCCCCGGCCCAGGGCCCACAGCAGGTGCCGGGAGCAGGGCTGGGCCCGGCCGGGCCGCAGCGGCCGTGTCCTTGACCATACATGGGCAAGACGCTGGGGCCGCTATTAATAGCCGAGGTCCCCGCGCCAGGGCCCGGGCGAGGCGGCCCTATAAAGCCAGGCCTGCCAGCCCCGAGCGGCTCCTTCAGCCCCCGAGACCTTTAATCCCCCTGTTGTGAGACAAAAAGAAAAGTAAGTACCAAAACCATCTCCCTGCCCTCTGCCCCGCCCCAGGCGGCACGTGCGACACAGAACAGTGGTGACACGAGATCCCCCACTCACAGGACGTCCCAAACACAGATCCTCGGGGGCACTTAGCTGTCCCCAGGCGGTTTGGTGGCCTCCAGGACAGCCCGGGCCCGCCCCAGCCTGAGGGCGAGTGGGGAAGATGGCAGTGGGGAGGAGGGCAAGGGAGGAGGAGGAGGAGAACGAGGAAGAGGAGGAGGAAGAGGTGGCTGAGCTGTCCCGGGGACTGGACCTTCTCGTGGGTTCTCCTTGTCCCAAAGGGGACAGAGCCAGGACCCCCTGCCCCAGGCCAGGCAACCTGGGGATGCACGTGAGCCTCTGCCCCGCCAGCTGCCCGGCCCCCGACACCCACTCCCCAGCCCCGGCGGGACGGGCTCCCGGGCGCAGTGGTCTGAGGCTGTCCGACACCTGCTGCAGTCCCCTTAGCCCGCTCCTCCCCCAGGCTCTGGCTGGCCCCCAGTTGGCTCCAAGGATGCCCAGTTTTAGGGGCTGGTGGCTGGGAGGTGGCCTTTGGAGGTGACAGCTTTGGCGCCGGCGGGGTGGGTGGGGTGGCGGCACTGCCTGCAGGGTGATTGCTGATTAAGGGCAGATGCGTGTTACCTGACGTGGTGTCAGATGCCCGGGGGGTGGGAGAGCCCTGAAATAGAGTTGGGGGGAGGCCACCCCGCAGCCTGTCCCCAGCCCCCCAGGGCCTCTGCCTCCGCTGGGGTGGGTTCCAGCCTTCTTCCGGTGGCCGGCAGGACTTTTGGGGAAGGGCGGTTGGGGCGGGCGCTGTGGTCTGTCTGGGCTCGCGGGGGCGACATCTCCCCAGCAGGGAGGGGGTGCAGGCTGGCGTCCTAACTGGCCCAGCGGGGCCTGACCTGTCCCCCTCAGGCCCCCGGAGTCCTGAGACACCCCTCTGTGACGCCTCCCAGGGGAAGCCCCCCAGGGGCTCCCAAGCAAGGGCCCTGCTCTGGGCACAAGTCTGCGACCTCACACGGGAGCTCAGAAGGCTGCCCTGAACCCCACTCGCCTGGGCAGGTGGCCCCAAGTTCCTCTGTCCTCACGCAGGCCCCAGAGGTCCCTGTCACCCTGGGGCCTGCAGGGCTTGGGGAAGGGGGCCGGAAACTTCAACAGAGCCAGGCCTCCCTCGGCCGAGTTCCTCGGGGCCGGGGGATGACTTGGCTCGAGAGGTGTTAGCCTCGGGACGGGGCGCCACGTGGGGCGCGTGTGTGTCCTGGGGCCACGTCTGCACTCTGTGTCCCGTGCTGGGCCTCTCGAGGGAACGGGGTGGGGGGCAGGGTCCGTCCCCGGGCAATGTGGACACTGGGGCCGGGACACTCTCCGGGGTGGGGCGTCCTGGGCACGGCAGGTGCCAAGCAGCGTCCCTGCCTCCACCCACCCCGTGCCAGGGGCTCCCCCAGTTGTGACAGCCACAGATGTCCCCAGACGTCACCCAGTGTCCCTGGGGGTGGTTAGAATCGCCTTTGGGTGACCTGAGATCCTTCTCGGCCTTGGACGTGTCAGAAAGGAGGGACGCTTAGTGCTGGGTGGCCCCGGGGACGATTTTTAGACGACGCATGAACAGGAATTTTTAGTCTTAGTGATTCTATGGTTTATTTTTGTGCATATCAGAAAATTCAGGTTTTTCCCATGCGATGCCATAAAGCGTCCTCTCCAAATGAATTTAGTTAATAAAATAAGAGACTCGTGAGGAAAACGAGTCCAGACACAGGCGTGGGGGTCTCTGTGGCCACAGCCCCTGTCGGGAGGGCAGCAGGAGAACGAGGGACTCAGGCCGAGCCAACGGGTGGCCACTCGGGGCTGCCGCCTCAGCGGGGGGTTCTGGGAGTCTCTGGGGGACCAGCAGGACCCCAAGGGGATCCCAGGAAACTGGAGGCAGAGTTAGGGGGAGCTGAGGGCATTGGGGGTCTCTCCTGGAGCAGGGGGAGCCCCGAGGCACCTACGTCCTGACACTGGCCCAGGCGCGGGAGTGGACACGCCCATGTCCCCGGGTTCACCCACCTGGCCTTGGGCAGGGGACTCTGCTCCCTGAGCCCCAATTTCCTCATCTGCAAAAGGGGTGCATTGCACGCAGCTCACGGAGCGGGCGGTGGGGAGAACCCCGAGCCCTGCTGGGCACTGGCCTCGACCCCTCCCCACGGCGAACGACACCGCCCGCCGCAAGCCCACAGCACTCACAACGCCAGTGCCTGGCTCTGCGCTGAGCACACAAGAGGAAACCGAGACACACAGGTGGCATGTGGCCTGTCGGAGGCCAGCTTGCCCCGGGCATGGCGGGACCCACCTGGGTTTGGGCCGAGGCAGCCGGATTCTGGAGCTGCCCACCTGCATGTCGGCCTGCGTGGCCTCAGGGTGTCCCGTCCCCGTGGCTGACTGAGGGGTGCGTGCGGGCTGGAGGGGTCGCACCTGGCATGTCTTTGGGGAGCTCGAGGCACCGGTTCTGGCCGCGCTCGGGCAGCGTTGGGTGGGGTTCCTGGGCCCCTCACATGCCCCAGGCAGGGTGACAGGGGCTCTTCCCAGCGTATGGGTGGGAACACACCAGGCCACGGGGCTGGGGGAACCCACCATCCCGCTTCCTGTCTCTGCGGATCTGACGAGTCCAGGGACCTCCTGTGAGTGGAGTCACACAGGACGTGTCCTTCTGTGTCTGGCATCTCGCACTGAGCACCATGTCCCCAAGGTCCCTCCACGCTGTGGCCTGTGTCAGAGCCTCGTCCCTTTTCCTGGCTGAGTGATGTTCCGCATGTGGACGTACCGTGCTGTGTTGATCCATCCATCCGTGGGCACTTGTGTCGTTCCACCTTTTGGCGACTGTGACTCCTGTCGCCGTGACCATGGGCTGCGAGGCTCTCTTGGAGTCTCTGCTTTCCCTTCCTGTGGCGGACGCCCGGGAGGGGCATCGCTGGGTCTTATGGCGACTCTATGTTTAATTCTTCGCGGACCTGCCAGACTGTCTTCCGCAGTGGCCGCGCCGGGTCGCATCCCCCAGCCACGCCGGAAGGTTCCAGTTTCTCCCCGTCCTTGCCAACACCTGTCATCTTCTGTTTCTTTGAGCTGCTCACGCAATACGCCCTATAGCCACTGTTCTTACTCTTGTTTTCTTTTTTGTTTTTTGTTTTTTTTTCTTTTTTTGAGACAGAGTCTCACTCTCTTGTCTGGGCTAGAGTGCCATGGCATCAGCCTAGCTCACAGCAACCTCCAACTCCTGGGCTCAAGCGATCCTACTGCCTCAGCCTCCCGAGTAGCTGGGACTACAGGCATGCGCCACCATGCCCGGCTAATTTTTTCTATATATATATTTTTAGTTGTCCAGCTAATTTCTTTCTATTTTTTAGAAAAGACAGGGTCTGGCTCTTGCTCAGGCTGGTCTCGAACTCCTGACTTTGAGCGATCCACCCGCCTTGGCCTCCCAGAGTGCGAGGATTACAGGCGTCAGCCACCACGCCGGGCCTCTTGTTTTTTTTTAAACAATAATGACCAAGGTGCTGGGTGGCCGTGCGGGGCTCCAGCTACCCTGGAACCACCTCTCCCATGTGCCCGTCCCGTCCTGGACTATTTTGGGCACAGTGACCCGCAGATCACCCTTACTATGCTCCGTGTCCGTGGCAAAGGACAAGCCTTGGCAAGCCACCTCTGCCTCCTCATTCCGTCCGCAGTCCTGCCTGCCCTCCAGGGCATGGGGACCTCAGAGACTGCCTGTCCCCGACTCTAGACCTTGCAGACATCCCACCATCAGCATCCATTGCCCACAGAGGGGCAGATAGCAAATATTTTTAGCTTTGCAGACTAGACTGTCTCTGTCTCAGCAACTCAACTTAGCCACCGTAGTGGCAAAGCAACCACAGACCACACGTACGCAAGTGAACGTGGCCGGGTGCCAATAAAACTTTATTTATAGACACTGAAATTTGAATTCCACATAATTTGCACATGTCAGAAAATTTAATTCTTCTTGTTATTTTTTTTTGCCCTGACCATTTAAAAATGTAAGACTGTAGTGAGCTGATCTGTGTACTACACCCCTAATAAACGTTTGTTGAATGAACTAACGTTTAATACTCCATTAAAGCATTTTGAGTGCAATTTATTAGCGCGGCAGTCACGTGCTGTTCACGAGTACATAGGCATGAATGCATTTTTGATGAAAGTCATAAATGTTAAAAATGTCATTGAATAAAATACAAGTCACATCGTGTGTGTGCGTGTGTGTTTTTTTTTTTTCCCTTATCTTAAAACATCTGAAGGATGTTTTAAACAGCTGTATGGAGATAGAATTCACATACTATACAATTTACCCGTTTAATGTGTGCACTGCAATTTTGTTTAGTATATTCAGAAGGTTGCACAACTATTACTGAAATCAATTTTAGAATATTTTTGTCCCCTAAAAAGGAAGCCCCGTCCCCATCAGCAGTGACTCCCCACCCACTCCCCAGCCCCTGGCAACAACGAATCCACGTCTAGTCTCTGTGGCTCTGCCTGTTCTGGACGTTTCCTATAAACGGAGTCTCACACTGTGTGTCCTTCTGTGTCTGGCGTCTCTCACTGAGCACGACGTCCTCAAGGTCCCTCCACGCTGTGGCCTGTGTCAGAGCCTCGTCCCTTTTCACGGCTGATCGATGTTCCATTGCGTGATGGCCCACACTGTGTTTATCCATTCAGGCGATCACTGATGGACATTTAGGTTGTTTCCACTTTTTTTTCTTTTCATACCAGAAAACGGGATGAAATGCACTTTTCAGCTATCACAAACAATGCCGCTGCGAACAAGCAGTGCAGTTTGTGTGCGGTCGTATGCGTTCGATTCTCTCGGGCATGCGCCTAGGAGTGGAACTGCCGGGTCGTCTTGTAATTCTATGTTTAACTTTTTTTAAAAACTGCCAAATCGTGTCAGCAGACACATGTTACATTCCCAACAACAATGTTCCGGGGTGTTGCAGTTTCTTTGCGTTCTTAACCCACACTTGCGACTGTCCGTGTTTGGTGACAGCCCCCCCAGTGGGCGTGCCGCGGTAGCTCACCGCGGTTTCGATGCTCATTCCCCTGCGTCGGTGATGTCGGCATCTCTCCTTGCGCTTCTTGGCCACCGGGTATCTTCTTCGGAGAAATGTCTGTGCATATCCTTCCCCCAGTTTTTAATTGGGTTGTTTCTCTTTTTACTGTTGAGTTGTAAGAGTGCTTTATCGAGTCTAGATGCAGGGTCCTTATCTGATGTCTAATTTGCAAATCTTTTCTCCCGTTCTGTGGGCCGTCTTTTCCCGTTCGTGATGGTGTCTGTGTTAGTCTTGAGTCTGCTGTGAGCACATACGGCAGGCTGGGGGCTTTGACAACAGAAATTTATTGTCCCACAGTCTGGAGGCTGGAAGTCCAAGGCCAAGGGGCTGGCACGGCTGGTGTCTTCTTAGCCTCTCTCCTTGGCTGGTAGGCAGCCGTCTTCTCCCTGTGTCCTCACGTGGTCGTCCCTCTGTGTGTGTCTGTGTGCTCGT
>NW_012147964.1:2660674-2664758 GCF_000956105.1 Propithecus coquereli
CTCCACAGGGCGATTCCTGCTGCAGGAAGGGCATGGATCGGGGCAGCAGGGGAGGCTCTGGGATGGGGCACAACAAGTGAGCAGTTTCCCGAGGGGTCCGGGACCCCTGTGCTGGGGCTGGGCAGAGGCAAGACGGGCGCCCAGGGGGGCAGAGCTCGCAGGTTCTGAGGTGGAGGGCAGGGGACCGCGGGGTACGCAGAGAGCCCCCTCCGTGCCACCCGGGTGGGAAGCCTGGGGACTGTGGACCGAGGGGCCTGGGCTTTGTGGTGAGTCAGACGCCCAAACCCCTCGTCCCACCACGGACCACACACACAGCAGGGAAGCGGCACAGGCCGGGACCCTCAAGCTCCTGCGGCCCCGCATGGCCTCCTGAAACCGTGCCCTTCCTCCTCCCCTGCTCCCTTCCCGCCTTCCTCTTCTTGTCCAGGCGGAATTCCCACAACACGAAAGCGGCCATTGGAAAGGAACAGTTCCGTGGCGTTTGGTGCATTCAATGCCGCGCAGCCAACGCCACTACCTCGCTCCACATGGGCTGCATCACGCAAAGGCAGCACCTGGCCCCATGGGCAGCCACTCCTCTCCCCCCGCCCCCAGCCCCTGGCAACCACGAGTCCACGTTCGGTCTCTGTGATGTGTCTGTTCCGGACGTTGCCTGCTAGCGGACTCACACAATGGCGTCCTTTTGTGACTGGCGTCTTTCTCGTAACGCCCTCGCAGTCCATCCGCGTGGCAGCATGGGTCAGAACTTCCTTTCTGCTTGAGGCCGTACCGCATATCATCATAGGGACAGGCCACGGCATGTGTCATTCGTCCCTCGAGGGGCATTTGGGCTGTTGCCACCTCTTGGCTGTTGCACAACACGCTGCTGGGAACATTCGTGAACGCACTTTTCTTTGAACACCTGCTCTCCGTTCTTCTGGGTCTGTTCCTGGGAGCGGAATTGCTGGGCTACATAGTTATGGCTTTTTTCCTTTTCTTCCCACCCACCACCCCATAATTTCTAAATAGTCACTGGCTTTGTCCAAAGCTGTCCGGACTACAGGAGCTTTTCCGGACTGAGCGGGCTGATGACTGCAATTCCACAGCTGGCCATGGGGTGTCACCCTCAGGCCAAGGGATGCCCCAACCGCATCCGCCTGTCCTGGGCAAAAGGAATGGCACTACTCAGCCTCAGTTTACCCCTCCGTGAAATGGGCATAAACATAAAATGTCTCTCACTGAGATTGCTGGGGGGGTTCAGGGAGACGTGAGTTCAGTGGCAGAGGGGTCGGGCTCGGCTACTGGACGGAAAGTGTGTGCTTTGTGGACATTTTGGGTCAGTCACAGAGAACAAGGATGGGCCAGGGAGGGACAGTCTCAGGGAAGGGCCAGAGCAACCTTGGGAACATCCTGAAAGCTCCCAGGAAATTTCTCCTTTGGGGAAACTGAGGCTCCAGGGACCCCCAACCAGCCCACTGCCCAGAGCTCTCAGCCCCCAGAGCCACCAATGAGCCCAGGAGAGGGGACAGGACCTCAAAAAGAACACGCTGGACCCTGGTGGTTACAAAAGCAGGACGCAGTTTAATACTCAAGCCGTGTGGCGGTCACAAGGGAGTCTTGGGGCTGGGTCCGGGAGCCCTGAGACGCGGGGCTGCAGGTGGGGCCTCCACTCTGGCCTCTCTGCACAGACTCCCCCAAGGGGAAACAGTCACACAGTGTCCGGCTGGGCCGCCGTGGGCCTGGCTGCTCTGTGGCCGCCACCAAGTCCGGGTCCCTGTGGCCTGGCGGGGTGAGCCGGGGTGGGGGCCACAGCCTGGGAGCGGTTCAGGAGCGAGTTCTGAATGTCTTCCAGGACCTGGTGGAAGAGCTCCTCTCGGGACTTCATGCCGTCCAGGTAGACTGGAATCAGAAAGGCCACAGTCAGGGCTGCCGGGTCGTCGGGGCTGCTGCCAGGAGGAAGGTGGCCAGCGCACAGGGGCAGGGGCGGACTGCGGGGTCAGCCTGCTGGAATAGAACAGTTTCCGGGGCCAACAGCAAGAGGGACTGGTGGTGAGACTCAAAGAGGGACTTCCAATTTTCCCAAATGGTCCCCAGCGGGGAGGCCTAAAGGGCATTTAGGGTGCAGAGGGGCTGGGCTCGGGGTCCCCCCAGCCAGGGAAAGGCCTGGCCTCGCGTGGGGGCCTTACCCACTTCCACACCATCCGCTTCCATCTCCCGTCTATACTTCTGGTACATGGGCCACACGTGGCCGTCAAAGAGGCCGGGAGGATCAGGGACTGTGTAGCTGCGGGTGCTGCCCAGGGAGACGGCAGAGTGAGGAACAGCCCCGCACCCACGGCCGGTGCCAATAACGGACCTGGAACTAGGCTCGGTCAGGGGTAGCACCACTGAGCAGGGGGTCCCGGGGCAGCGGGGAGTGGGCCGCGCTCTCCAGGCCTCGGGCTGCAGGCTCCTGGCACTCAGCTCTGGCTGGCTAAGTGTCCCCCGCCTGCTGCGTCAGGGCGGCCTGTGTCTGGCGGCATTTTCTGGTTCATTGCCGGGCCGGGCGGGACCCCTCGCCCCAGCCCCGCAGACCCCAGACCCACCTTCTCCTCCACTTGCATTCTTCGTACGGGACAGTCAGGAAGTACCGGCGGCTGTACAAGTCCACCATGGGCCTGGGCGGGGCGTGGTGACACCGTCAGCCCCCGCGACCTTGCCTTCAACCACAGCCGCAGCACACCACCCCCCGGCCTCGGCCTCCAGGGAGCGAGAGGGCTGCGGGGTCTGAGCCAGTGCGTTCAGGGGCCAGGGAAGGAGCCAGCATGGGCCAACATCCCTACGGCAACCCCCCCAAATGGAGTCACGCCCTTCCCCCAGTTCCGACGGGCACAGAGAGACACAGTGTCTTGCCCAGCGTCACACAGCAAGGCCAGAGGGTCCAGCCCGGGTTCCTGGCCTGCCTGAGAATGCCGAGGGTCTAGGAGAAGGACTCAGTTTCCCCAAGAAGTGTGGCTGTTTGCCCCGACCTGAGTCGATCCCCGCTCTGCCCCGGACTCCTGCCCTCCTGCTGCTCCCCCTGGAGCCTGGTGTCCCTTCGGTCAACACAGAGATGCGTCCGGCCCGGGGATGCCCATCCCGGGAGGGCCTGCGTCGTCCGGGGCCGGGGCCGGCGCACGCTCACCGGTAGCTGTAGAGCAGGAAGCCGTCCAGGATGAGGACGTGGGTGTCCGCGGCGTCTGGCCGGACGCTGACCCCGTGGGCGCGGGCGAACTTCTGGGGGCTGCGCAGCCAGGCGCGCACGGTGCCCAGCATGGCCTCCATGTCCAGCGACTCCAGCACTGGGGGCGGCAGGGCGGGCATTGGAGGAGGGCTGAGGACAGTGGGGGGCCGGGGGCGGGCAGGTCGGGGGCCGCTGTTGTCCTTACCATCCCACTGTTTGAAGCCGTCTTCCCCAACCGCGATTTGGTCTTGGGGCTGAAACAAGAGGGGCCGGGACCTCAGGCTTAGTGCTGGCTCCTGCCCGCCCCACCTCACCCCTACCCTGTGGTGACAGAGCCCCAGGTGGGGTGGCACTTGGGTTCTCCCAGGACTGTCGCTTCCTTAGCCCTTGCCCTTGACAATGCAGCCAGCGTGGGCTCAGAGCCCATTTTGCAGATGGGAAGATTGAGGTGCACATGGATAAAGGGCATTTACTCAGAAGGCCACAGCGCAGCGCGGGCCCCCTCTGGGGACCGAAGTTTCCCCATCAGTCTGATGGTGCTCCCCGCTGTAGGGGTGTCCCGGGAGCGTGGGCTGGGCGTGTCACAGTGGGTGCCGTCCCAGGGCCACCTGGGAGGGGCCGGGCGGGGAGTGGCGGCTTGCCCTGTGTCCCCTGCCCCCTGCCCACCCTGGGCAAGGGCGGCCACCTTGAAGAAGTCGTCCTGGTGGATGACGCAGCAGTTGGGCAGTGCCTTGAACAGGCTGTTGGTCAGTGTGGTCTTGCCGCCGTTGGTCACGCTGGCGAGAGAGTGTGTGCGTGAGGCTGCCGGCACCCCCAGGAGAAGCCCGGGCAGGTCTGCTTGGGGGCCTGAGGTCCCCTGGGGCCTGTCCGGGTCTGGCGGAGGAGAACCTCCCTGCAAATGAT
>NW_012147964.1:2665958-2677891 GCF_000956105.1 Propithecus coquereli
GCCCACCCCCCTGTCCTTGCTGGGGGCACCGAGACACCCTCGGGCAGAGAATCCTCCCTGCACTTAGACCTTGGGCGGTGGGCCCTGCAATCTTAGGCGCCCAGGGAAGCCTTCGATTCATATCCCAGCGTCCCCCATCACCTCCTCCTCCTCCTCCTCCTCCTCCTCCTCCCCTCCCCCTCCCCGCGCTCACCCTCCAATGCCCACGATGAGCTTCATGTCCCCGAGTGCAGAGGCTGTGGTGGCAGGGTCTGTGCTTGGCAGCTTCCAGGCAGCCCTAGCTGGTCCCACGTTCATTGAGAAAACCTGGGGCCTTTATAGGGCCTGGCAGCCCGGAGGTCGCCCCAGGGGAGGTGGCTGCAGCCATCAGGGGCGGGGCACTGGACGTGGGTGAAGGGCACCTGTTCCAGCCACCAAATGGAGATAGCTCCAGGCTGCCTTTTGCCTAAATTAGTCACGGGCTGGGCTGGCCAGGCCCAGGGCTGCCTCTGCCCTCCTCCCCACCCCTTCTCTCTCCCCACCCGCCTGCCCCCTTCCTGGCCAGAGAGCCCAGATCACCAGCTCTGCGTCTGCCCTCCCCGAAAATATCACAGTCTCTGTGTCCCCTGCCCTGACCCTGACATTAAGACTGGCGCTGGCGGGGCCAAGGAGAGAGAGCTCGCCAGGCCAGAAGTGGCAGCGGTGGCCCTAGCTGGGCTGGGTCCCTGCGGGGAACCTCCTTTTCCAAGGGCGTTTAGGCCAAGGGGGACTTAAGATCCGTAGTGGTGACTCACACTAGCTTTGCCCTGGTGACAAGGGGCCCGGCCAGGAAATCTCAGCGTGACAGCAGGGGCCATTCATGGCGTGCCCGCGGCGTGGGCTGGAGTCACTTGACTCAGTGACACCCGCAGTAGCCTGGGGTGGGGGCCTCTCTGCTGATCTGCCGTTTCTACGGGTGAAGAGAGAAAATCATTCTGTCGCCGGTTAAAACGGTAAGGGAGACGTCGCTGGGGGCGGGTTGGGGGCTGTGAACTGAAATAAAATCCTAAGCCCCCCAGTCTAATGAGGAGACCTCCTCTCGGCCAAGGGGACCCCAGAAAAAACCGTAAAGATACTAGATCATCACCAGGACCTAAGACCTTGCAGAACAAAGGTTAAAACACCCCTGCAAGCCATCGATGGACTAAATAGACCACTTGTCTCCGATTAACAGACTGCCTTGTCTTTAAACACTCCAAGGCTTTGGACAAACCTGCGTCTCCTTAACCAGCTATGAATCCAAACATCTTTAAACCCACCTAGAACCCGTGAGCCTCCCCCCCCTCCCACTTGGAGTCACCCCACCTTTTCGGGCCAGGTCAGTGTCCGCCTTCCGTGTATTGATTTGTGATTTTACGTGTCATTCCTGTCCCCACCAATAAAACCAACCTGTAACCTGGCTACTGAGGGTACCTTTTCTCAGAACCTCTTGCAAACACGTGCTCCGGGCTGTGGGTCACACACACTTGGCTCAGAATAAAATCTCTTTATTTTACAGAGTTTGGTGTTTTTTGTTTTTTTTTTCCCCCGTTAACAGGACCACGAGCTGGGGTTTTGCAGTAGTGGAGAGGAATTGGGCTCAATCTCCCTCCCTCCCCACGACAACAGGGAAAGCGGGATTTGTAGCCCGGGAGCAGGGGGGTGGTCGGTGTCCAGAGGACGGGAGGTGGAGGATTCTTGGCAACTGATCTAAGCGGATTCTTGGTGTGGACAGGAGTTGGGGGGATGAGGAATTTGGTTAGAGATCGAGGGTGATCAGATATGGAGGGTGGGGGCCATGCTGGCTAGACCCTCTTGGCGGGATTCTTGCTGAAACCGGGCTCTTGGGGGGCTTGCCCAAGGACGGGGATGCCTCTGCGCCCGGCTACAGTTTGGTCAAGGACAGTGTTTCATCGCTACACCCATGAAGGGTGCTGAGATGCAAACCTCAGGGCCACCCCCAGCTCTGTGTGCAAACGAGAAGCGCCACACCTGGGGTCTGAGTCGTGCAACACCCGATTCCGAGCGCACGGCTGTTACCAACCTCGTGCCTTAGCCGGATTCCCCGGGCGCGGAAAGGTATCGATAAAAGGCCTCGGGCATCTCCCAGGGCTGCCCGCCCCCCAGATCATCCGGAAGGAAACTCTTCCCTGGCCTCCCGTACAAAAGGACGTGCAGATTGTAACCTGGGGTCTGCAGGCTGCGTCTATGAAAACTAAAGCCTGCTGGGTTCTGCGCTAATAACGTGGAGGACAAGTTTATGTTCCCGGGCGCAGAGCAGACGCAAGACGAGATGGGTCATCGCCCCACCTACCCGGGCACGTCGGCAACACCCTCTCGTCCTTCCCTCTTCTGACATTGGCCTTGTCTTGCGTGAAATGCCGGCTTCCTGGGCATTAACTAGAGTCTCACCAGAATGTAACCATTTGCCTCAAAGTGCCCACCCCACCCTCCTTTTTCTTCCTGTGTGTCCTCTCTCCTTAAATACTGAGTCCCCAAGTCCCTCTGCAGACAGCACAGGTCACAGATGCTTCTCCGGTTAGTGTTTTTCCCGGGCCGGCATGTCCTCAATCTCTGGCGTGATACAGTTGCCTCAGCCACTCGTTTGGGGCTGGCACAGCCATGGCACGCTTAAGTGGACTGTGGTCATTGATAATATTTACCCCGTTATAAACGAAAACGGAGAAGAATTTAAAACATTAATATTTAAAAATAATCTTCCACATACACCTGGGCTATTAAAAAAAATAAAATAATGACAGTCAGCCGGGAGCAGTGGCGCATACCTGTAATCCCAGCACTTGGGGAGGCCGAGGCGGGAGGATCGCTGGAGCCCAGGAGTTGGAGGCTGCGGTGAGCTGTGATGACGCCACTGCACTCCAGCCTGGGTGACAGAGAGAGACCCTGTCTCTAAAAAGTAAAATTTAAGGAATTTGAGCTGGGGAATGATCCTGGGTGGTCCAGGTGGGCCCTAAATACCGTCACAAGTCTGCTTTCATGGGAGGGAGGCGGGAGGGAGACTCGACACAGACACAGAGGAGACGGCCCTGGGACCAGAGGGACGCCGGAAGCCGCCGGAAGCTGGAGGAAGAGGCAGGGGACAGATCCTCCCGGGAGCCTCCAGTGGGAACGAGGCTCTGCTGACACCGGACATGAGCCCAGTGACACTGGCTTTCTGCACGTGTGGCCTCCAGCACCGTCAGAGACTACATTCTCGTTGTTTGGAGCCACCGAGCTGGGGATAATTTGTCGTAGTGCCCAGAAGTGAGCTCCGTCCCCGACTGCTCACCAAGGCCTGCATCCGCACCTGCCCGTCCCCCCTGCCCCAGCCCCGGCGTGGAGCACCCGGGCCCCTGCCCTGCTTCTCTGGTGTCCCGGTCACCTCTCCCGAGACCCTCCTGTCTACACGGCTGCGGCCAGAGGGAGCTTCGTAAAGACCCAGGGCAGGCGTGTTCCCTCTTCTGTCCTGAACTCTCCCGTGGCCCCCTCACAGCGTGCGTTTAAAAGAAGCCCCCATCCTCACCTGCTCCTGCTGTCTCCCGGCCTCTGCGTTCTCCCCGACCCGATTCCACTGGTGGGACCCGCAGTGGCCAAGACAGCTGTGATCCCCCCTCTGACTGCGTAGATTCAGCTGGAGGGGGGACAGTGTCTGGTCACATCGATACCTGGTGAGTGTGGCCCCAGGTAGGACAGACCTGGTGGAAAGGTCAGGGAGACAGGCAGCCACTGGAAGCAGAGTGTCCAAATGACCCGTCTGTCCACCCCACCCTTGACTTCCTCCCCCTCCCACCTTGAGCCCGGCCACCCCGGCTGAAATTCAGCTCTGTCCCTCCCTGGGCCTCGGTTTCCCCATTTGGCAGCATGGCGGGTGGCTGAGTCTGTGATGTCTGAGCTCCACGAGGCACCCAGCAGGCGGACAGGCCAGCCCAGCTCCTGGGCGCATGACCTCTGGCCCAGTCTCGGTGGCAAGAATGTCCTGGGAGCCTCCTGCTGGGGCACATGCCCAGATAAAGGCCTGGCAGGACGCCTGTGGGAAGAGGGCCCGGGGGCTCCAAAATCAGACTGGTCCGTCCCCAAACAGCCCCAGGTCCGGGGGCACTAAATAGTGACCCCCGTGATGCCCTGTGGGATTCTGTTTATCGGAAATGTCCAGAACAGGCAGATCCACAGAGACAGGACGTGGATTTGTGGCTGCCAGAGGCTAGGGAGGGAGTTGTGGGGGGGTGACTGTTGATGGGGACGGGTCTTCCTTTTGGGGTGATGGAATATTCTGGAACCTCTAGGGAGAGGTGGTGGTTGCAGAACATTGTGAAGGTATTAAATGCTACTGAATGTACTCTTGAAAGTAGTTAATTGCATTTTAAGTGACTCTCACCTCAAAAAAAAAAAAAAGGCCAGGTGCCGTGAGTGGTGGCTCAGGCCTGTCGTCCCAGCTACTCGGGAGGCTGAGGCAGGAGGATCGCTTGAGCCCAGGAGTTGGAGGCTGCTGTGAGCTATGATCGCACCACTGCACTCTGGCCTGGGTGACAGAGCAAGATTCTGTCTAAGAAAGAAAGAAGAAGAAAGGAAGGAGGGAGGGAGGGAAGAAGGAAGGAAGGAAGGAAGGAAGGAAGGAAGGAAGGAAGAAATAGTACCTAGGCCCTTAATTGAGTTCTGGGTTCTGCCGACACACCCGCTGGCAGCCTGGTCCTGCCCCAGGCCCACCCCAGCCCCCAGCCCGGCGCCCCCTGCAGGCCCCGGCTGACTGCTGCTTCTTTGCAGGGTCTCTGGTTAGAGAGAGCCCTTCCTCCTGGTCCCTTGGGCTGGGAGCAACGTGGAGTTGGGTCCCCAGCACCTGCCAATGAATGAATGAATGAATGAGTGAGGGGGGAGTGACTGTCACCCTCAAACTGTGAGTGGCCCCCACAATCTCAGCACCCACCCCTTCCCCTTAAGGCCTCCTCCCAGCAGCCTGCTCCAGGGAAGGGGGACGGCGCAGCCTGGTGGGCTCACCCTGCCCTTTCCCGACATCCACCTGATGGGGACATAGCACTGTGTCCCTGTGATGCCCGCCTTGGTGTCCCTGTCACCAGCACCAACAAAAGCAGGGCTCCTCTTGCACCTGCAGTTGGAGGTTCGACTCAGAGCCCCCGCGAGGCACAGGCCCCCGGTTCTCCTGCATCTGGCAGAGGGATGGCAGGTCCCCAGCCGTGGACGTGGACGCATTAACTACAGGGCACAGGCCCAGGCCTCAGACTCTTCACTCACTCACTCTCCGTGTGACCCTGGGGAGCCACGTCACCTCTCTCTGCCTCGGTCTCCCTCTTGGTGACTTGGGGGAGATGCCAGGTGGGCACAGCTGTTATTGTTACTAATAGTGTGATCAATGTTGTTATTATTACTACCTGCTGAACAGGTCGGATTCCAGAGAGGTCTAGTGGCAGGAAAGAAATTTGGGATCGCCCAGCCGCCCCGGCCCCACCCGCAGCTGGGCCACCAGAACCCCCCCTCTGGCCGCGCCCAAGGCCAAGGCCAAAGCACAGGAAGCACAGCGCCCCCTTCTCAGACAGTTTATTTATTTCACATAAAAATCCCCCCAAGCTCACGGAGATGATGTCTTCACGTCACGACAGCAATATCATCACGATCGCTTCTGGTTTCGAAAAACCGCGAAACTCGCCGCGGGATGAGGGATGGGCCTGCTACGACTTTGGGGGAGGGTTTATGACGCATCCCACATGTCACCAGAGAGAAATCAAACGTCCCTGCACGACAAGGGCTCAGGGTCCACTGCATTTTGTCCAAAACTGTTCCCCCCACCCCCAGATACAAATCTGTCCCAAAGCCGATCTTTGGATGGGACAGGGAGTGGCCCACTTGGGGACGGTGGCCCCCTTGGAACGGAGCTGTCCCAACCGGTGACAGGTGGCCAGCCCAGAGGTACAGCCCTGTGGCTTTACTGGGGCCGTCTCTCGGCTCTGGAAGGTCCACTGCAGCTGAGTTGGGGTCCCGCGTGCCCGAGGTCCATGGCCGCGCTGGTGATCGGAAGGGGTGGTGGGTGGGTCCCGGCGTCACAGCTTGAGGGTGGGGTGGGGCCTTATTTGTCACCCCGCTGCCGTAAGCACTCAATAATTCATTGTCCGCGTGGGTACAACGAGTCCCTTCCTACCGCTGGCTCCTTTGTTCGACTGGGGGGAGGAGGCCCCAGTCTTCAAGGGACATCGAGGCTCGGGAGTTATCGTCACTGCTTGGGGGAGAGAGACTCATGCTGGAGCGATGTCCCTTTGGTCACAGGGGACGGACAAACCATGGTGGCGGCCGGGCCTGGCTGGCATCTGCCAGAAGGTGCCCCGCTCGGCGTGGTCTGACAGCCTCTGTCATCTCGCGTGGCTGGGCAGGGACGCCATTCACCAGGGTGGGAGTTTGGGGCCTTCTGGGCCACATGTCGACCTCGGTGGGCGGGGCCAGCCACCAGGTTCTCAGAGCACCTGTTCCCAAAGGAGGTGCCACGGGCAGCCAGGAGAGGCCCTTCCACCTGCCTTTGCCCCTCAGCCTCAGGCTGACACCTCTGACCCCACCCCCGCCCCGACACCATCCCTGCCTCTGTCCTTTATTTGACATTTGGGAAGCACAAATTTAAAATACCCACCAGACCCGCAAGTGTCCCAGCCTCACCAGGACGGTGACGGGGCTCAGAGATGTCCCCAGCACGGCCAGCAACTCCCCGATGGGGCTCAGAAACCCGCCTCGCTCAGGGCGGGCGCCACTGGCTTTCAGGGTGGGACGTCCAGCCCCCTGTCACACACGGCAAACCGTCCCCCATCCCTGCCCCTCAGCACTGAACGGCGCCAGCTGCCCTCTGGTCTCTGGGACAACCCAACAGGCACCTCCTTGCCGTCCCAGGTGGAGGGACACTCGACACTCAACACTTCGCCTGAGACCAAGAACCTCAGTCAACGGTGACGCGGCTCGACCGAACCTCGCGATCACTTGCCAAGAAGTCAAGTGCAAAGCCAGGCAGAGGGGCCCGGAGAACGTGCCTGCTCGAGTTTTGTTCAGATTCACAGACAAAGAGACACTTAGGATTGGAGGGGACCTCACGCACCACTTTTTGCAAACACCGTCCAGCCTTTTCTTGAATGCTTCCAGAGACGGGGAGCTCACTGCTTCTAGAGGCCACCTGACTGGGTGACTGGTGTTTGGACCACATTAGAAAAGTCCATCTTTCATCCCAGGGTAGATCTTCCTTCTGAATGAGGACCCGCTGCTCCCGGCTTTGAATGCGCGTGGCCACAGCCAGTCCCCCACTGGGATTTATTTTCCCAAGTGACTTTCAGCACACTTGAACGTCCGATACCCTGTATCTTCCTGTTTCCGGGCCTGGCTACTTCAGAGCTGGCTTCTGAGCCCCCGCTCTGGCTGGGGGAGCGGTGAGGTGGGCACAGCTCATTCGCTTGGTTGGAGGTATTGGTTGGGATTGCCCTGTAGTGCGGCGTCCAAGTTAAAGGGGCTTCAGAATGTTCTAGATTGCTGGAGTGCCATTTTGCAACGGTAAGACAAGAACGACTAGCAGCAGATCTCACTCGTGCTGTGGGCTCCGGTGTTCCCAAAGAAGGCGGGTGTAATCAGAGGTGAAGGGGGCAGGTCGAATGCAAAAAACCACGGGTGTGGATTTTGGACAGAAGGTCGGAGGCTGGGCGGTGGCTCGGTAAGGAGGGCGGGAGGGGGCTGAGCTTCCAGGCCCCGGGGGGGGCCACATTCTGGAAGGAAAAGGCACAGGAACAAATGCAGACCCAGCCAGAGTGCCGGGTGGGGGGACGTCTGTGGCTCCAGCCTGGGACAGGTGACAGGTTACAAGCAGGAGGATGGTCTTGAACTTCGAGCCCGGCGCTGGCCAGGGGCAGCGAGTGGAGTGTCTGAGGTCACGGGGCTGGGAGCAGGAGCAGAGACCACCAGGGCCACGCGGGCCACGCCCTGCCCTTCTCACTTTCCTGGGCTGTGGGCTCCCGGGCGTGGAGGGTGGAGGACTCAGAGCCCCGCCCTTGTCTGGAACGCACGAATACTGCATCGTTTTCATTTTTTTTTTTTTCAAATGTTTTCAAGCAGCTAAAAAGGACACTGGGTTTCAGAGATGAGTGGAGGGGAATGGCGCCCTCGGGAGGTGGGGAGTCGAGATGAGGAGGGATGAGATCCGGGGCCAGAGGGCATCGGACAGAGATTTCTTGGCATCTGGAATCTTCTTGTGTGTCCTTCTCTATGCTCATGTCGCCTCAGGACATGCTAGAGAGAAACACAGGCCGGGTTATTGTGATTATTAAAAGTGGAAAATGCTGTTCCACATGGGTAGAATCCAAAAGGGTGATCTAACCCGGTGTCGGTGAGCTCTGACGGCAAGAACTGCTTGCTCTTTAGGGACTGCCACCTTCCGAGTGAGGCTCTGAAGGGGGCGTCCTTCCTGGTGCCCCAGCAAAGCAGACCCTTGGGACTTGTGCCCTCAGTGAGACTGGAGGGAGCCGTCAAACCATCCATCCATCCATCCACCCACCTACCCACCCATCCATCCACACATCCATCCACCCATCTATCCATCGGTCCACCCATCCACTTACCTACCCATCCATCCATCCATCCATCCACCCACCCATCCGTCCGTCCATCTACCCACCTACCCACCCATCCATCCACACATCCATCCACCCATCTATCCATCGATCCACCCATCCACCCACCTACACACCCATCCATCCATCCACTCACCCATCCCTCCATCCATCCATCCATCCATCACACTCACCTTGTTTCCTGATCTTCTGTGACGGGAACAGATCTGTGAGAGAGAGAGAAGAGGGCGTGGCATTATTATTTGCCTATTTTTGGGCACCTGGGCATTTTCTACCTGTTGGTGGAGGCTGTGAGCACCATGAGGGCTGACACTGCTTCGTCTCGGTCTGGTACAATGCAGGCGTCAGTGTGCATCTGCTGTGTAACAAACGAGCCCCGACGGGCAGTTTTGAGGACATTGGCCAAGGCCTTTCACTAACACAAAATGAAACCGATACTGTTACTCAGGGTCTGCCAGACTCGCAAGGCTGAATCTACCTGCTGGGACTTGGACAAAAGTCACCTTTCATCCTTATGATAACATCTGATCGAGGTAGCATGATTACATCACGATAACTTTTATCTGGATATTTCTGCGTTCTTAGCCTCAAACTGACACTATGAGCATTAATGTGGGTCCCTTTATTTAGTCCTCATGTTGGCCTTGTGGTCATCCCCACTTTACAGGTGACAGCACTGAGGCCCAGAGGGTCACGGATGTGCATCAGGTCACAGTTAGGACAGGGCAGGGCTGGGATGTCCACACTGTCTGGCTGGGGAAGGTGCTTTTAAAATCTGAGTCATTCTGGCTGAAGGTGGAGGTTTGGGGGAAACCAGTGACTAATACTCTTTTTTTTTTTTCTTTTTTTTTTTGAGACAGGGTCTTGCTCGGTTGCCCGGGCTAGAGTGCTGTGGCATCAGCCTACCTCACAGCAACCTCAAACTCCTGGGCTCAAGCAATCCTTCTGCCTCAGCCTCCCGAGTAGCTGGGACTACAGGCATGCACCACCATGCCCGGCTAATTTTTTCTATATATATATTTTTAGTTGTCCAGATCATTTCTTTCTATTTTTTAGTAGAGACGGGGTCTCACTCTTGCTCAGGCTGGTCTCAAACTCCTGACCTTGAGTGATCCACCCGCCTCGGCCTCCCAGAGTGCTAGGATTACAGGCGCGACAGTGACTAATACTCTTGACTTCTCACTCCACGTGGGCAACCCCGCCCCAGTGTGCTGGCTTTGGCTCCTGTGGCCACTCATGGGACAATTTGAAAGCAGCCCCCTCCTGGGAAAAGCCCCTGAGGTATGTCAACCCCAGCAGCGCTGGCCCCATGGGTTGGCGGGATGCGCTGGAATCGGCTCAGTCGACGTGGCGACCACGCGGTTGCGTGTCCCACCTTACTCCTAGGCGGAGGCATCACCCGGTTCTATTTCTGCCCCTGGGGACTCGGCAGCCCCCAATCTCGTCCCCAGGTCACGTGCACACCCACCTGTCCTCCACTGGCGCCACCTCCGGCTTCTCTTCGGACCTGGGTAAGACAAACTCCGGCTGGGGCCTCGCGCTGTGGACAGAGAGCGCGGTGTCAAGGGAGACCAGCGAGGCCGGGCTGAGGGTCTCTCAGCTCCCCACCCACCTCTCTGTTTTTTCCCTCTCCCTGGGACCTGTTTTCCATGCCGGCGTGGCATCCCTCTCCCACGCTGTTTGAGAAAACTTCTAGAAAAAGGACTCTGTTTTATGTGCCTCTGTTTCCTCTGAGGTCAGCACCAGGCCTGGCGTGATAAATGCTTTTGAGCCGTGGAAAGCCTCAGTGCACTCGCAGACTTGCTGAGTGGCCTCGGGCAGGTGTCTTGCCCTCTCTGGGCCACAGATTCCCAGGCTGTAAGATGCTGATAGGCATCCTCACCCTGCCTGGCTCTCAGTGGGATTCTAAAGTGCCCAGGAGCTGGTCTAAGGACTCCATATCTGGTTGGGGCCGGAATAGTCCTGAAATTCTGTGTGTGACACGAAGGGCTTGTGCCGCCCATGGAAACCGAGCCAATAAGTTAGTGAGGGTGCATTTGCGTGTCTGCAGGGACCAATGTCGGGCTTGTGTTCCGTCTGTGACGGGAGAACTTGATGCTACACGATGGTGACGACTATTCTTTACTGAGCATGAACTCCGTGCCCCCGCTTTTTGCCAAGTGGGCTACGTTGTTCCTGAATTTTCACGATAACCTCCAAGGCGGGTGGGAACTTCTTACTTCCTTTGAACCTGGAGCCTGGGCCTAACTCTAAATCCCTCACCAGAAGGGCAGAGTCTTGAGCTGTGTGCGGGACGTTGGTCCCTGTTGAGCAGAAGTCACTGGGCCACCCCTGACATGAGGACCCAGCTCAGCCCGCAGCCCTGGACCCAGCCCCCACCTAGCCCTGACCCAGCCAGACAGGGGCCGCTCTGCACGTACCTCTCTCTCCTGGCCTTAAGCCTTTCCTCCTCATACCTGAACGAAAGAAAAGGACATCAGACACAACCCTCCTTTCCCCAGGAATTTCCTCTCCTTTGTGAGCAGAGAAAACAATCTCAGAGTCGCATATGAACACACACCAGGCTGCAGGGCAGTGCACGTGGCCTGAGCCAATAGTTTCTTATCTTCTTTTCACATTTCCTTCGCCTACGTTGCAAGTTCCCCAAGGCAGGGAACATCTACTTTGTTGGTGTATTGCAG
The DNA here is from genome assembly GCF_000956105.1 of Propithecus coquereli. Classification (NCBI taxonomy): domain Eukaryota; kingdom Metazoa; phylum Chordata; class Mammalia; order Primates; family Indriidae; genus Propithecus; species Propithecus coquereli. The sequence goes on from NW_012147964.1 coordinate 2,677,237, forward strand.
CATCTGTGGGGTTGTTACTCAGTGGACATTTTTTTGCCCTGTTCAGAACCAGCAACTGGACAACGCCCTTACAAGGCAAAGCCCTCCCGACACAGGTTAATCTACCTGTCCCTACATCAGCGCTCCTCAGACTTTCTCTGTAAAGGGCCAGGAAGTAACTATTTTTGGCTTCAAGGACCAGACAGTCTCTGTTGCAACTACTCAACTTTGCCATTGCAGCACAAAAGCAGCCACAGATGATCCGCAAATGAAAGAACATACCTGTGTGCTAATAAAACTTTATTTATAAAAACAAGCAGAGGGCCATGGCTTGCAAACTGCTGCCCTGCCAGGACCACTCTGTTCTCTGACCTCCCATGTGCCTGTTTCACAAAACCTCTGCTTCTCTGGGAGCTGGGACACCACGGAAGTGGCCTTATTGGAATTCTACCTGCCTTATAGCGGAATCTTATGCAGCTATTAAAAGTGATACATTAGCGTATACAAGGACATTCAGAAACTATTTTGCTCATTTGTTTGTTTTGGTGAGGGAAGCTAAAAAACAACATCTATAATAGCAAATACCTGTTTGGTAGCACAGGAAAAAGTGCTTTTGTTTTATTTAAAATTTTTTTCCTAATTTGTTATGGATTTTCCATTTATGCCTAGAATTAAG
>NW_012147964.1:2680208-2685675 GCF_000956105.1 Propithecus coquereli
GTCTCACCTGATGAAGGGGCGCGAGATGGCCAGCACGGTCCGGATGAACCAGGACGGGTGGACGATGATCAGCGACTTCAGGTTTTTCCGCAGCCTGTGTGGGGAGCAGAGGAAGGGTGAGCCCTGGGCGGGGAGGCGTCCGGGGAGGGGAGAGGAGCAGGGGTGAGAGCCGCACGCAAGCATTTGCTCCCTCTGCTCTGGTCTCCAGCTGCCGGTCACATCCCTGCTCCAATCCCTGCCCCCACCAGGAGTCGTGGGTCCCCCCGCAGGATACAGACATGCCCTTGGTTCCCTGAGACCCCTGGCAGGGTGGGGACAAGGGAGAGACCGAAATGTGGTATGTCCATACTGTGGACTATCACGCAGCCACGAAAAGGGACGAGGCTCTGACACAGCCCACAGCGTGGATGAACCCTGAGGACATCGTGCTCAGTGAGAGACGCCAGACACAGAAGGACACATCCTGTGTGACTCCACTCACAGGAGGTCCCTGGAGTCGTCAGATCCACAGAGACAGGAAGCAGGACAGTGGGTGCCAGGGGCTGGGGGTGGGGGTGGGGAGTGAGTGTTTCTTGGGGACAGAGCGTCAGTTTGGGAGGATGGGAAAGTTCTGGAGATGGAGGGTGGTGACGGTTGCACAACCATGTGCGTGCGTTTAATGCCACCGAGCTGTGCCCTTACGGAATATGAGCTTGTTGGAAACAGGGTCGTTGCAGATACGATGAGTTAAGATGCTATCACACTGCAGTAGGGGACCCTTCATCCCATACGACTGGCGTTGTTATAAACAGGGGAAATTTGGACTCAGATACGCAGAGGGACGACGCCACGTGAACATTAAGGCAGAGATCAGGGTGACGCATCTAGAAGCCAACAACCCCCAGAGGCTCAGAGGGAGACGTGGAGCAGATTCTCCCCCACGTGCCTTGGAAGGCGCCAACCCTGCGACACCTGGATGCCAGACTTCCGGCCTCCGGAATCCAGAGACAGAATAAACTGTTGCGTAAGGCCCCTGGTTTGTGGCACGTGTCACAGTGGCCCTGCAATCTGCTACACCACTTTCCAGAAGGACGTCACTGCTCAGGGCCACGCAGGTGCTCTGTGAGTTTCCATGCCCCCCCTTGCGCCCCTTGCACCCTGAGGCGATCCCCAGCCCCTCACCTCCGATCGATCATCTGGTAGCATTTCTTCAGCCAGCCGATGCCGGGCATCCTCCGCCGCGGCGTGGCGCCGTTCAGGTACACGATCATGTAGTCCTCGGCGACCAGCAGCTCCAAGCTGCTGATGACGTACCTGCTCACGGGGGCGGAAGTCAGGGACCCAGCGTGGAGGGGCCTGGCATCAGGACACCTGTAGCCCCTGTGCTGTCTGCTTCCACCTCTGTCCCAGCCGGGCCAGCCTCACCTGTTCAGGTGTTGTGTGGCGTCCCAGCTGGGGACGGGGGTAGGGAATCCCAGCCCCACCCACAGGTGTGTCAGTGGGCATCATGGTTGCAGAAACTATCATTTTATTGAGCACTTACTGGGTGCAAGTGTTTCATATATGCACGATCCCATGTGATGTCTCCTGAGACTAATGCAGAGGGTTGGCCGTTATCCCCATTAGAGTGGGGACAGGTGCCCATTGAGAGCCAGGGGTGTGGCGGACGGTCCCCAGGTACCAGAAGTTAGGAGACCTGTGATCCATCTCAGACTTCTCTCTCCCTGCACAATTCTAAAAGAATGTTTTCCTGGGCTGGCTCTGTCACCAGGCTGGAGTGCAGCGGCGTCATCACAGCTCACTGCAGCCCCCAACTCCTGGGCTCAATCCATCCTCCTGCCTCAGCCTCCTGAGTAGCTGGGACTACAGGCGCCACCACCACACCCGGCTAATTTTTCTAGTTTTAGCAGACATGGGGGTCTTGCTCTTGCCCAGGCTGGTCTCCAACTCCTGGGCTCAAGCGATCCTCCCACCTCGGCCTCCCAAAGTGCTGGGATTCCGGGTGTGAGCCACTGCGCCCAGCCTGGAAATCTTAATAAGAACAATGAAAAGAGAACTAATGATTTCTTGAGTCTTAATGTTATCAGGTGTTTGCTAGGTGTCATCTGTATCTGTCATAATAAAACCATTGCTGTGTGTCCCTGGGCAAGTGACTCAGCCTCTCTGTGCCTCAGATTCCTCACCCGCAGGGCGGCAGGCAAGGACATGAACCCCATAGGGTTGTGGTAAAGGCAGATGCATTAACATATAGGCAGCACTTGGCCTTGTAGTATTAACAGTATTAATAGTACACATAGTATTAATAAGGGCTCAATAAATGATGGAGGCGGTGACAGTGATCATCATGGTGATGATGATGATGATGATGATGAGGAGGAGGAGGAGGAGGAGGAGGGGATGGAGGAGGACAGGGAGGCTGAGAAAGAAGGCCGCCAGGGAGTTGGTGGGCCAGGAGGGGCTCAGCTCAAGGTCTGTGGCAGCCACACCCTTTCCTGGTGCCCCCAGTGGCCAGCGAGGCCCCGGAAGTGGCCGGAAGCTGTGGGCAGCAGGCAGGTGACTCACAGGAAGAGGTTCTCCATGATGTAGTGGTAGTCCGGGGAGCTGCTGTCCGGGAGGAAGCAGGCGGCAAAGACAATGATGGCGTTGAGGCCTTCGCCGTAGTACCCTGGGGGGAGGCAGAGAGTGGCTCTGAGGTCTGAGAGGCCCCACGCGCTACCCGCCGTGGCCTTGCTCAGGAAGGCACAGCTCCGGGCTGCAGCCGCCTGGCAGGGGAGCCAGCACCCCCGTGAGCAGTCTGTGCCTCTGGTGGGGAACTGCAGCTGCCCTCAGAGGTGCCCTGGGGTGTGTCCCGCAATCCACGCCTTTGCCTCCCTTCTGTCCACCCCAGTCGCGTCAACAGCTTGACACCCCCGTGCATCAGATGAAGAGACCGAGGTTCAGAGAGGGGCACTGACGGGCCTCCAGTTCCCCAGCAGGCCAGGCTGTGCTGGGAGTGCCGTTCTCACCTCCGTGGGTGACCACCTTCATGTAGGGCCGGATCATGTGCAGGTCGATGCGGTGCTCCTGCTCCCCGATGATCACTGTCCGCCACAGGCGCCCGTTGGCGGCACTGCCGTCCTCCGCTGCGCCGTCCCCAAACAGATCCGCGCTGTCCCCGGGCATGTTCTTGGCGGTGGCCACAGGGGTGTCATCTGGAACCAGACCAAGGGGGTGAGCTGAAGGGACGCCTGAGTCCAGACGTCTCCCAACCCCCCGCCCAGCCATCCTCTCCCACCTCCCTTTGCTGCCGGGGGCCACGTGTCCTTTGCTTCTCTCAGCCTGGCTGCCCTGCGGGCCCATTTTCCTCTCCTACTCCCCCTTTGAGGCCCGGCTCAAATGTCACCTCCTCCAGGAAGCCTCCCAAGAATGTTCATTTTGGACGCCTGTCCTGGAGCTTCCCGGAGTCTATGAAAGTGTGTGTCTGCTTCAGCAAACCATGAATGCGCCCCTGGGCGTGGGCGCTTGGTTCTTATTCTCCTGGGAGCCTGGCACATGGGGATGGGGCAGGATCAAGACTCGTTCTGGCCCCGGGTGGGATCTGGATCCCCTCCCCCACCCCCCCCTCCGTGGCTCCCCAAATCCTGCCCAGCCCATGACGTTTACACACCCATCTCCGGGGCCCTTCTCACTCTCTCGTGCCTGGACCCGGCCCTGAACTACCCCCTGCGGTCTGTCCCTCGAACTCCAGAGAGTTGTTTATAAAACCCCAAGTTGGAAGGTGCCATCCATTTACTTAAAATCCCCCGGCAGCTGCAGACATTAAAAGGGATTCCAAGCCAACACGCCGAACAGTTGCGCACCGACAAATCGGGTAACTGAGATGAAACAGACAGATTCTTAGAAACACTCAAACCAGCAAAACTGACTCAAGAAGAAATAATATAGGAAATCCGAGCAGACCTAGAAGATGTAAGGAGACTTCCTCCAGGAAGTCTCCTTGATTGCTCCCCTCCCCCGAGTCAGCAGGCTGCCCTGCGCCTCCTGAGCCCCACATCAGCCCCGCCTTGGCCATGTCGTTCTCTTAACAGTTTCCACGTCTATGTTCCTCCAACAGACGTGTGCGCCCGCACACCAGGGGCCACGGATGAACAGTTCTGTTCCGTGTCCCCGCTGTGGGTCAGCACACAATTGTCTTCCTGGGCATCTCCCTCTCTCTTCCGGGCCACAGGCAGTTATCCTACACTTCGCTGAGTGACTATGTTGAGTTGGGGGTTGCTGGGAGAAATGGGGGAGCCAGAAGTCAAAAAGCCACCCCCGAATACTAACCTATTTTTTTTTTAAAGGAAGGTGCTCAGGGAGGTGGAAGTCAGGTGACCCAGGTACACCCAGTTTCTCTGAACGGTTTGCTGTGTGATCTTGCACACGATACCTCCCTCTCTGGGCTTCTCAGGGTGCTTAACTACTCTTAAAATAGCCCTCTCTTCCCCGCCGTTCTTCCTGCCTCAGAGAGTGGCACAACCACACACCCACCTGCCCAGGCCAAAAAAACCCAGGTATCGTCTCTGACCCCGTCTGCACTGTACACGCCACACACCCCGACTCAGCAAGTGCTGTGGGGTCTGCTTCCAAAGGGGACCCTGAACCCGCCCACTTGCCTCCACCCCCAGGGCCACCCCCCCCTCCCAGGATGCCGTCCTCTGAGCCCCCTCCCTGACCTGTCTACCCTTCCCTGGATGGGACAGGGAGAGTTTCTGAACACACCGGAAATCAAATCTGGTGGATCTGGGGACAGCTGACCGTTGTGCTGGGAATAAAAGCCAAACTCCTCGCTGGCGACATTCTAGGCCCTCTGTGATCTGCTGCCTCTGTCTCTGCCCCCACCACCTACCCGGTCACCTCTGCCCCTTGCCCATCCCCCACACCAACCACACTGGAGGCCTTTCCGATCTTTGCTCTTGCCCTTGGATCTCAGCTAAAATGACACCTGCCAGCGTGGCTTGTGCCGACCGCTTTTTAAGAGGGACCCCGCTCTGGGCACAAGGTTTCTCCCCGCAGGACACTGCGGACGTTGGGACTGGACCCTTCTCTGGGGAGGGGCCGTCCTGGGCCCTGCAGGTGCTGAGCAGCGTCCTGTCCTCCACCCACCCCATGCCAGGAGCTCCCCCTCCCTTAGTTGTGACAACCATAGATGTCCCCAGACATTGCAAAGAGAATCTGGTGACAGCTACATTCCCAGAAAAATTTGCCAGTCCACAAGAAAAATGTGCATCAAGGCATGGATGATGGACGGACCCTCCCGGAGCCTGGGTTCGAGCCTCTGCCCCGCCCGTCACTCTCTGAGCCTACAGGAATACAGGGACAGCTCCAGGAAGCCACAGAGACGCCCATGACCGTCACCTTCCCACTCCAGTTCGTTGCCATTCCCCAGGAACTCCAGCGAGTCCGTCTCGTCGGGGGTCTCGATGTCGTCCACGTTAATGTCCAGGTCGTCAGGGGTGTCCAAGAAGTC
>NW_012147964.1:2686147-2687257 GCF_000956105.1 Propithecus coquereli
CTGCCTCAGCCTCCCGAGTAGCTGGGACTACAGGCATGTGATAAATTATATCCATATATATTTTTGTTGTTTTTTTTTTTTTTTTTTGAGACAGAGTCTGGCTCTGTTGCCCAGGCTAGAGTGAGTGTCATGGTGTCAGCCTAGCTCACAGCAACCTCACACTCCTGGGCTCAAGTGATCCTCCTGCCTCAGCCTCCTGAGTAACTGGGACTACAGGTATGCACCACCATGCCTGGCTAATTTTTTCATATATATGTATTTTTAGTTGTCTAGCTAATTTCCTTCTATTTTTAGTAGAGATGGGGTCTCTCTCTTGCTGGTCTCAAACTCCTGACCTTGAGCGATCCACCCGCCTCGGCCTCCCAGAATGCTAGGATTACAGGCGTGAGCCACGGTGCCCGGCCCCAAAAAGCCTTGAATTTTTTAATTGCTACATAGCATTTTACATATGTACAGGGTCCATGTGATACTTTGTTGCATGCACAGACCGAGTAAGGACCAGGACAGGGTGTCTGAGGTATCCACTGCCTTGAGCCTTGATCTTATCTTTGTGTTGGTAACATATCAAGTGCCCTAGTGTAGCTACTTTGAAATATACAACACGCCGTTGCTCACGTAGTCGCTCTAGTCTGCTATCAAACAATAGCATCTATTCCTTCAGTCTAACTGCGTGTTTGAGCCCATTAACCAACCTCCCTTCATCGCACCCCAACCCTCACTCCCTTCTCAGCCTCTGGTATCCAGTGGTCTGTGGATGGACATTGGGTGGGTTTCCTCTCTGTGCTCCCGCGAGTGGTGCTGCTACACACATCGGGTGTCGGGGTCCCTTTGATAAAATGATTCTTTTCCTTTGGACAAATACCCAGTAGTGGGATCGCTGGGTCGAGCGGTAATTCTATTTTTAGTTGTTTGGAGAAATCTCCATACTATTTTCCATAGAGAGCCAATTTACATTCCCACCAACGATGTACAGAGTTCTCTTTTCTCCGTGTCCCAGCCAGCACCTGCTGTTTTCTTGTGTTTTTAGTCATAGCCCGTTCCAGCTGGGGTAAGGTGATATCTCATTGCGGTTTTTACTTGCATTTTCCTGATGATTAGTGATGTTGAGCA
>NW_012147964.1:2687553-2688769 GCF_000956105.1 Propithecus coquereli
TCTCACTCTTGCTCAGGTTGGTCTAAAACTGCTGGCCTCAAGCGATTCTCCTGTCTCGGCCTCCCAGAGTGCTGGGATTACAGGTGTGAGCCACCCTGCCCAGCCTCCTCTATTTTTTTTCCTTTAAATTTCTGGGCCCCTAAACAGCTGATCAGCGGTAACGGCTTCAGCAGATGGATATACATGTGTGCTTTGGTGGAAAATATTAAAAACAGAACAGTCACATTTATCCAGGTGCCTACTAGGGTCTGGGCACTGATGTAATTTCTAGATCTCACCATAATTTTGGGTGGCAGGAAATGGTACCCACTTCACAGATGGGAACAGTGAGGCAGTGACTGGCCCGGGGCTGCCTTGCTGGGGAGGGGCAGTGTCAGGATTAGACTCCAGGCCTCTTGGGTCACCCTGCCTTTCTCACAGGGACTGGGTTTGGAGTGGTGAATTAGGCATGTTTGATAAAAGACATTGCTCTCTCTTCTCAATGGGGCAGAGCTGAAGGTCACAGCACGGTGACAGTGGGACCGAAGGCGTCAACGTGACACTTGTCACTAGCAGGGAGGCAGGAACACCACCACGTGGGCCTGGAGGACAGAGCTTTGAGCCAAAGAGGATTATCCTCAAGCTTTAAAATCGAGTGGAATTTGCCCTAAAAAAAGAAAGAAAGAAAATCGAAGGGCATGTTCCCTGCCCGGTTGCAGACTGCTTGGGACCTACGGTCTCTTTCTTCCTTCTAATCTCTCCCCGTCGGAATGAGAACGTGTAGCCCCCGCCCGAACCACGTCGTGATTTCTGGGACGTGGGTAACGTGCCGTCTGGGTTTACAGGCTCGCGGCTGGGGAGGAATTTCCCTCCAGGATGAATCGCACCTGGGTCTCCCCTGAACCTGGTTCGGACGATACTTAGACGAGATTTTGGACTCAAACTTGATGCTGGAGTGGGCTGGATCTCCCGAGGACACCGGGTGGCGTGAACGCGAGTGCATTTTGCAGGTGGAAGGATGTGCATTTTGGAGGGACCAGAGGGCACAGTGCTCTGGGTTGAATTATGTCCTCTCAAAATTCATGTCACAGCCCCAGCCCCCAGGACCTCAGAATGTGGCCTTATTTGGAAACAGGGTCACTGCGGGGGGAATTAGTTACGATGAAGTCACACCGGGCTACAGTGGGTCCGTAAGCCAATTGTGACTTATAAAAAGGGGAAATTTGGGGCCGGGCGT
>NW_012147964.1:2689133-2689728 GCF_000956105.1 Propithecus coquereli
TTGCCATTCCCCAGGAACTCCAGCGAGTCCGTCTCGTCGGGGGTCTCGATGTCGTCCACGTTAATGTCCAGGTCGTCAGGGGTGTCCAAGAAGTCGTCAGACAGCAAGGAGCCCTCACTCTGATCCAGGGAAATGTTAATTTCTGGGGCCACCAGCGTCTTCCTCTTGCGATGCCCTCCGTTGAAATTCAGCGTGTTGGGAGGGGCTGCAGGGAAAGGGGAAAAACAGAAAAAACAGGTTTTTTCTCTCTCTTTTTTCTCTTCCCCACTTTCTGACCTCGTGGGGACGGAGGGTACGCCCCATACACTGTAGCATTCAGTGGACATCCTTTCACGACAGCGGTGACTGCCACAACTGCTCTCCTATGGGGACGCTGCCTGCCTCCAAGGTCAAGGGCAGATGCTGGGACATTGGGCAGACCCGGGTTCAAAGCCAGACTTTGCTACTTACTATTAATAGCTTTGAGACGCTGGAGGAGGCCACCTCCACTCTCCGAGCTTGATTTAGTTTTACCATCTGCAAAATGGGACTCATAGGAGGTGAGTTGGGGAAGATCTCGTGGACTAGACCTCAGACCGTGTGTTCTTTTAAAAAA
>NW_012147964.1:2692474-2700246 GCF_000956105.1 Propithecus coquereli
GTCTACACGCCAAGGGACGCGGCCGCCACCAGAAGCCAAGGGAGGCCTGGGACCGACCCTGTCACGGCCTCAGGAGGAATCAGCCCTGCCCACACGTTGACCTTGGACTTCAGCCTCCAGAACTGGGAGAAAACGAACTTCTGTTGCTTGGGCTGCCCGGGCTGTGGTGGCTCCTTACGGCAGCCCCGAGGACACGGACACAGGTTTTGGTGCACATGGGACACGTCCTACATGGGGCCAGACAGGTGGTTGCTGGACACGTCTTGGGGACCTGGTGAATGTTCCCTCTCCTTCCTCGCCCAGGCTGGCCCTGCCACATCCAGGCCTCTCCCGCTTCCTTCCTCCACTGCCCGTCCCGGGGATGGGGTTCTGGGGTGACAGAGGCTGATGCGGCTCTGCCCCGAGTACTCACGGGACAATGACACGGATGCCTTTCCGTTGCTGGTGCCCGAGACACGGGAGAGGGTGGGACAGGGAGCTCGTAACCCGGTAAATCCTGCACAGTCATAAGGGCTGGGGAGGACTGGTTTACTCCTCGGAGCCCCCCTTGGAGACACCTGTCCCCAGTGTCTGGACATTTGGAACCTCAGAGCAGAGCCTCCCAGGGCACCCTCCTCTGTGCTGACTTTGTGCCTGGCACCCCCTGGGAACACTTCACATGTATCACCTCATTTAATCCTTACATATCTCCTCTGTCAGAAGATCACTACCTGCATTTAGTAGATGAGGTGTAGGAGGCACAGAGAGGTTGAGTGATCAACTCAAGGACACACAGCAACACAGCATGCTGTCTTTGTGACAGTGCTCTCATTGGTCCTGCCACAACCACTTCCCCTGCAGGTCTCAGACCAGAACATTCTACTCAGCATGTGTGCGGCCTCTGATATTTCTATGGTGACAGCCCCAGGCAGAACTGATACCTGGGAACGAGGGGACCGTGTCTGCGCATGTGGAAACTTACAGGACGTGTCCCCTGCCGGGCTGCCGAGCAATTCCATCCCCGTCTCTTCTGGCAGCGGCCTGCAGATGCGGGCATCGCACCAGGCACCGCAAATCCGGCCCGAGGAGCGCCAGGTGACCCGCACAGGTCCAGCCACACGAGTGCAGACAAAACAACAGCAACAAAACACAGTTAGTTCTGGGGAATCACAGGCCCAAATATTAATACGTTTCTTTCTTAGCATGGAAAACTCATAAAACATCAGCGCTTGACCAGGCACGGTGGCTCACACCTGTAATCCCAGCACTCTGGGAGGCCAAGGCGGGAGGCTCACTTGAGGTCAGGAGTTCGAGACCAGCCTCAGCAAGAGCGAGACCCCATCTCTACTATAAATAGAAAGAAATTAGCCAAACAACTAAAAATAGAAAAAATTAGCTGGGCACAGTGGCATGTGCCTGTAGTCCCAGCTACTCAGGAGGCTGAGGAAGGAGGATCGCTTGAGCCCAGGAGTTTGAGGTTGCTGTGAGCTAGGCTGATGCCATGGCACTCTAACCTGGGGGACAGAGTGAGACTCTGTCTCAAAAAAAAAAAAAAATCAGCGCTGGAGGGCTCCTTTCAGATCAAGTGAATATTAAACCTTTTGAGGCTGGGCGCGGTGGCTCATGCCTGTAATCCCAGCTACTCGGGAGGCTGAGGCAGGAGGATCGTTTGAGCCCCGCAGTTCGAGGTTGCTGTGAGCTAGGATGACGCCATTGCACTCTAGCCTGGGCAACAGAGCAAGACTCTGTCTCAAAAAAAAAGAGTCAACCATAAGAACTCTCCACGTCAATGCTGGAGTGGTTAGAGCAGCTGCATAAATAATGAAATATTGGATTATAACCCAAAGTATAAAATAAATGTCTATGAGTCTGTACTGGTATAAATAAATGATTGCATAAATAAATAAATAGGGGAGAAGAGACATATCTCCTGTGCAGGGATAATTGCAAATAATTCATGTAGATATGCACCGTCAAGGAGATAGCTCCCTGCTGTTTAAGCACCAGCTGCACACAGTGATGTCATCCCAAAAAGTGCAGTATAGAGGCCAGGTGCGGTGGCTCATGCCTGTAATCCTAGCACTTTGGGAGGCTGAGGAGGGAGGATCTCTTGAGGCCAGGAGTTTGAGACCAGCCTGGGCTACATGGCAAGACCCCATCTCTACAAAAAATTAAAAAATTAGCTGGGTGTGGTGGCGCCTGTAGTCCCAGCTACTCGGGAGGCCGAGGCAGGAGGATTGCTTGAGCCCAGGAGTTGGAGGCTGCAGTGACCTGTGATGGTGCCACTGCACTCCAGTCTGGGTGACAGAGCAAGACCCCATCTTTAAAAAAAAAGAAAAAAAAAGAAAAAGAAAATCTGAATCAAGTGTGGAGTCAGTTACTAATAACGTATCCATCTTGCTCCATTCATTGTGACAAAGGTACTCCACTAATGGAAAACGTTAATCACGGCAGAAACCGGGTGCAGAGTGCTCAGGAACTCTCTGTGCAAAGTTTGCAACTTTTCTGTAAATCTAGAACTGCTCTCAATCATAAAGCTTATTTTAAGAAACTCGGCCAACCATATACATTGATGTCCCTTTAAGGTGGACCCAGACTCCCGCTCGGAGTGTGCGCCGCTGAGCGCCGATTTGCAGAAGCGGCCGTGGCTCTCTGGCCATCCTTGGACTCCTTCTGGAAGGGAAGGGCTCGTGCTGCCTGAGTTTGACCCGGAGCTCTGCCTCCTTCGCTCCCCTGGGAAGCATCCCATTCCAGGCAGAAGAGCTTTGCTCGGGGCTGCCAGCGCCTTTAGCTGCAGGGTGTGCTGACTCAGGGAACCCAGGCGGAGGTGTCCAATTAATTCTTCTCTGCAACTCTGAGCTGCCTGCTCAGCTGCAAGGCCAGCTGTTTAGACCGGAAGGACGGTGGGATGCTTTTTCCTTTCCTTTCAAGAAACTATTTATTTCCTCGCCTTTGTTCCGCTTAGGGCGCGAGCTGGCAGCATTTTCAGGGTGGAATCTATCTAGGTACCAGGTGTCCCCCTCCCTCCCTCCCTCTCTTCCCCAGTGACACATTCATCAAATGTCCTTTGAGTAACTGCTCTGTTCCCAGTGCATCTTCGGGTCCTGGGGGTAAGGGATGAATCAGGTGTCACCCAGCGCCGGTGGACGGCAAGGTCAAAACCGAGGGGGTGCCCCAAGGACGTGAAAACTTCTGTCCACACAGAACATGCATAGCACCGTGATCCGTAACAGCCCCCAAGCAGAAACAGCCCAGTGTCCTCTGACAGATGGAGGGATAAACACAGCTTGGTCCATCCACATGTGGACCATCACTCAGCCACAACAAGGGACGAGGCTCAGACACAGGCCACAGCGTGGAGGGACCTTGAGGACATCGTGCTCAGTGAGAGACGCCAGACGCAGAAGGACACACAGTCTGAGACTCCGTTTGTATGAAATGCCCAGAACAGGCAGATCCACAGAGACGGGACGTGGATTCGTGGGTGCCAGGGGCTGGGGATTTGGGGGTGACTTAATAGGGTGGGTTTCTTTTTGGGGAGATGAAAATATCTACTTGATAGAGGTGGTGGCTGTGTCACTTTGTGAATGTACTAAATGCCACCGAATTGTGCACTGTAAAAATTTATGTTATGTGAATTTCACTTCAACTAAAAAAAAAAAAGCAAGCTTAAATAAAGTCACAAGAAGGTTTCAAAGAGGCTCACCGGGGCGGAAGAGTCAACTCACACGCCAGGGTCCCAGCGTGCAGGAAACACACTACCCACTTACAAGGCCGCCCAAAACGGTGCGACAGGACTGCAGGCTGACAGCGGATGCGCCGAAGCTAGCTGGGTCCCGCCCACGCGGCATTTAAAACATTCTACATTTGCTGTCAAATCAGAGATGTGACACAAACAGTCTAGATTTCCATCTTTTCTGGGATCAGGAGACCTTTCCTTCCCAACGGATAACAATCTTTTTTTTTAGACAGAGTCTCGCTCTGTCTCCCAGGCTGGAGTGCAGTGGCGTCATCACAGCTCACTGCAGCCTCCAACTCCTGGGCTCAAGCGATCCTCCTGCCTCAGCCTCCCAAGTAGCCGGGACTACAGGTGCCACCACCACACCCGGCTAATTTTTCTATTTTTAGTAGAGACGCGGTCTTGCTCTTGCTCAGGCTGGTCTCGAACTCCTGACCTCAAGCGAGCCTCCCGCCTTGGCCTCCCAGAGTGCTGGGATTGCAGGCGTGAGCCACCGTGCCCGGCCTCCAACAGGTAACAATCAGCAGGGATTGTTCTCCGATGCTCTCCCAGGTGTCAGAATTTCCCTCGGGCTCTTTTCTCTGCTTTCCTGGCCCCCACCAGCACCTGAGCCTACAATGCCTGTGGTTGTAGAATCATCTAGAATCATACCTCACACCTGTACGTGGTGTCCCCCGTGTGCCAGGCACCACACTGGGATTTTCACAGTGTGATCTTGTTTGTTCCGTACAGTAACCCCAGGAGGCAGGTAGAAGCCCATTGCACAGAGAGGGACACTGAGGCAGGGTGAGGGGACCCTGCCCGGGTTGAACCATTCAAGGTGGCAGAGCTGAGACTCTGTCTAGGCCACCTGACGCCTGCCCCGAGCCCTCGGTCATTGCGCTCGCCTGCCCCCTTCTGCCTGGCCGGCACATGCGCGCAAACTCTGGTGGGAACAAAAAAATCCCCACCGGCCAAGCAGGGGCCCTGTCCAGCCACCAACTCCTCCTGCCAGAGGAAAACGCTTTGCAGCTGGCACTGTCTTGGATTCCCGCCAGGATGTGACTCAGCCTCACACCCTTGGACGGTCCGCGCGGATCCTACATTGGCTTCTCATCGGAAGGAGTGTCACCGGGCTCCAGCTAGAATGTCCTGCTGCAGAAGGCATCCCAGCAGCGTGGTGCCGAAACAGTGCGGGTGACCAAGAGTCTGAGAGCCAACTCCAGCCCTGCCACCACTGGGCTGCGGGCCTAGGTGGCGCCTTCTCCTCTCAGAGCCTCAGTTTTCCTCATCAGTAAAGTGGGAGCAGCCTTGGGACCTACTTTTCGTTCATTCAGCAAACACAGTCGCACGTTGCTTAAGGACGGCATGCATCCTGAGAAATGCGTGGTGAGGCAATTTCATCGTTGCGTGAGCATCACGGAGTGTACTCACACACACCCAGATGGTACAGCCTACTGTATACCCAGGCTACACGCATAGCCTTTTGCTCCTGGCTACAAACTGCGCCGCGTGTTCCCATACTAAGGCGTTTGTAACACAATGCTCTTTGTGTATCTCAGTAGAGAAAAGGCATAGTAAAAATATGGCGTAAAGATAAAAAATTGTGCCCCTGTATAGGGCACTGGACGTGAATGGAGCCTGCAGGACTGGAGGTTGCCCTGGGGGAGTCGGTGAGTGAGCGGTGCGTGAACGGGAAGGTCTAGGACGTTACTGAGCGCTTCTGCAGACTTTATAAACACCGCGTGCTTACGCTGCCCTAAAGTTAAACAGAAGTAAAATAATTGTGATACAACGTTGCAATGGTGACAATGCCACCAAGCGACAGGAATTTTTCAACTCCACTGTAATCTTATGGGACCACGGTTGTATAACGTGGCCCCCCACTGACCAGAATGTCGTTATGTGGCGCGAGACCATGTATGTTGGGTGTCCGGCCTCTGCGACACGGTGCCGCATAAGACAGACGCAGGGGCCCAGCCGGGATGAGGCTCCAGTTCGGAGGGTGCTGTGGGTGGTTTTCAGTGTCAACGCTCAGCGACAGCGCCCAGTGACTTCATCAAACACGAGTCCAGGTGTTGTCACATTTCGCAGATGTGGTTAACACCCGCAACCCGTCGACTTTACGTGAAGATTTTCCTCAAAGACGTGGGGTTGCGGCAGGATTGCAATTTGTCCAAAGGCCTTAAGAGCAGAAATTGGGTTTTTCTGAGGAAGAAGAAATTGGGCCTCTAGACTGCAGCGTCACCTCCCGCCTGCTGGCCTGCCCGGCGGATTTCTGGGGACAGAGGCGGAGTCCTTTCCAAGGTGGTCAGGGAGGGCTTCTTTGAGGAGGTGACTATTACATGGAGACTGGGGCAAAGGCCAGTCCAGGGGACATCAGAAAACAGACCAGGGTGCCTGGCTCAGAGAGGAACAAGGAATAGGGGAGGGAAGTGTGTGGAGGGTGACAGTGGGGGTGGGGGGAGGCAGGGAAAGGGGACAGGCTGCAGTTTGCAAGGCCAGGCGAGCTTGTTGTTAGATTTCCCCAAACCCGGGGTCTTCGCTGATGTCATGAAGTTAAGATGAGGTCGCACTGGGGTAGATAGAGCGAGCCCTACACCCAGTGACTGCTGTCCTTATCAGACGAGGGAAGTTTGGGCACAGACGCAAAGCGGGGGAGCCCACGTGCCCCCTCCCTGAGCATGCAGCCACCCTGGTGACCACTGAGCCGGACAGAAATCATCGTGACCGCTAAAACGGTACAAGTTAGGTGAAGGTGGGCTGTTTACGTGGTCTCAGGGGGCTCCCCGCAGACACTCACAATTACAAAAGAGAAAAGAGCCGTCCAGAGAGGAGGACCCGCCAGATACGCCCTTAGCCTGGGACTCAACGACACCGGAGAAACAGGACAGCTCGAAGTCCACTGCCTCCCAGGGGGACTCGCAACCCAATGAATGCACCGAATGGTCCCAGACTGTGTCTTAGACCTGGGCTTTGCGGGCGGGCTTAGCTAAGTGGCTCCATGAGATATTATTGGATAATCGAGGTGAAATTTATTAAACAGCGTGTGAACGATCGTGTTGGATGACTGTTACATTTCCCGATTATGACAATCGCACTGTGCTTATGTCACAAAGTGTTACACGAATCCTTCCTTGCTTCGAGGAAACACACACAGAAGTATTAGCAGCAAGGGAGCCTCAAGTCTGCGACTTATTTTCAAATAACTAGAAAATATGTATACATATACACGCACACACCACACTCGACCCTTGAACTTCTCGGGGTTGAGGGCGCCAACCCCCCCGCACAGTTGAAAATCCACATTTAACCTTTAACTCCCCCAAACTCGATTACTCCAAGCCTCTTCTCGATCGATAACGAGACAGTTGATGGACACAGATTTCCTACGTTACGTGGATCATATAAATACCGTATTCTTACCATCCGGTAAGCTAAGAAAAGAACATGTTATTAAGACAATCACAAGGAAGAAAAAAATACATTTACAGCTCAGTACTGTGTTTATCAATACCATAAGTTTATGCCATCTGTTTACAAGCTGAATTGTCTGAAATGGAACACAACCGTTCGACCAACGGTAGAAATCAAACAATTCGACTTTTTCTTGTAATGTCATGATTTTTCTCTGCTCCTTGGGAACACTTCTGGCATCACGAGTGGCGCTTACAGAGGGGCCCCACGGTGTAATTCCGGGTTTATGGTATTGCGCTAAACACGACGAAAAACACACGAGAACCTCGAGAGATTGCTTTCTACCGAGATAGCGGGGAAAGGAGCTGCTCACGCGGAGATGGTTAGCGTCCTGCGGTGTTTTTAACCGATACTTGTCGCACCGTAACAGCAACAGGAGGTGGCCACGAAACGATTATGGTGCTACGGTATGTTATTACAGTTAATTTTATGCAGTTGTGATTCAATACTGCACCTTTGTGTTCGATTGCATTTCTCTAGACTGTGAATGGGGCCATGTGTTTGTGTGTATAAGTGTTGATGAATTTTAATGTTCCGTAATAGATTTGTGTATATTTTATAGTAGTAAATGATAAAGTAGACTAATACCTACATACAT
>NW_012147964.1:2700407-2713445 GCF_000956105.1 Propithecus coquereli
GTGTGTAACACTAAATTATACATACAACAGTTTATTTATTTAAAATTTTTTTTTAATTTCAGAGTATTACAGGGGTACAAAGGTTACATAAATTGCCTTCGCACCACCCGAGTCAGAGCTACAAGCATGCCCATCCCCCAGACAGCGCTCACCGCTTCTCTCAGGTGTGAGTTTACCCATCCCCTCCACACCCCGCCCCCCGCACCTGCCCGACACCCTGTGAATGTTACTCCCCATGTGTGCACTTCTTAATTTTTTTGATTATTCTAGACTACGTGGTTCATCTGTGAGTTTTCTCAAATTGTTGGAAATCTCCAAAACATTTTTCAATGTGTTTATTGAAAAAAATCTGCATAGAAGTGGACCAGTGCTGATCAAACTCGTGTTGTTCAAGGGTCCACTATATATGTGTGTGTGTGCGTGTATATATACATACATGCATATATGTGTATATATACACACACATATATACACAGACACGTATGTATACTATTCTTTCTGTATATTATATAGAGGACTAGATAGATATTGAAATCTATAGATACACACACAGTATTCCCTCTAAGCTGTTCTCTGGCTTTGCTATTCTTTCTCTATACATATATTATACTGTTTTCTGTCTATATATCTGCTTTTCTCTCTCTATATATATTATTGGTCTCTACATGTGCTATTCTCTCTATATATACTTTTGTTTTTTTTGAGACAGAGTCTTGCTCTGTCACCCAGGCTGGAGAGCAGTGGCATCATCACAGCTCACTGCAGCCTCCAACTCCTGGGCTCAAGCGATCCTCCTGCCTCAGCCTCCCGAGTAGCTGGGACTACAGGTGTGCACCTATATATACTACTCTCTCTCTGTACATATACTATTCTGTGTGTGTGTGTGTGTGTATACACATATATATATATATATATGTATATATACAGTTGATCCTTGAACAACATTTGAACTGCCTAGGTCCGCTTTTATGTGGATTTTTTCCAAGCAAACTCAATTCAAAATACAATATTCAAGGCATGTGAAACCCATGTGTGCGGAGGGCCAACTTTGAGACTTGAGCACGCGCAGATTTTGATGCTGGGGGGTCCCAGGACCAATCCCTGTGTGTATGAAGGGACGACGGTACTGTTCCCTCCATGCACGCTGTCCTCCCTCTCTGTGTGCACCATTCTCTGTATCATACAGAGACAGGGGACATTGATCTCACTCGAGCCGTAAACACACGCATCTGTACATACGTCTGTACACGCACCATCTTCCGCATTATATATAGGAAGACGGACGGATGGATTTGGGGCGCTATCTACATGCATGTGCACACACATGTGCACACACAGAAAATGCTAAAAGCAAAGGCAGCGGAATGTCGACGACGGGGTAACCCTGGCACAGGTACACCGATATTCCTTTTGCCATTCTTGTAAATTTTTTTCTAAGTTTGGAACTCTATCAAAATAAAAAGTTGCAAACAAACCAAACCCACAGCACTCGGTGGTGAAGGAAAGGGGCTGAGGGACCCGTGTGACACCTGACCCTGCACCTGCTCCTCCTCAGCAGCGAGACCTGGCCATGCACCCCCGCCCTGTCCTCAGTTTCCCCACTTGGCCTTTGTCCTGTCCCTCAACCTACTTCTGCCGGGCCCAGGGCCTTTGCACACGCTGCTCTCTCTGCTTGGAACGCGTGGCTTCCGCCCTCAGCCTCCTTCCCCCGGTTCCACTCTCCTTGTTCTTCCCAGGGTTTCAGAGCCTCCCCTGACCCCCCCTGATGTGGTCAGACCCCTCCAGGGCCTCTCAAAGTACCTTGCACCCAGCTGCCACCTTGCATTGGGTTGCGAGGCTGTAAGGGACTGGTATACAGTGGGTGCATATTATTAGAATGGATGCATGGAGAAATGGAGGCAACTCTCAGCTCTAGCTCTGCAGGCCTCTGCAGAAGGGCAGGGGGAGAAGGAGTCAAGGAAAGTGCAGGAAGGGCAGAGAGCACAGGGCTCTGACATCCCACAGGGAAGCACAAAGACCCTTCTCCACCTCCCCCACCCCGCCCCGCCCACCTGCCCAGGGCGGGGTCCCGAGCTGGGAGGAATAGAATCACAAGCTGTCTGACCCCAGACAGAGGGGCCTGTGTGCTGCCACAGCTGGACGTGGTGCCAAGGGGCCGCGCTCGTTTCTTCCAGAGATGAGGAAGACAGCAGCCGCGTGGGCAAAGCCCCATGCTGGCAAAGGCGTGGCTCACGGCCCAGGCTGCACAGCGAGGCCGCTGTCCTGCGGACACTGAGCCACTGAACCCCAGGAGGACCCCCTGCAGCTGAGAGAAGCCCGTTTGAAAGAAATGCTCATCCTCTGTTCACACTAGCCTCACCCCCTCCCAGAACGGGCCTCCAGTCCACATCGAAGCTGCCTTCAGCCCCAGGTTTGTCTTACAAAGGCTTGGGCATGGGGATATTTTTTTTTTTTTTTTTTTTGAGACAGAGTCTCACTCTCTTGCCCGGGCTAGAGTGAGTGCCGTGGCATCAGCCTAGCTCACAGCAACCTCAAACTCCTGGGCTCAAGTGATCCTCCTGCCTCAGCCTCCAGAGTAGCTGGGACTACAGGCATGCACCACCATGCCCGGCTAATTTTTTGTATATATTTTTAGTTGTCTGATTAATTTCTTTCCATTTTTAGTAGAGACGGGGTCTCGCTCTTGCTCAGGCTGGTCTCGAAACTCCTGAGCTCAAACAATCCGCCCGCCTCGGCCTCCCAGAGTGCTAGGATTACAGGCGTGAGCCACCGCGGCTGGCCGAAAAAAATACTTTTTAAAATTAGTTTTCTTTTTTTGAGACAGGGTGTCACTCTGTCGCTTGGGCTAGAGTGCAATCATAGCTCGCTGCAACCTCAGACTCCTGGGCTCAAGTGATCCTCCTGCCTCAGCCTCCGAAGTAACTGGGACTACAGGTGTGAGTCACCACACCCGGCTAATTTTTAAATTTTTTGTAGAGACGGGGTCTCATTATGTTGCCCAGGTTGGTCATGAACTCCTGGGCTCAAGCGACCCTTCCACCTTGGCCTCCCAAAGTGCTGGGATTATAGGCACGCCCCACCGCACCGGGCTGGGATAGCTTTTGAAATATCGGTGGCAGAACAGAGAACTGGAGTGAACATACACAACCTAATAATAATAGTAACATCGGAGATGATCGTTCACTTGTGCAGCCTTCATCATTTCGAGAGCCCATCCCAGCTATCTCACCAATATCTCAGGACGACTTCGTGAGCCAAAGACTATGATTCGTATTTTACAGTTAAGGAAACAGAAGCGCTAGGATGCCCCAAAAGGTGCCCCAGGTGGCAGAGCAAACCTGTGGGGAGTTGGGATTTGAACCGGGGTCATCAGATTGCAAAGATGACGCCCTTTTGGTGAATAACATCAGAAAGCACGGCAGGGAGTCTGTGCTGCTGGGAGAATATTTTTATGTCCAGGATGGTTTTCTGCTTGGAGACACCAGGTTGAAGAAGGTTTTCAACATCCAGGACACTGGAGTGCAGCATCACAGCTCACTGCAATCTTGAACTCCTGGACTCTAGTGATCCTCCTGCCTCAGCCTCCTGAGTAGCTGGGACTACAGGCACCACCACACCCAGCTAATTTTTTATTTATATTTTTTGTACAGATGGGGTCTCACTATGTTGCCCAGGCTGGTCTTGAACTCCTGGCCTTAAGCGATCCTCCTGCCTCAGCCTCCCAAAGTGCTGGGATTATAGGCATGAGCCACCACGCCCTGCCTGGTGACCCTTTCTACATATTCAGGCATCAATATTATTTAAATTGAGTTGGAGAGAGAGACTTCTAGAAGGGCCCGTGGAAGGGAGAAAGAAATTGCAAAGGTGAGCGGACAGGAGCTGTAGGTGCTGACCCAGGGGCCATCTCTCTGCTGAAACTTGCAGACCGTGAGTGCAAACCCCACGGACATTGGTACCAGACAGACAAGCGAGTCTCAGCTCCTCTGAGAACAGGCACCTCTTGCCACGAAGAAACACACAGGTGCCCGGGATTCAGAGGCCTGGAAATGACTGAATTCAGAAGAGGCCTGAAGTCCTTAAATATGGGGGACCCCTGTTCCACAGTGGGTGCCCCATTCTGCTTGCACATCAGTGGACAAGAAACTCACGATCTCCCACATCAGCCCAATCGAGACCTGTCGTTTGTTTTATTTTTTTAATATTTTTTTCCTATGGCCACCTCACCCCGAACGCGCCCAGTCTCGTCTGATCTCGGAAGCTGAGCAGGGCCGGGCCTGGTCGGTACTTGGATGGGAGACCTGTGTTTTAAAGCAGTCGTCTGTACTGCGTTTAAACCCAACTCTTTTCAGGCTTATTCACTCGTCCTAGTTCTGCCTTCCGGAACCCTCCCCGGATGAGATTTTTTCCAGAGCTGGAAATGCTTTTTCAAATTCTCTTTTTTCAGGCTGAACTCACCCAGCCCTTTAGACTATAACTCCCCAGATAGTTTACATAACCAACTCTTCCGCATCACGTCCTGGGGCTGAGTTTCTTGCATTAAAGGAGAGAGGGGTGAGCACTTGTCTCCAGCCAGGGAGTCAGAGTCGTGCATCTCGGCTGGACGCGGTGGCTCATGCCTGTAATCCCAGCGCTTTGGGAGGCTGAGGCGGGAGGATCGCCTGAGCCCAAGAGTTCCAGACCAGCCTGGGCAACATAGCAAGACCCCATCTCTAAAAAAAATTTTAAAAATTAGCTGGTTGTGGTGCCCATGCCTGTAGTCCCAGCTACTCGGGAGTCTGAGGCAGGAGGATCGCTTGAGCCCAGGAGCTGGAGGCTGCAGTGAGCTGTGATGACGCCACTGCACTCCAGTCTGGGAGACGAAGTGAGACCCTGTCTCTTAAAAAAAGCAAAAATGCATACAGCTTCCTTCCCGCATGACTTGTTATTCCTACCAGTGTCCGTCACTCATTCACCCAATATCTATTGAGCGCCGACTGCATGCCAGGCACTATCATGGGGCTGGGATACAACAGTGATCAAAACAAAGATCTCCCCTGCTCTTGTGGGGCTCTGTTTGGTGGCGTGTTCCGCACATTGGTGGTGTAAGCATCCCCCTAACTAAACACCACGAACCGAGTGCCTTCAAGCAACGTTCGTCCTCTTATAAATTGAGAGGCCAGAAGTAACCCTGAAATCAGTTTCACTGGGCAGGGCAGGTCCCTGCTGGGGGCTCCAGGGGAGAACTCGTTTCCCACGTGTCCCAGGGTCTAGCAGCCGCCCGTGTCCCTCGGCTCGGGGCCCTTCCTCCCCCTTCAGAGCCAGCAGCGCAGCGTCTTCCAGTCTCTCTGCCTCCGACCCTCCTGCCCCCTCGTGGGAGGACCCTGTGCTGACACTGGTCCCCGGGTCATCCAGGGTGATGTCCTCATTTTAAGATCCTTAACTTAATCCCATGTGCAAAGTGCCTTTTGCCATGGAAGGTAGCACTCACAGGCTGCAGGGATCAGGATGTGGCTGTCTTTGTGGAGGGCCATGATAAAGCCATTATTCAGGAAGGAAACAATTCAGGTAATTGGGGAGGAGGTGATGAAAGGGACCAGTGAGGCTTTCCCTGAAAATGTAGCCCAGGGGCAGAGAGACCCAAAGTAAGTGAGGTTGGGCATGAGGGAAAAGCATTGAGCTGAGGGAACAGCCAGTGCAAAGTTTGAAGGTAAGAGTAAGCCAGTCAAAAAGGAACAGGTAGGAGCCACTGCAGCTATCGGGGCAGGAAAGGCAAGGGGAAAGGAGGTTGTAGACCCGGCGGGGGAGGCTAGATCCCAGGTTTTCAATGGAATAAGCATTTGCCTGGTTTTTTTTCGTTTTTTTTTTTTTCGAGACAGAGTCTTGCTCTGTCACCCAGGCTGGAGTGCGGTGGTGTCATCATAGCTCACTGCAGCCTCCAGCCCCTGGGCTCAAGTGATCCTTCTGCCTCAGCCTCTTGAGTAGCTAGGACTACAGGCATATGCACCACACCTGGCTAATTAAAAAAAATTTTTTTAGAGATGGGGTCTTGCTATGTTGCCCAGGCTGGTCTTGGACTCCTGGGCTCAAGTGACCCTCCCACTTTGCCCTCCCAGAGTACTGGGATTACAGGCATGAGCCATTGTGCCTGGCCTGCCTGAGGGATTTTAAGCTAGGATAGGTCCCTCCGGCTGGCTGCTGTGTGGAAAAATACACTCTCACCTGGATTCATGGGAACCCAGGTAAGAATAGTGCAGTATCAATGAGACAGTTTTAGGAGAATGTTTAGAATCCTTAAAATAGTGTAGGGTGGGGGCTCTTTTGGAGCTTTGGGTGGGGGGAAATCAATCTTGAATATCCACCATGTGCTTGGCCCAGATAGTCCGCTACGAGGCCACAGGGAGGTCTTGCCCACGTAGTCTCAGCTCTCACGGAGTGCGGAGGTGAGAACGTGAGCGGATTAGAACCTGGGCCAGCCCCTGGCCAGCTCCCTCTTAGAGATGCCCCGGCCAGGCGGCAGTTCCAGAGGAGGCTTTCACTGCCCACCTGCGGTATGCCTGCACCCGCCTGGGAGAGGTGCCTGGCCCACTCCCTCCACGGCTGTCTTGGGAGCCTGGAAGTCCTACCTGGGAAGATCCTCGTCCTGCCATTCCTCCTTCACGTCCACGTTTTCCATCCGCAGCGTGGCCTCGGTGGTCCCCATGGGAGCAGGAGCAGGTGCCGGCTTGGAGCAGGGGTGAGCTCTGAAGGGGAGGCGCAGAGGA
The DNA here is from genome assembly GCF_000956105.1 of Propithecus coquereli. Lineage (NCBI taxonomy): Eukaryota > Metazoa > Chordata > Mammalia > Primates > Indriidae > Propithecus > Propithecus coquereli. The sequence continues at coordinate 2,707,148 of NW_012147964.1, forward strand.
ATGGGGTTTACTGGGCAGTAATCATAATAACAGCCCCCCACGTGCAGCACCGCTTACTGAATCACATCCCAGCTCCCCGGGGCTTCCCCATTTTACAGGTAAGAAAACAGAGGTGTAAAGAGCTGAGAACACCCAGGTGGGTCTAGAGTTTGAACCCAGGTGAGGGGCTGAGCCTTCAGCTACAAACACCCTTCCCTTGGAAGCTCTGAACTCTACCATCTCCTGGGAGAGCCAGGACCCAAATAGACTCATCCTCCCTCCCTTACCTTGGAAGCAATCGATCCGAATAGCCATTTATACTAAAGTGTGAATGACTGATATACTCAAGCCTCCCCACTTTCAAAGAGGTCCTGGTTAACTCCAACTCATCTCTACCTGCCACCTCTACCAGGCCACCTGTTCTGCCCCTCTGTCCTCCTGAAAAGAAGCAAGTCCTAACAACCTGCTGACCCCAGGGCTAACAGAGGCAGTGTGGAAAGAGAGCATTGTCACCAGCAACTACAAAATGCCCATTTTGTGTTTATCATTCTGAGGAGCCCACGGCGGGGTAGGGGTAGGTCCGGGTGGTGTCCGGGCAGGATCAGAGCTACCAAGTGAGACTGAACCTGGGTCTGTCCCGGGGCACGGCGGCCTCTCAGACCACTCACCTCTCTGGGCCTCAGTTTCCCTGTCTGTAAATGAAAAGGTTGAATGAGAGGTGACCTCTATGACACCCTCTGGCAGAACATTCCAGGATCTTATGATTCAACCAACGCCACCTGTTTTGTGCCTTGAAACCAGCGGTTGGCACCTGGGGGAGAGTCTGCCGCCCCTCCCCCACCCCCTATGGCATTTGGCAATGTCTAGAGGCTTTGCTGTTTGTCACAACTGGGGGGGGGGGTGCTCCAGGCTGGAGGCCAGTGCCCAGGATGGCACCCCCCCACCCGAGAATGATCGGGACCCAGCTGTCCCTAGATCCGAGGTTGAGAAACCCTGTTTTGAAGGGAATGGCCGTTTCTCTGCTTGCACGTCAGTGAAAGGGCTTTGGGCCATATTCGGCGGTCACCCTGTTACCTCCTTCCGTCCTCCCAACATCTCCTGTCTTGTGATGTCCCCTTTCCAGCATCTAAGGCCCCCGACTCGAGTCACGCCCCGGCTGCCCCTCTGTGGACCTGGCGCATGGCTAACAGTGTGTCACCCGGAGCCCCCAATGTACGTAGACGGTGGCTCTGCATTTGGGATGGCGGCTCAGCGAGGGAGGACGGAGAGGGAGCCCAAGCCAGGTGAGCGCCGGGCAGGAAGGGGGAGGCGGCAGGCGACGGCTAACGCGAGCCCCTCCCCCACTTGGGGTGTGAGTTTCTCACTCCGTTCTCCGTCCTGAATGTCGTCATTCATTCACGGAGGAGGGACAGTAACATGCAGTTATGGAAAAAAAAATCCCTTCCGGATGCTCCGCGCAACGGCAACCGCCTAGACCCTTATTGCAAGGGACAGTTTGCGTCATGTCCGCGGAAATTCGTCTGCTGTCTGGAGGGAGCGGTCTGTCGCCTTATCTGAGCCCCCAGGAATACGCTCCCCTAGTCCTCGGGGCCATGGGGACCCACAGCTGGAGCCACATGCGTTGACTCCGTAATCCTTTCACTATGGGGTGTGGCGGGTCCCAGTGGACCCCACACACTCCCGCATTGAGATCCTGGCTTCACGTTTGGGGACAGCAAAGGGGGCAGAGAGAGGCAGGCAGGAAGGAGGGGACAGGTGACAGGCGATCTGAGCTCGGATGTTGAATTATTAGCGCATCACATACAAGTTCCGAGACGGGTGGAGGGGGCCGTGTCTATAACCATCTCCCTCTGTCCCCACCCGACAGGCGAGCCTTTATCCACACGCTTAGGGAGTCCTGCTTCCGAATCCACCGCCGGTGGCTGTCCCAGTCCCTCTGGGTGTTATAAATAGGAGATGACAGAGGCGGGACAGGCCCATTTCAGCCGCCCAGGTTTTTTTTTTTATCCACCTAAGCTCTAAGCAGCGTCCTGAAAATGGTGCAAAGCTCTGCCTTCCGGGGACGGTGCGCGGAAGGTGAGCTGTGCCCGCGCGAGCCCGGGGACGGCATCGGCGACACGGATGTGGGGGCCTCGGAAGAGTCACCGGACTGTGCTCTCTGCTCCCACCCGCCCCCTCTGCTGCCGAGGGATTTAGAAGCAGCAGATGCCACCGGAAGGTGCCCGCACTCACCTCCGCAGCGGCAGCGGCCTCTCCTCCTCGTCACTGGCAAACAAAGACCGGCCCTGCCCGGGCGCAGCCGGGCATCTCCCGCGGTCCCCAGGCCTTGAGCGCGTCGGAGGAGGAAGATGCTCGCAGGGGCGGGTTCTGCATCCGAGGAAGGTCACCCAGGGCAACGTGGCCAGCGTTGGCGGGCTCTTTTGTCCAGGGGGTGGGGAGCACGGTTCCTGGTTAGCGGTGGGCTCCCCGATGCGGGGCTGTGGCGGCCGCGTCCTCTGTCACCATCGCTGCCTGCACCCTGTCACCGAGGAAAATACCTTCTTCCTCCCGGCTCCCGGCTGACAGAGAGGCTCAGGCTTCCTTAAGACAGTTAATTACGCTGCTTTTGTGTGCAGGGGGTTGGAGGGTGGTGGCAGGGGGCAGGCCTGACCACAGAGCACAGCCCCCTGCCACAATCCCGGCCTCTCCATTGGCTGGAAGAAGAAAGCACCCCCCAAGGGCCACGCCAAGCACAAATAATTTTCTGATGGCGCACCACGGATTTAAAAACAAAACAGGGAACGCACAAATAAATAAACGGTGCGATGGCCTCATTCTGTACAGTGGGGAGTGGGGGAAGAAGGTCTTGGGGACACTTCCCCTTTCAAAGGCAGCAGGGGTGGGAGGTGTCCCCTAAGCGGGCAGAGAGATAAAAAATGTCCCAGGGACCCTGTTTTGTGGGTCCATCAGACGGCCACGCGCCACCAATGGAGCCGTGCACCCTGAACCGGACCGGGTCCTGGGGAGGCAGGAGTTTCTCAGACAGACTCGCCCCCGCGAACAGCGCCCCCTGCAGTTGTGCGCAGGGAGTGGCGCCCACCTGGAGGAGTTCGAGGGGACGGTGGGATGGTGTAGGGACTCTTTGGAAAAAGAGTCTTGGCAGATGGAATTAAGTAGAGGATCTTGAGACGAGACTGTCCCAGAGGAGGGTGGGCCCTAAATTCCATGACGGGTGTCCTTAGACGAGAAGAGAAGACATGCAAGAGAAGGGGCCTCTGTGAAGACGGAGGCAGAGATCGGGGTGAGGCTCCTACTAGCCAAGGATTTCCTAGCTGCCGCCAGAAGCAGGGAAGAGGCACGAAATGGATTCTCCCGCAGAGATTCCAGAAAGAACCAACCCTGTGGACACCTTGATCTTAGACTTCTCACCTCCCGAAAGGCCAGACAATACATTTCTATTGTTTTAAGCTACCCCATGCGGTGGTATTATATTTTGTTTCAACAGCCCCAGGAAACAAAGTATAGGACCCTAAGTAAGAATTGAGATCTGTTCTCTCCTGCTCCTTTGACTTACTTGGGTGGTTTTTCGCCTGTTCTTTGAGCAAACACATCAAGTTCATTCCTACCACAGGGCCTTTGCACGTGATGTTTCCTCTGCCAGGAATGCGCTTCTCCAGAACTTCACGTTATTCATGTGTCAGTTTAGAAGTTCCCTCCTCAGAGGAGCCTTCCCAGATCCCCCTCCACCCTCCACTCTACCCCCCCATCACCCTCCATCCATTGCCCAGTTTTATTTTTAGTATGATGAACTTTTAAAAAATCGTGGTAAAACACACATGACTCACAATTTACCATTTTAACCAATTGAGACCGTACAACTCAGTGGCACGAAGGGCATTCACATTGTTGTGCGAACATCACCGCTATCTAGTTCTAGAACTTTTTCTTAAATGGACGTCCTGTCCCCATTAGCTGTCACTCCCACCCCTTCTCCTGTCCCTGACATCCACAAATCCATGTCCCTTCTCTGTGGATCTGCCTGTTCTGGACGTTTCATATAAATGATGTCACACACTGTGTGTCCTTCTGTGTTTGGCGTCTCTCACTGAGCACGACGTCCTCAAGGTCCCTCCACAGCGTAGCCTGTGTCAGTACCTCGTTCCTTTTTGTGGCCGAGCGATGTTCCACGTGTGGATGGACCACATTTTACATCTCCATTCATCCGCTGATGGACACTTGGGCTGTTTCCACCCCTTGGCTGCTGTGACGTGCGTACAAGCACTGGAGTCCCTGTTTCTAATCTCTTGGGCGCATTCCTGGGAGTGGAATTGCTGGGTCACGCTGTAATTCTATCTTTCACTCATTCAGGGACCTGATTTTTTTCCACAGCGCTCACCACTGGTTGAAACTACTTACTTATTTCTTTGTCGATTCGCTGCCCCGCCACCCCTTACTAGAATCTAAATTTCCAGAAAGCAGAGACCCAGCCGCTCTCATTTACCGACATGTTCTCTGCCCAGGGCAGCGTCTTCTGGTGCCAAGGAGACACACAGGAGATGCAGGTAGGATGCAGGAATGCCGGTCCCTTCACGGACACTTGATGACTTGGGCTGGACCCTCACTCACGGAGTCTGTAGCCCTCCAGACCACAGGCATGAAGGCAACCTGCCCCGTGGCAGGGGCGGAAAGCCCTGCTGGGGACAGAAAGAGCCCTGAGACCTTGGCTCAAGGTTTGGACGTCCCACCTCCTGGCTGGAGGAAGTGGAGCTCTTGGAAGAGACACTTGTGTTGATCGAAGGGGACATTCCGGCCGGTCCCCAAACACAAGATGTGAGTAACATTTTGCTCTCGGAGAACCCCTATTTGCTTGGGAGAAACAGGTGGTCAAAGAACTGCGCTGATTGGGGGACGTCTTTGGAGACGGCCCTTGGGGGGAGATTTCCTGGAACATACGGGACAGGGGTGATGACGATGTGAGTCAAGCCCCGAGGAGTGAGCAGGAGTTAGATGGTCGAAGAGGGAGAAGGGCTTTCTGGACAGACAGGCCTGCCCGGACTGCTTTGGCGTTTGAAGAACAGCAGCTCGCGGCCAATGGGACGGGGCCCTGGGAGCTGTCCGTGGTGCTGCAGCCGCCACCAAGGAGCTGCCTCGGGTGACCTAAGCTTGGTTCCCTGTCTGTTCTTGTTTCTTTTTAAATTGTGGTAAAATACACATAACGTAAAATTTAAATTTTAACTATTTTTAAGTGCACAGCTCAGTGGTATTAAGCACATGCACGTTGCTGTGCCGCCATCACCACACTCCCTCTCCAGAACTTTCTCATCCTCCCAAACTGAAGCTCTGTCCCCATGAAACACTCACTCCCCACCCCCTCCCCAGCCCCTGGAACCCACCATCCTACTTCCTGTCTCTGTGGATCAGACGCCTCTAGGGACCTCCTGTGAGTGGAATCACACAGGATTTGTCCCCTTCTGTGTCTGGCGCCTCTCGATGAGCACAATGTCCCCAAGGCCCATCCACGCTGTGGCCTGTGTCACAGTCTCATCCCTTTTCATGGCTGAGTGATATTCCACGTGTGGGAGGACCACGCTGTGTTTATCCATCCAACCATGGATAGACATTTGGGCTGTTTCCATCTTTTAGCTCTTTCTGAATAGCGACGCTACGGACACGTATGTTCGTTACAAGATATAGGATCTGCAAATTTTTCTCTCATTCTTTAGGCTTTTTACATTCTTGAGGGAGTCCTTTGAAGCACAGTGTATTTTATTTGATAAAGTACAATTTATCTATTTTTCACTTGTTTGGGCTTTTGGTGTCTTATCTAAGACTCACTGAAGGTCAGGAAGATTGATCCCTATGTTTTCTTCTCAGAGTTTTATAGTTTTAGCTCTTAGGTTTATGTCTCTGATTCATTTTGAGTTAATTTTTGTATGAATATATGACCCCTGCATGGGACATGGGGGTCCACATTCATTCTTTTGCACACACATATCCAGCTGTCCTGGTGCCATTTGTTGAAAAGATTATTCTTTCCCGATGAAGCACATTTTTTGTATGTTGTATTCAATAACATTTGCATGAAAAATGCAGTTGTGACAATGGGGACTCTATGCTACTGGTGGGCACACAATTGGTGCCACTTTTCTGGTGAACCCAGGTGCCATATACATTGAAAACATATGTTTAAAATTTTGATGTTCTTTTTCATTATTGTGCGTCTAATTTCATTTACTTTTCCTTCCTTCCTTCCTTCCTTCCTTCCTTCTTTCCTTCCTCCCTCCCCATCTCTCTCTTCCTTTCTTCTTTTCTTTCTTTCTTTCTTTCTTTCTTTGTTTCT
>NW_012147964.1:2713495-2803101 GCF_000956105.1 Propithecus coquereli
TCTTTAGGCTTTTTACATTCTTGAGGGAGTCCTTTGAAGCACAGTGTATTTTATTTGATAAAGTACAATTTATCTATTTTTCACTTGTTTGGGCTCTTGGTGTCTTATCTAAGACTCACTGAAGGTCAGGAAGATTGATCCCTATGTTTTCTTCTCAGAGTTTTATAGTTTTAGCTCTTATGTTTATGTCTCTGATTCATTTTGAGTTAATTTTTGTATGACTATATGACCCCTGCATGGGACATGGGGGTCCACATTCATTCTTTTGCACGCACATATCCAGCTGTCCTGGTGCCATTTGTTGAAAAGATTATTCTTTCCCGATGAAGCACAGTTTTTGTATGTTGTATTCAATAACATTTGCATGAAAAATGCAGTTGTGACAGTGGGGACTCTATGCTACTGGTGGGCACGCAATTGGTGCCACTTTTCTGGTGAACCCAGGTGCCACATACATTGAAAACATATGTTTAAAATTTTGATGTTCTTTTTCATTATTGTGCGTCAATTTCATTCACTTTTCCTTCCTTCCTTCCTTCCTTCCTTCCTTCTTTCCTTCCTTCCTTCCTCCCTCCCCATCTCTCTCTTCCTTTCTTCTTTTCTTTTCTTTCTTTCTTTCTTTCTTTCCTTCTTTTCCTTATACAGGGTCTTGCTCTATTGTCCAGGCTGGAGTGCAGTGGCATCATCATAGCTCATTGCAACCTTGAATTCCTGGGCTCCAGCGATCCTCCTGCCTCGGCCTCCCAAGCAGCTGGGACTATAGGTGTGCACCACCACACCCAGCTAATTTTTCTATTTTTTGTAGAGACTGGGGTCTTGCTATGTTGCCTAGGCTGGTCTTAAATTCTTGGCCTCAAGTGATCCTCCTGCCTTGGCCTCCCTAAGTGCTAGGATTACAGGCATGAGCCACTACACCCAGACTAAATAAGATGTCTTTAAATAGAAACAGACATAAAATGAAGTCACATATTGATCGGTTGGCAAAAATGTAGTGACCAGAGGCTTGCAGGAATCTAACCCATGTTTCCCCTAGGAGCGATGGTCAGTATTCGCCAGCTCGGTGTTCCCAGCGACTTTATAGAGCAGAACTAGTGAGAATCAACTGTATCTACGTCTGAGAGCTGCTGTGAGGACTAGATCCAATTGTGCGTGGAAAGTATTTAGCACAATGCTTGCAATAAATAGTAGGGAAAAAGATATTATGCCACCCAGAGAAAACATTACAATAGCCCACTTTGGTGACGAGGATGCAGCCCTCATTATCTAATTAGAACTGCGGGGAGTTGGAGGAAGGCCACGTGTAATTACCATGCTGGACCCTAGCCAGGGCATGGCAGGGGAGGCTGCATTGGCCAGATCCGCCAGACCATACCTAGTGGCCACACATGGTCGTGAAGACACGGACGGAAGAATGCCATCTACTAAATCGCCAAATGTAGCTTCTCTTGGCACCCTGGGCTCTCCATGATGTCTGTCCAAGAAATAACTAGCCCTGTATCTGGTCACTATAAGGTGCCAAAGGAACACCACTCCTCGACAGCCAGCCAATGTGCTTTTCACTCTAACTCTCTTGCAATACTTCATGTCAAAAAGCCAAAAGATTTGAAAGACTTCAGCAAAACAAAAGTTAATAGAAGGACAAGACTCTTTTCTTAGAGACAGGGTCTCACACTGTCGCCCAGGCTGGAGTGCAGGGGCATAATTACAGCTCACTGCAGCCTCCAACTCCTGGGCTCAAGTGATCCTCTCACCTCAGCCTCTTCAATAGCTGGGACTACAGGCGCCACCACGCTTGGCTGATTTTTTATTTTTTTGTCGAGATGGGGTCTCACTATGTTACCCAGTTTAGGCTCTAACTATCAGGCTCAAGTGATCCTCCTGCTTTAGCCTCCCAAAATGCTGGAATTACAAGCATGAGCCACTGCGTCTGGCCAATAAAAGGATGTGGCTCTGACATAGGGTACAATGTGGATAGACCTTGAGGACATCATTCTCAGTGAGAGAAGCTAGACACAAAAGGACATCTAGTGTGTGGCTCCATTTATACGAAATGTCCAGAACAGACAAATCCTCAGAGACAGGCAGTGGATTAGTGGTTGCCGGGGGCTGGAGGGAAGGAGGAACAGTGAGTGACTTCTAATGGATATGGCATTTCATTTTAGGGTGATGAAAATGTTCTGGAATTTGACAGTGGTGGTTCTTGCCTAACTCTATGAATACACTAAAAACTATTGAATTGTACACTTTGAATGGGCGAATTGTATGATATGTAAATTACATCTCAATAAAGCCGTTATTAACTTTTAAAGTGCCATAACGGTAACGCAAAGTTTAAGATCTGTCTTCCTGCTTCTAAGTTCCCTGAGGGCTGGTGCAATGGCAGTGTTGCTTCCTGCTGCATCCTGCAAATGGCCCAGCTCACAGCTCATTAAATATCTCTCCCAACCAGCCACATTAGAGCACGACCACTCCATCACGACACTGTGGACATGTGGGGCCACGTCACTCTCTGTGGTGGGGCATTCTGGGCACTGCACGGTGCTGAGCAGTGTCCCTGGCCTCCACCCACTCGATGACAGCAGCACCCCCTCTAAGTCGTGACAACCACAAATGTGTCCACACAGTGCCAAGCCTCCCTTGGTGGCAAATTGCCCTTGGTTAAGAACCACCAATTTAGAGGCACCAAATATTTGAATCTGGGGCACTGCGTGGGCCTTTCGAAGTCCCCACATAAAGGCTGGTGGCCAGGGAGTGCTGAAGGGACACTCAGGACTTGGCCACGTCAGGAGGGGCTCACCCACCCAGCCAGAGGGTGGTCAGCAGGGCTCCCAAACTCACCTATCTGGGACAAAGAGAAAAACCATCCACGCAGGACGGGACATTCAGGTGGCTGCGAGGACCCTGCAGGACAGAAGGACCGGCTCCCGAGCAGGAAGCCGCAAGGACCCCTTCCTAGATGGGCCTGGGGTGCAGAGACCCCCACATGTGAGTAGTTAGAGGGAAGGCGGGGCTCCAAGTAAGGGGCGGGACTAGAAGGGGGGTTGGGACTTGAATACAGACTTCCCCATATAAGTGGTTAACGGGAAGACTCCGAGTAAGGGGTGGGCCTTGAGATAGGGGCGGGGCTTGAATACACATTTCCCTATCTGAGGGGCTAGCGGAAGGCGGGGCTCTGAGTAGGAGGCGGGGCCTCCTCAAGGGGCGGGCCGCAAGACAGCGTCCCCCATTGGCAGAGAGGGAAATAAAAAGGCGCGAACTTCGCGCAGGGGGCGGAGCCTGGGGCGCGTGGCGGGGCGAGAGCGGCACGCGGCTCTGGGGCGGGGCCGGTGACGTCACGGCCCAGCGGGGCTCCGGGAAGACGCCAAGATGGCAGCGAGTAGCTGTTGCGGTGGCTCAGCGCAGGCAGCCGGCCCGCAGCACAGGTAACGGCCCGCCGCCCGCCCTCCTGGCCTGGCCCCGCCGGGACCCGACCTGACCCTTCCCTCGCCTCCCGCCCCCCACGCCCAGCCCGGGCCCCGACTCCCGGCCCGGGGGAAGCCACGCCGTGAGGAGCCGGCAGGGCGGCCTCTGGGTCGGAACCGGCGGGACGGGGGCTGGGAAGCTGGCTCCGGCAGAGATGGCTGCGGAGCCGACTGTGTCTGTCGGGGGGAGAGGGGCGGGGGCTCCTGACGTGGGAGGGGCCCTCGGCCTGTGTGTGTGTGGGGAGGCGGGGGGATGGAGCCTGGGCCGCCCGGTCGCCGAGGGCTGGGGCCTGGGGAGGAGGAGGTGGAGACCTCGGGGGCTACCTGGCCTGGCGAGAGAGGGAGGGGCGGGAGCCGACTCCTGCTGGCGGTGGGCGGGAAGAAAGCAGAGTCCTGGGAGGGGACCTGGGAGGGTGACACAGGGAGGGGCAGAGACGGAGGTGGGGGACAGAGACTTGGTGGGGAGCAGACTCGACACCGGGGCAGGCCGCGGGGGTGGGTCCTGAGGCCCAATACCGGTGGGCACCTGAGTTTCCGGGGAGCCGGGGCCCTGCCCGGACAGTGAGGACGGTGAGCGGGACCTGGGTGTGTGGCTATTTACGACGTAGTACAGCAGGTGGACCTAGGCATTGGGGAGGGGAGGGAGGCTGGAGCAGAGATGGCAGGGGGTGGAGGGCAAAGGCCGGGAACCCGCAGGGCAGGAGGGCTCAGTGGGTTAGGGACACGGGGCGGGGGTAGGTCTGTAGCCCAGATATGCAAGCGCACACCCCACACCCTTCTCTGTACTCCTTGGAGCAACCCTGCTGTCCTCAGTCCTTCCGCCTGTCACCCAAGACCCCTGTGTCAGTTTCCAGCCGGTATGACCTGGGCCAGATTGCTCACGGCCCTGCTGAGCCTCCGCAGATGCCAGCCGCCCCTTAGGCACCTGGTGTTAATAGATGACTGCACCTGTCATTACTACGCTGTTTCATAGATGCCCACACCTTTCGTTACCAATCTAGTTCAGCGCGTCAGAGGTAGACTGAGGCTAGCGTTTCAGTCTCACGCCGTGGAAAGTTAGCACCACCGGCCCGGGCGTTGGCTGGATGGTTGAGATTCTCCTGTGGTCTTTCTCGTGGAGCCCTAAAGACAAACCGCCCAGGGCTTGGATACGAGGACAGTGGAGATTAGGAGGGCACCTAATGTTTTCCGCACCCGGAGTGGTTTCTGCCATGCACTATTTGGCCAGTCGTGGATTTTCTGTTAAGGAAAGACTCTGTCACCTGCTGTTTGCCTGGAACAGGGCGTTGAATTTTTATTTTGTCTTCTCTTTGGTTTCCATCACCCTCAAGGGTGTTCTGAGGCAGGGCTCAGCTGGTCACAGCGTGTTGGAGACCGACACTTGGAAACGCTTGACCTCTCTCTTTCCTTCCTAGCGCTTTCTTCCTTCCATTTCTCCCCCCACCCCGCCCTCCAGTGCCCAATGTCAGAAACTTCCTTCTCTTTCCTCTTTCTCTCTTTTTCTTTCTTTCGCCAGTTGTGTTCTTCAGTCAGATGTGGACAATCACTTGAATATCTTGCTTTCCATTCGGGTTACCTTGCGGAGGGGAAATTGAATGTTTATGCTGTTCAAATAGGTAATTACTGAGCGTCAGTAGATGTCTGTGTCATCTGCTGAATTACTGACTGGAATTTGTACTTCCACGTGTTAGTGCAGCTACTGTCTGTATCCTGAAGATGTAGGCGATGCAATATACATGTAACCAAGGATGTGAAACTGTCATGAACCACGTGTGGAGTCTGTCTTTAGAATCGTCTCCAAGAGAGTGTGTTATTCCTTGAGAAAAGAGTAGCTATTAGTTAAAACTAAAAATAACATGCGAATCCTAGCAAAATAAATTTTGGTCTCACCAGAGCTCGACACAAGATCATCTGTATTATTTCAATGATTTTAAATTAACCAGAAATTCTCTCTTTGGGGGAAACGATTTTGCTTGGAAACTTGGCTGCTTTTAAAGTACACATGCTTTATGTAACGTGCCCTAGGAAGGCTGGTTAGATGGCTGGTCTCGTGAGTACCAGCTTTAGGGTAGATTTAGAGAGCGGTGCTTGCAAAGTCCATTTCTTGAATTGCTGAAGCAAAGACAACAGTTTATCTCTGGGGAGTGTTGAGTGGGCTTTCTTGTATTCTAAAACTGCTAACCATAGCCCTGATTAGGAATGTTCCTGATGTTGCCACCCGTAAGTAGGGTTGGGTCTGAGCTGTTCAGCTGTTGGCCAGTAAGAATTGGGTGTGTATTCACTCTGCAAGGCATAAGAGAAGTTTGCACGTGCCTGTCGTTAATGTTGATTATCATTTATTTTCTTTATTGTGGTCTAATGGATCTCTTTTTTAAAAGTTATTTTATTTTGTTATCAGTTAATTCATTTATTTACTTATTTTAGAGATGAGGTCTCGCTCTGTTGCTCAGGCTGGAGTGCAGTGGTGTGATAACAGCTCACTGTAGCCTTGAACTCCTAGGCTCAAGCGATCCTCCCACCTCAGCCTCCCAAGTAGCTGGGACTACAGGTGCCACCACCACACCCAGCTAATTTTTCTATTTGTTGTAGAGATGGGGTCTCACTACATTGCCCAGGCTGGTCTGGAACTCCTGGCCTCAAGCGATGCTCTTAAAGTGCTGGGAGTGCAGGTGTAGGCACTGTCCCTGGCCGTGGTCTTAAGAATCTCATGATTCCTTGTTAGGGTTTGAGTTAGTGCCGCAGGTGTTCAGAACTATGGCTTCATCCCACATGGAAAATGGGCTTGGACGGTGCTTCTAATGAGCGCCGAGTGCAGCGCGTGGTTGAGGCCAAGGAACTCCAGCAGGGTCTGTCCGTCACGAGAACGCTGACAGCTCAGAGCTGTGCGCTGACAGTCCAGACCGGTGGAGAGTGCCAGGCCGGCGTCTCTGCTGTCGCGTTGCTGTCTTCATCCAGCAGTCCTGTCACAGTTCCCCTGGTGTCGCACAGCCAGCTGCTGTGCCTTCGTGTTCTCGTCCGATCTAAACACAAGGACGGCTGGATTTGGGCGAACACTTGATTTCCTGTCAAGAGGACTTCTGTCTTAATAACTTTCAGCATAAATTTTAAGCTGAATTCCATCTCCTGCAGAATGTCGGGAAGTTGGCAGTGCGGTTGGAACCCCGTGAGGCTCCGAGGGTGGCGGGTAATGGTGACAGTTGCTGGTTGTTGGTTCTCTGCGCCATGTAAGTCCCGGCACTCTGTGTCCATTGAGTCTTCATGGTAATCCTTTGAGGTGGGTGTTATTGTGCCCATTTTGCTGACGAGGAAAGTGAGGCCCAGGGGTGCAGTAGCTGCGAAGGGTCCGGCTAGGAGTCAGGGCTGTGAAGCTCCCCAGCCAGCGCCTTGCCCTGCAGTGGGGCGCGCATGAGGCTGGGGAGGTGGTCGTGTGGCCAGCGCAGCCTTAACCGCGTCCACATAGACATCGTGCCTGCTGGTGGAGACCATGTCATTGCCAGTCCGTACACCGTCATCCAGGCCTGGCCAGGTCTGTGGTCTGGGGCTGCATTCTTCAGACATTTAGAAAACAGAAACCCCTCCCCAGGCTGGGAAAGCCAAGAAAGCGCCCAGCCCGGTGTCGTTGGGAAGTTAAGATGACCCAGCCGGATCCCTCAGAAGGCTCTCCCCGCTTCGTGTGTGAAAAGCTTCGTTGTGAGAGGATCGTGGGACAGTGCAAGGATGCATCTGGTAATTCAAAGGGGCAGTATGGTTCTCAGCCAGCAGGAGCCCCCATCCCGGTAGTCCTGAGGGGTTTGTGTTCAGAAGTCAGCACCAGTTCTGGTTGTGGTAGAGGCTCTATGTTGTTGAAGTGGCTTAGTCACGTAAGCCGGGTGGCACCATCTAATTCAGCCTAAAGTTAGGGATAATGGCCGTGTGCATGTGTGCGTGTGTGCGCGTGCGCGAGTACGCATATGGTCACTGAAACTTGATCTTACTGCCCAGTAAAACAGATCTGAACGTACTCTGTCTGGTGCTTGTCTTCAGTGAACACACTGGCATTTGGTGTTGCACGTGGGAAGTGGTCTCTGCAGACCCCCAGGCAGCGCCAGCCCAGCCTGAGCTGCCCGCCTGGCTCGTGCTCGCAGACCCTCCGGAAGACTGCCAAGGGCAGGCGCTGGGGCAGAGACTTTGTCTCAGTGGCACTGACGGGTGGCCGCTCTTTGCTGAGACTTCCCGACTGGCGTGGCTTGTGCCATGTAGGGAGTGCTGTGCCCGGGGGTTGACAGGCGAGTCGCTGCTGAGCTGTCCCGGAAGCAAGTCCGTCATTGAAACAAAACTGAGGTTCTCAGTCCTGTGATTCCAGGAAAATCTTTTTTCCACTTGTTTTTTTTTCTCGGACGCTAAATGTTTTTGGCTTATTTTTTTTGTGTTCCCACTGAGTTATTCAGCGCGATGTTCAACAGAAATCGTTGTCATATGCAAACGGGGTGACCTGTCTTCCTGACCTTCCCTAAAACGTGTCATCACCTGCTTCTGCCTGTGATTCCACACCGGTGTCCTTCCAAAGCGCGGCCTGCACTCACGGTCTGGCCGATCCCTTTGGAGCAAGTGAGAGCATGTCCCAAAGGAAGGGGACCCGGTCTCCTTGGAGGAATCCCTTCCATCTCTGGGCCTCAGCGTCCCCTTCAGTTTGGTGACTGTGTGAATAAAATGATATCAATGGGTTTTGCCACCTTTGCATTCCCAGATTTAATCTAGAAGATGTACCCCAAAGAGTTTGACTTCCCAAAACAAACATTCAGACCAAAAAGCCGTCAAAAGACATTATCTTGGGGCCCACAGTTGAGAATTCCAGCCGGGGCTTGTAAATGGGCATCGCCTCTTTGGAGTGTTTCAGGTTGCTGAGAAAAAGAAAGAAAAACAAGTGCGTTAACGCAGACGAGCTTACGTACTACTTTGCCCAAGTGCCCGGGCAAGCGATGCTTCCCCCAGTTTCCTGCCTGCACGCCCCTCCCTCCCTGGCAGGCAGCGCCCTGTCCTTGTCGTCATGGACACAGCAGCTGTCACCGCTGTAGTGACTCTCTCACTGTTCCCCGACTACTGCTCTCTGCTCCTCGGCATAGGTCAGACGTGGAGAACTGGCAGCTTGCAGGCTGCGCGGGAGCCTCACACCTGCTCTCTATGGCCTGCGCAGTGGCTTCTCCCTTGTTTTATTTGAACTGTCAGCATTTAAAAATTGGGAGATGTCACAAAAACCCTAATTTTTAGCATCGCTTAAAATTGAAAGCTCCGGGTCAGGCATGGTGGCTCATGCCTGTAACCCTAGCACTGTAGGAGGCCGAGGCAGGAGGATCACTTGAGGCCAGGAGTTCAACACCATCCTGGGCAACATAGCGAGAACCCATCCCTACAAAAAAATAAAAAAGAAAGAATTAGCCAAGTGTGGTGGTGCATGCCTGTAGTCCTAGCTACTCAGGAGGCTGAGACAGGAGGATCACTTGAGCCCAGGAGTTGGAGGCTGCAGTGAGCTGTGATGACGCCACTGCACTCCAGCCTGGCCCTTCTGCTCCTGCCCCCATTTCAGCCTGTTCCCAGCCCCTCAGCCAAAGAGGCTCTACCATTAGGCAGAACGTGTCCCTCCTCTGCGGGAATCTCTGGGGGTCTCAGGGTAACGGCCGAAGCCCCTACACTTCTGGCCTATGAGATCCACCCACCCCAGCTATTCCCTGACCCTCTGCTCGGCCACACCGCCTTCTGGAACAGTCCAGATTCCAGGCACTTCACGGGCAGAGCTTCCAGTGCCCAAATGTGCTTCCCTGGGGTTCCCCAAGCTGCTCCCCCTCCTCCCCGCCCACCCCACGGAGAAACACAGCCCCTGAGACTCCAGCCCCTATCTCCGCTTCACTCTCCTCCACGGCACCTAGAACCTTCCCACCACCCTATAGACGGTGGTCAATTATCCTGCCTATTAGTCATCTGCCCTGGGTGTCACCACGTTCCTCCACGAGTACAGGACTTTGGTCCTGCTGCTCCCAGCTGCTAGAATGGCACCTGGCCCCCTGCAGCACACAGGTGGCATTTAGCACTTTCACAGTGTCGTGTGACTGTCACCTCTAACTCCAGAACACTCTCATCACCCCAAAAGGAAGCCCGGTCCCCAATCAGTGTCTGTCCCCTGCCTAAATGAATTCGGTCTGGGATAATCAAGGATTCCTTCTGCTTTCTGTCCAGGTGTTTTGTACAAACAGAATTTCTCAGCGTGCAACCAGCAGAAGCAACACGATTGATCTTTAAAATGCCTCAGGCCACTTGGCACCTCAAAAGGCCCATAGTGACATTTTTTTTTTAACTTAGCCAAAAGATGGTCTTCCTTGTTCCAAAAATGTAAGTGATTTTTCATGATGGTGAGATTTAAAATAGAGTTTAAAAATTCACATTTCTAAAAAAAAAATACCCTGAACGAAGGAGCTTAGCAGAGGGTCCCAGCGCTTACTCGTTATGGGAATTTAAAGGGGACTCTTCCCGTCCTGGCGCGTTCATTGCACAGTTTGTGTTCCACTTGTCCTACGCTGGGGCCCCTGAATGGTTTCCCTCCGGATGCAGGAATCTCAGTTTCTTTCTTTTCCTTTCCTTTTTTTTTTTTTTATTTTTGAAACAGAGTCTCACTCTGTTGCACAGGCTGGAATGCAGTGGCATCATCACAGCTCACTGCAGCCTCCAACTCCTGGGCTCAAGTGATCCTCCTGCCTCAGCCTCCTGAGTAGCTGGGACTATAGGTGCCACCACCATACCCGGCTAATTTTCTCTTGCTCAGGCTGATCTCGAACTCCTGGGCTTAAGCGATCCTCCCGCCTCGGCCTCCCAGAGAGGTAGGATTACAGGTGTGAGCCACCGCGCCCGGCCTGTTTTTTTTAATTTTTTATAAAGACAGGAGTCTGGCTATGTTGCCCAGGCTGGTCTCGAACTCCTGGGCTCAAGCGATCCTCCTGCCTCGGCCTCCCAGAGTGCTGGGATTACAGACATGAGGAATGACCCTACTGTTCAAGTTCAACCTTCTTTGGAGACTCTTGATGTTCAGAAAAAGACCTGCCACACGAGCAGGTTATCTGGGAAGTGGTGGAACAGGTTTGAGTCCCGACTTTGCTACTTACCACACCTCGGTTTTCTCACCTATAAACTGGGTACAAGGACAGTCCCAACCTCATGGCAATGTTGTAAGATTGCATTAATCTGTGAAAAGCACTTAAAACCGTGCCTGGGCTCATAGGAAGGTCTCCACAATGTTTGGGGGGCACAGGATGTGCTATATGAAGGGAAGCCGTGAGGCTGGAGTCCAGTGTTGGCTGGAACGTCTGCACCTGACTCAGGTGTGCCTCGGAACCGGATCTGATCCAGTCGGACTCCTGTGTGTGTTTGTGGTTCCAGTGTCCAGCCTCCGCCGGCCCTTCCCGAGCCCACTCCTGGAATGGGCCCCGCCGCGGGCCAGGCCTTGACCCCAGCCACCCTGGTGGGATGTGGCGGGTACCAGCCCCACTTGGGCCAGGACTTAGCTCACAGCAGCCAGCGCCAGGAGCCCAGCCCCGCGCCCACTGCCGCAGCCACCTGCCAGGTATCCCTGTCTTCTTTGCCCAGAGTTGCTGGAAGACAGCGGTGGCGTCATGTGGGTGGGTGCGGTGGGTTCCCCCCATCCAAGCCCCTTCTCTCGGGCGTCTCTACCGTGACCTTTCCTTCTGGTATTTTCTATGTACGAGAGGTGGGGAAGGATCAGACCAGAGTTGCTCCCTCAAGGGAGAAAGGGGAAAACTGCCACATTCCTACCTCCAAAGGGGAGCCCCAGGGACTCACAGAGCTGTGTCACCCAGCCTGAGGGGGGCTCTGAAGGAGGAGGAGGGTCTCATGGATTGAGGGGCCCCTGCCTGGTCAGAGCAGTCAGCCTTGGCCATGCGGCCCCAGACAGACCAGGACACCCTCGCCTCCCTCGCCCCGGGGCCCTGCCCACAGAAGGGACTTGGTGACGCGGAGGCGTCTTGTGGGAATGAACAAGTGTGGCCTCACCTGCGATCCGGAGTGGCTTTCCCCCAGCTGTCTGTGTCTCTCCCGTGGGGACCCTCACGCAGGACGGTGACAGCTACGGATGGTCGGCAGCTGCCAGCAGTGACGGGGACAAGCGGTGCGTGCAGCCTGCTGCCCTCCAAGCCGGACTCACGGCCCCGGACGAGCTCCACCAGCCAGGTGGGTCGTCGCTGCGGCACAGGGAGAGCCTCGGTGACATCGCGTCTCAGACAGTCTAGATTCGTGGTGGGCCTGGAGCCACGTGGCTGTCGGGGCTGTCTTCTCTCGCAGCCCCTAAAGTCTAAGGGGGTGGCAGGCCGTCGGGTCTGACAGCGTGAGAACTGAAAATGAGAACTAAAATTTTTTTTCAAGGAAGGTTTCCCAGGGTGGCAGGAGGTAAGTTCTGTGGTGGTCGTGGGTGTCAGAGCGGGGAGACATGTGGCGGCTCATTCAGGGCACAGCCCTTCTCCCCTGTGGCACGGGAGGAAGCCAGCGTTGGAAGGGGGTGGTGGGCGAAGGTCACTCACAAGTCACTGCAGGGCCCAGGCCCAGCTCAGATGTCTAGTGCGGTCCCACCCACTGAGCCCACGGCCCATCCACAGGCCCAGGGCCGCCGGGGGACCTGCCACAGCCGGGGGCAGTGGTGGGGGTTGGCCCTGCAGGAGCCCGTGCCTGTCTCCTAGGGACCAAAGACGGCTACGGGCAGCCCAGCCCCAGGGGTGGTCAGAGCCACGCTCAGCTCCCACGACAGGTGCCCCCGGCGGAGGCTGGGCAGCTAGAGGGCGCCTCGATCTCAGGCTACATCTACCCCACGGTGACAAGTGTCCAGCCTGAGGCGTCCACCGTGACCTCCTACCCTGCACCCTCCTACAATCCCACCCACACCCTGTACGCAGGTAAGACGTGCGTTTCCCTGCGTGCCCAGCGTCGTGTGGGCAGGGGGTCTGCCTGCTCCTGCAGTCGCTGGGCGGGGTTGGTGCATCTCCCCTTCTCGCCCTTCCCCCTCACTTGTATCTCTGCTCCTTAGGTCCGAACTACCCCGGTTGCAACGTGCTGGTGTACCCTGCTGTCCGTCCCCATTGTCCTCTGCCCCTGTCCCCGCAGACACAGCCCCCGCCTCCTCCAGAACCCCCTCAGCAGTCGCCGCCCAGGCAGCCTTCATCACCCGTGGATGGCTCCGGAAGCAGCCCCGGGCCTGACCAGAAGCTACCATCACCCAACAAGCTGCCGAAAGCCCAGGGGGGCCCCAGGCAGCCCCAGCTCCACTACTGCGACATCTGCAAGATCAGCTGTGTGGGCCCCCAGGTCAGCCACCCTCCCCCCGAGGCAGGGCAGAGGTCAGAGCCAAGTGAGTGCGCCAGGGGCGGGTTGCTGCCAGCCAGAGCCAGGCCCGTTACTGAACGTGCACAGTAAAGTACAGGTCGGAATGGCCTTAGAGCTGCTCGCCGGGGCCCCAGTTGAAGAAACAGGTCTGGGCCCAGCATCGACAGTGGCAGCACTGACCTGGCCTTGGATACCAAGGCGGCTGGCGGTGGCATCTCTTTGCTGGGGGGCCGTCTGTGCAGGGCCACGGGTGGATGCAGAGGAGCCGGACACTCTGCTGAGCCTAAAGCACGTGCATTCATGTGTACGCGTGTAGGTGTGCATGTGAGTGCACATGGGTGTCTGCGTGTGCATGCACATGTGTGTGCATGTTCATGTATGCATGTGCTTATGTGTGTGCATGTGTGCACCTGCACGCGTGTGTGTTTGCAGAGTGGTGCGTGTTGGGGACATGCAAGTGAAGCTCTCCTTATGGCACACACAAGCCTGAGGTCGCGGAGCTCAGAAATAGCCCAGCCAAAGTCATGGCTCGTTTCCTGGAAAGATAATTAGACCCTAGAGCTCCGTCTTGGCAAAACACACATCTTCATTTTCCTTTAATATTCCGAAAGCAAGCTCTGCGCCGAGGGGAGACACCGAGTGTGCAACCGTTGGCTCTAGAGACGTGCGAGAAGCTTCCAGAAAACCCCATCAGCCCCCTCGACACACACACGGCTGAGCGAAGGGGCCGGGCCCAGCTCAGGGCCGGCTGGGTGCCTCCCACCCATCCCCTTTCCTGGCCCACCACAGCCCACGTGTGTGGGCCCCAAACTCGGCCCAGCCCGCCCCTCACTAGCAGTGACCAGAGCCGGCGGCACGGCCTCTCTGAGCCTCTCTCCTCGGGAGGCGGGGTGTGGTGCGAGTATCTGCCTCCCCGGGTGGCCACGGTGCCCACACGGGTCAGCCCTCAGCACGGCATCTGGCTCTCGGGCCACGGACCTCAGAGACGTCAGCTGTCCTTCTTCCCAGCTTTTTGCTGATGCTCATTGCGCTTTTTAAGTTGAAATTTTTACCAAGATGATTGTAGCCGCACATACAGTCATAAGAAATAATTCAGGCTGGGCATGGTGGCCCACGCCTGTAATCCCAGCACTTTGGGAGGCTGAGGCAGGAGGATCGCTTGAGCCCAGGAGTTGGAGGCTGCAGTGAGCTGTGATCACGTCACTGCACTCCAGCCCAGGTGACAGAGCAAGACCCTGTCTCTTAATAAAAAAAAAAATTGATAAATAAATTACAGACAGCAGATGAGGACCATGTGAGACTGTTTACATGTTAATGGCATTTGGAAACCTACCCACCAGGCTGAGGGCAGGAGAGAGCCATCTCTAGCCGTGTGACCCTGGGCGAATGGAATATACCATGACTCACTCATGCGGAGCTTCCCCCACGCGGAGCCCCTTGGGCTCTTAGCAGGTTTCTAAAAAGGAAGCATCTACTGCGTCATCCGGGCAGCATGTGTCCTTGCCCAGTGTCTGAGGTCACATTCTGAAAAGCCAGGCTTTTCCCATGGCAGCAGCCCCCCACGCTGCACGTGTGGTCCTTTGGGGAGGCTCTCTTGGGAAACTCTGCAGAAAAGGGAGAAAATCTTGTGCCTCCTAGGCGGAGCTTCTGAGGTTTTTAACTGGATGTCACAAGGGACCCTCGAAGCTTTTGGGCGCCAGGGGGTGGCAGGAGGGGGACGGGGCCTCTGTCACCCGCCCACCACGTTCCCATGTGCTAAGCCTGCAGGTGGCCTTCGGGGCAGGGGCGGTGTCCAGTGGGTGGACGCCCCCTCAGGCTGCCTCTCCCCACTGCCGCAGAACTACCGGCAGCATCTGGAAGGGCAGAAGCACAAGAAGAAGAAGGAGGCGGCTCAGAAGATGGGCACACAGCCCGATGGCAGCCCGCTCGGGGTGCAGGGACGGCTGCACTGTGGCCTGTGCGCCGTGTCCTGCACGGGGGCGGACGCCTACACGGCCCACATCCGGGGCGCCAGGCACCAGAAGGTACAAGCCCCCACCCCGCCCTGGGGGGGAGCCCGTGGGAGACCCCAGGGACCGCCCTGCTCCGTCGGAGCCCAGAGAAGCTTCCCCTGCCCCAGGCCCGTGTGTCCTTGTCCCAGTTATAAAAGGGGTCCCCACTCACTGCACAAAAGTGGAAGACGTGCTGGGGACTCGCACCCAGGTCTCCAGGAAGCTTGGCATTGGGCGTGGCCACAGACAGTCTGTCCTGTGATGGGACCGATGGTGTGTTCCATCTGGGGTCTTCCTTCTCCACTTTCTGCCTTAATATCAGTGTCTTCCTGCGGCCTTCAAAATGCCTGTTATGTCATCTTATGGGGGATGGGTGGAGCCCCCCATGTGGCACCTTGGGGGTGGGAGGGGCCCGTGTGAGAGGAGGGGGGATTCCTGCCCGTGGAGTCATCGAGCAGGAGGGTTAGGAAGTCCCCTGTCCCGCTGTCCTGCTGCCCCAGCCCACAGGCCCCCTTTGGGCACCCCCCGCCCCGGCCTCATCCCTCCAACCCCCGCTCAGCTCAGGGCAGGCTCTCGAAGGCCTGTGTGAACCCACGGAGGAGCAGACGGCGCGGCCACAGGGATGCAGGTGGCAGCAGGAGCTGGGGGCCTGGTGGGGTTGGCTGCAGGTCTCGCCCCTGCCAGGCTGGGGCTTGGTGTGGGGGTCACGGAGGCCACATGGGGGGTGTGGCAGGGCGGGTCTGAGCCATGAGCACGTGTCAGACCTAGAGCTGGCGGGCGTGTCCAAGGCAGCTGTCAGCACCTGCGCTGGAAGCCACGGAGCAGCCCCGTCCAACTAGAGCCTCTGTGCTAAGTGCCTTCAACCGCGAAGTGCCCGTGGACACCCTTCCCACCGCTTGGGGGGCGCGTGTCAGGCCTGAGGGTGGCCCTGACAGAGGCTCAGGTCTGTTCCAGGTCTTCAAGCTGCACACCAAGTTGGGCAAGCCCATTCCTGCCATCCAGCCTGCACCCGAGACCTCCAGCAAGCTGTCCCCGCCGGCCCAGGAGCGCACCCCTGAGCCCAAGGCCCCCGCCGGCCCCAACGAGCACTCTCAGGGCCGCCCAGCGCCGGCCAGGAGACCGGTGGCCTCGAAGGCCCTGTGCAAGGGTACGTGTCTCTGCCACCTCCACTGTGTCCGTGGGCATGTCCATGCACCCGCCAATGCCCTGTGGCCGCCCCGTGAAAGCGTTAACGGAGGGGTGACCACGCAGTCGATTTGAGGGTGTGTATTTGAGAGGGCTCACGTTGTCCCTGGGTAGGGACACTTGAGACCACTTGAGACCTTGTCCAGGACGTGTAGACAGAACCGGTGAAACAGCGTCTCCATTTCCTCCTGGGGCTGGTGCCGGAGAAGTCCCTGGGCCACCCCTTCATGCCCTGGCGTTCGCGGTGAACGAACGGGGCTGTGCCTCACAGTTACGTGGGTTCCAGGAAAGGAAGGCCGGCTGCTTGTGGCTGTCCACCCGTGGCCCTGCCCTCCCTGCGTGGGGCGTGCAGTGGCCTGGCTTCTGCCCCTGAGGGCGGTGACAGCTGGCTGAGCCGGCGGTAGCTAGGATTAAGCAACAGGCATCTGCTAACTGTGTGCGTTGCCTGACTTCGCCTCCACACCAACTCTTTGCAACCAACTGAGTCACTAGTCTCGATGTGCAGGCAGAAAAACTGAGGTGAGGCATTATAAAGGACCCGGCCCCAGCCGCACCGTAAGTTGGAGGCAGAATTCGAACCCAGCTCTGCCCAAGAGCCTCCGCTCAGGCCCACCATGCTAGACATGGGGGCCTTATTTTATTTTTAGCCTTGGCAGCCCCGTTTCTGGAATAGTAACATGATTTTGCAGATCAAATCATCAAGTAGTTTTGGTGACAAAGAGATTTGTCTTTCCCGAGGCGCCATCCATGCCTGATGGGGCGGGGGAGGTACAGGGTTCCCCACACGAGGTCCTGAAGCCGGGGCCTCTCCATCGATGGGTGCACGTCGGCCCGGCTGTTTTCTGCGCTGTGACATGCTGGCGTGAACGGGAGACTAAGGCCACACGCGGGGCAGCTCCCACTGAGCTCCCGAGGGAAGGCACAACAGCCCCCGGTCAGTGGGGACCTCCGCCCAGCACACCCGGCTGGCGCGGCTAGTGACGCGGGTGTTCCCCTTAGGGCCTCCCGAGCCGCAGGCAGCAGGCAGCAGACCCCAGGGAGGGAAAGCGGCCCGACCCAAATCGGAGGGGCCCGGAGGAGCACCCAGCCAAGGGGGCACGGGGGAAGCTTCCGGAGGCTGCTGTGACGCGCAGCCGGTGGGCCCCGGCTACGTGGAGGAGGTAAGTCCCAGCCGTCTCGGCCGTCGAGCCCTGGTGCCGTGGGTGTACGGGCTTTGCTAGAAAAGGAGCCTCCCGTGTGTCCGGCTTTGAGACCTCTCTGGGTTTTCTCTGGGAGGATTTGGAGACCCCTCTGTCCAGCCCTTTTGTGGACCGGGGACCAGCAGAGCCCAGCCCCATCCAGACCTCCCCGCCGAGCCAGCGGCTTTGCAGGTCCCCATCGGCCAGGTGCACGCGGGGGAAACAGGGCCAGCGTCCCCGTCTTACCCGCTGGTGTGGGATTCTCAATCCCAGCCCAAGACAGGCACCCCACACGGCCACCCCACAGATCCCCAGAGCTGAGACAGGTGGCCCTGCAAGGCTTGTCCCAATTCCAAAGCATTCTCCGCGGCCGGCCGGTTCCCAGGCACCGCCCCAGTGACGCACAGAATGCCGCCTCCCTAGACGCGCATGTGGCTGACGGCAAGGGAGAGGGTTAGCATGTCGTCTGTCCTCATGTTGCTGTTCTGGTTCAACCAATTCGGCCGTCTTTGCTTTGTCCAGTGCAAAATACCCCAGCAGCTGGGATCGTGCCGTGGGAGACCCTGTCACGTGGTTAAGGAAAGAGATAAAACACCTAAAAGCCAGATGGGACAGGGCAGAGCCCACGCAGGGCAGAGGCAGGGGGATGCCGCACCCAGGTCGGGCTTGGTTACACGCGCAAGAGGAGGAAGGGGACAGGGCAGCCTGGGCTTGTTCAAAACCGCTCATCGAACTTGAAACTGACTCAAAAGCCGCAGGGGACGGCCTGGTGGCCTGGGCGTCAGTAGCATCCCACATTCTCCAGGGCCTTGCACCTGGCACGCGCTCAGCTGTGATTCCTGTCCCAGGTGTGCAACGATGAGGGGAAAGTGATCCGGTTCCGCTGCAAGTTGTGCGAGTGCAGTTTCAACGACGCCAACGCCAGGGACATGCACGTGAAGGGGCGGCGGCACCGGCTGCAGTACAAGGTGCGTCCAGCAGGGGGCGCCCCGAGACCCGCCGGGGACCTCTGAGGTCCTGAATCTCTTCCGCCCCTTGTGATCCGATTGACTTAGGACCTGGGCTGGGGGTGGGGGAATTTCTACATTTTCTGCATCTTGGGCCATGTCTCAAAAGCGCATGTTTCGCCTCCACGAGACTGAACCCCCGCCAGGCCCCTCTGGGCCCCTCCTGTGTCCCTCCTGCATTGCCACTGCCTGGCAGACGCGCCCCATCACTGGATACCCTGAGCTCTGCGGCTGTGTCCCAGGCCCCTCCTCT
Organism: Propithecus coquereli; assembly: GCF_000956105.1. Taxonomy (NCBI): domain Eukaryota; kingdom Metazoa; phylum Chordata; class Mammalia; order Primates; family Indriidae; genus Propithecus; species Propithecus coquereli. The sequence continues at coordinate 2,731,925 of NW_012147964.1, forward strand.
GTTAAGTATCCAGCCCCTCCCAGGCTCTACACCCCTCGGCCAGCTTGGGAGCCCCCATAGCCTCTGCCTGTGCTGGGCTCTGTGCGCCTGCACGCCTTGGCTGTTCCCTCTTGCCCGAGAGCCTTCCCTGCATCGCTGCCCAGGCCCGGCTGAGCGGTCCTGCAGGGTCCCTTCCCCTTCCCTGCCTGCTCACTGAGCTTCCAATGCTCTCGGCTCCTCCCGCACTTTCTGAGAGGCGAGGGCACGTCCCCCTCTGCCTCGACTCACAGTTTGTGTTCTGGGTCAGCTCCTGGCCTAGTGTCTGCACACGGGGGACTCAGGAACTAGGGGGTGGGTGGCTGGGTGGGTGGAAGGATGGATGGAAGAATAGATAAGTGGTTGGATGGAGGGATGGATAAGTGGGTGGATGGATGGGTGGACACCCTGCCCCACTTGTTGCTGGGGACGTTCTCAGGGAACATAGTCGAGTCCTTCACGTGCACACGGAACAGGGCCCACCAGTGCTGCCCGAGCTCCCAGACACTCCATGGGTTTATTGATCGTGGACATGCGCTGTTGTTGCTTCTTTTTCTGGGGGAGCCTCTGCCGGGCGTCCCAGGTGGCTGCTCTGACAGAGGGGGGCTGTTTCTGTGCCTGGTCTGAGCTCTGCCCTGCCCAGGAGGTGCGTGGTACCGCACAGAGCGTGCCAGCCCCTGTGGGCAGAGGGCGAAGAGCCCGTGTGGCTGGAGCTGCAGTGCTGAGGCCACAGGTGGGCATCAGGTCGCCTGGCTGAGCTGCTCCCAAGGAGCCTTCCTTGGAGGTGACCAGGGGCTCTTTGGTGCCAAGAGAGGCAGCTTCCGGCCACCAAGGGGTGGCTCGGTGGGACTCAGAGGGCCCCTCCAGCACTATGGCCGTAACCAGGGGCCACCAGCTACCATCAGGAACTTCCCTCCCACGGGCTTGCCTGGGCGCCAGGCCCCGTCTCCATGTGTACACGCGCGTGTGTGTGTGAGCACATGTGAGTGTCGGGCCTTGGTCCTGCTTGAGCCCAGCACACACGTGACTCCCCTCTGGGTGACGGACAGTGGTTCCGTGCACGTCCTCTCTCTCCGACAGCTGTGCAGAGGTACCATGCACACACCACGTGATCCGCCCACAGAAACGTACAGAACTGCAGCTTTCAGTGTCTGCACAGAGCTTGCAGCCATCACCACGCCATCTGTGGAACATTCCATCACCCCAAAAGAAACCACATCCCATCAGCAGTGACTCCCCACCCCCTCCCCAGCCCCGGCACCCATGAATCCACGACCTATCTCTGTGGATCTGCCTGTTCTGGGCATTTCATATAAACGGAGTCTCACACTGTGTGTCCTTCTGTGTCTGGCGTCTCTCACTGAGCACGATGTCCTCAAGGTCCATCCATGTTGCAGCCTGTGTCAGAGCCTCGTTCCTGTTCATGGCTGAGTGATGTACCACGTGTGGACGGACCATGTTGTTTATCCACTCACCTGTTGGTGGACACTTGACTTGTTCCACTAGTCAATATTCCTTAGACCGGCGGTCCCCAACCTTTTTGGCACCAGGGATCAGTTTCATGGAAGACAATTTTTCCACAAACCAGGGCCGGGGGATGGTTTGGGGATGATTCAAGCTCATTACATTTATTGTGCAGTCAAACGTCTCTGCTACTGATAATCTGTATTTGCAGCCGCTCCCCAGCGCTGGCATCACCGCCTCAGCTCCACCTCGGATCATCAGGCGTTAGACTCTGATAGGGAGCCGCAGCCTAGATCCCTCCATGCGCAGTTTACAGTTGGGTCCGCGCTCCTATGAGGATCTAACGCCTCCGCTGATCTGACGGGAGGCGGAGCTCAGGCGGTGATGCGAGCGACGGGGAGCAGCTGTAAATACAGATGAAGCTTCGCTCCCTCGCCCGCTGCTCACCTCCTGCTGCGCAGCCTGGTTCCTGACAGGCCATGGACGGTACTGGTCCGCAGCCCTGGGGTTGGGGGACCTCAGCCTGAGACGACGCTTTGCGATTTCTGAGTACTGCAGTTAAGCACTAAGAATGAAGTTCAATGGAAGAATTCAGAGCTGTTTATAATACATATTGCCGGATTTCCCACCCGTGGTGTTTGTCTTAGACGACCTTTGGAATGTGTGGTTTTAGCTAGAATCAGCGTGGGCTCTGTCATTGAATTTCCAGCGACTGTTCCGCGACCGCCATGTCATTTGCCAGTGGTACCTCGCACCTGCCCCTTCGACTCCTCTGTCATGGGCTCCACGTTATTTCTGGTCTCTGTTAACTCTGAACGTCACAGTTTTGTTCCCCACGTCCCCACCGTTGCTTCGGGGTGACAGTTTTCAAGACTGGGGGGTTTCTGCCCAGCCGTTCCACACACACAGCAAGACGGCGTCCGTCTCTGGGCCTCTCCCTGCGCCGTGAGACCCGCCCCGGCATCCTCGTCTGAGGGAAGGTCTCAGCTCTCACACCCTTACTTCTCCTTTCCAGAAAAAAGTAGACCCCGACCTGCCCATCGCTGCCACACCCAGCAACAGGGTTCGGAAGCTCGTGGAGGACAGGATGCGGAAGCAGCGGCACCTGGCCAGGGAGCGGCTGCAGGAGCTGCGGCGCTGGCAGGCGGAGAGCAGGTGCCACCCGCACTGTGCCAGGGCTGCCCCCACGCCCGGCCCCTGCGGAGGAGGGCGACCCTGCCCTCCACTGACCTTGCAGTGCTCACCTGTCAGCTCCCCGCGGCGGGCGGCCGGGGGGACACAAGCTGTTTGTGTGGGCGCTGCGGGCGGTGGACACATCTTGGCGATGGAGAGTCAGGGGGTGTCAGTGGAGACAGGCGGTTGAGCAGCGGCTGCCGGCCTGACTCGCAGAGCTAGTGGCCTGGCATCTGCTGTGCCCCCCGACCAGCAGCACACTGTGTCATCCTCCTCCTTCTCCCTTTAGAACAATCGCAAAGCTTTTTTTTTTTTTGAGACAGAGTCTCATTTTGTCACCCCCAGCTAGAATGCAGTGGCATCATCATAGCTCACTGCAGCCCCCAACTCCTGGGCTCAAGCGATCCTCCTGCCTCGGCCTCCCGAGTAGTTGGGACTACAGGCACCATCACACCTGGCTAATATTCCTATTTTTTGTAGGGATGGGGTCTTGCTGTGTTGCCCAGGCTGGTCTTAAACTCCTGGCCTCAAGTGATCCTCCCGCCTTGGCCTCCCAGAGTGTTGGGATTGCAGGCATGAGCCACCATGCCAGGCCTCAAAGTGTCTTCTGATACAGTGTCTGATTTATGAAGTGTCCCCTGGCAGGAAGTGTGTGCTGGGGAAGGAGACCAGGACGTGCTGAGGGCCATGGCCGTCCAGGCCGGGCCTCTTCTGTCCCCAGGGTGTGACCTTGGCCAGCCCCCTGCCCTTCCCAGCCTTGTAGGGCCCATACAGTGCCTCGGAGCCCAGGAGGGCCTGGCAGGGCCCGTGTGGGGAACCCCTGGCCCCAGTGGGGAGCAGACACCCACAGACACAGAGGCAAAAAGCAGGCTCTGCCCACTCACCTGGGGACATGAGGCCTGAGTGTCTCTGGTGTGACTGGCTGGGGTCCCGCTGCCAGTCTGACAGTGCTCTGTCTGTCCTGTCTCATCCCCACAGGCGGCTGGAGGAGAAGCTGCTATCCCAGGACGAGCAGCAGCAGCAGCAAGCGTCGCCGGACTGTTCTCCTCCGGCCCCCACCGGCAGGTCGGGGACACCTGCCACCCCACTCCTGGTAGGCAGAGTGGAAATGCCGGGCCACCTTCTCCACTGCTGACACCTCACTGGACAGACCTGGCCTCTTCCAGGCCTTCCCAGTGGTGCTCACAGGGCCCATGGCCCGCCCGGTCCCCTCACACCCCACCAGGCCACGGGGCTCCCTTCAGCTTCCTGAACTCCCCCGGGGAGGGGGGTCACGTTCCCTGGGGAGCCTGATGCCTCTGTCTGTCCCAACACTGGGGCTCCTCCTGGCCCTTCACGGACACACCTGTCCCTGGGGTTGAATGGGAGCCTCGGGTTTGTACCTTGTGCGGGCGAGAGCCCCAGCCTCTGGCCTGGAGACGTAGGAATATTGTCCCGGGGGCCCCACTCAGCCAGGGCTTCTCGCAGCCAGCGGGGGAGGCCGGGGCTCCTCCCCACCCCCCACCCCGTGGCTCTCGGTGTGGGCCGGACGCTCACCCGGCCTGCCACAGCCACCTGCCCACCTGCCTGTCACTCCCCAAAAGGCCCCCGCAAGCGCATGCGGCTCTCCCCACAGCCCAGGCGGCGGCCAGAGTCCAGCGACGACCGGCACGTGATGTGCAAGCACGCCGCCATCTACCCCACGGAGCGGGAGCTCCTGGCCGTGCAGAAGGCTGTCGCCCACGCGGAACGGGCCCTCAAGCTGGTGTCAGACACGCTGGCCCGGGAGGACCACAGACGCCGGGAGGAAGAAGGCAGCGGGCACAGGTACCCAGAGGTCTCCCCCTTCCCCAGGTGGCTGCAGGGACAGAGGGTTGGTCTGCTCCCGGGCAGGGGTCCTGGTCCCACCTCTGATCAGCCCGGAGCCCCCTGTGGCCCCCACAGGCAGAAAATTCCCGAAATCTCCGAGGGAGGCTGAGCTGCCGGTGGTCACAGGTGTTGCCCTGACACCAGAAAGGTCCGACCGTCTCTGTAAAGCCCAGTCTCCTCGTCCCTGAAAGGAGGCTCCGTGGGAGTCTGAGCCGACTTCTCCCCCTCGGCGAGGGATTAAGTAATCAGAGCAGTTCGTGGCAACGGGCACCCGAGTGACTCAGCCCCCTGATCCCCTGTGATCATTAGCCAACCAGAAAGTCCCTCGGCGTCCTCAGTAATTGTTACAGAGTTCAGTCACCCGAGAGGGGGTTGGCTTTCCAAGTCCTTCCTCTCCGGGTAGCTTCTTTTTCCTTTTCCTACTTTTCCTTTTTTTTTTTTTTTTTTTGAGACAGAATCTCACTTTGTCGCCCAGGCTGGAGTGCAGTGGCGTCATTATAGCTCACTGCAGCCTCCAACTCTTGGGCTCAAGCGATCCTCCTGCCTCGGCCTCCCGAGTAGCTGGGACTCCAGGTGTGCGCTGTGGCACCGGCTAATTCTATTTTTTGTATAGATGGGGTCTCACCATGTTTCCCAGGCTGGTCTCAAACTCCCAGCCTCAAGTGATCCTCCCACTTCAGCCTCCCAGAGAGAGTGCTGGGATTACAGGCGTGAGCCACTGCGCCTGGCTGCATCAGTGCGACTTATGTGTATCTCATGATGTGTCATTTCATCTCACCTGTGACAGAGGGGCTTGGTCCCATTTTATAGACAAGGTCACTAAGGCACAGAGAGGCTTGGCAATGTCGCCGGGGTCCCCGTGGCTTGTGAGCAGGGCAGCCAGGGTACCCACTGCCTCTCCCCTGATGGCCTGCGTCTGCGGCTTTGTCTCGACAGTGGCGTTGCCCCCTCGGCTCGGGTCCTGAAAGGTGTCATGCGAATCGGCCTCCTGGCGAAAGGCCTCCTCCTGCGGGGGGACAGGGACGTGCACCTGGCCCTGCTCTGCTCCGAGAAGCCCACGCACAGCCTGCTGCGGAGGATTGCAGAGCAGCTGCCCCGGCAACTCCCGGTAAGATCGTACTTTTGTTTTTACACCACTTTAAGATAGAAGAGGCATTGCTGTTGGACACCACTGAGAATTCGTTTTTATGCACAGTTTAAAAGGGAGAATATCAGTAAATTCAGGGTCCCTTGATGAAGGGCATTCAGGCTAAAACCTGGAAAACAACCCAAATGTTTCCAAGGACAGGTGGGCACGAGGGGCAGAGGGAAGGCCTGGATCAAGCTGTGCCTGAAGGCCATACAAGGAGGTAGAATTGCATTCTCAGGGAGGTGGGGAGGTCTAAAGGGTTTTAAGAAGGGCAGCGAGGTTCTCCTACTTCACTTATTAAATCTTGTGTGTCCCGAACGCCTATGATGTGACAGTTTTCTGCTAAATGCTGTTGGCGGGAGGATGCAAAGATGGCTCAGAGGCAGGTCCTGCTTTCTGGAAAACTCACAGCCCAGTGGCAAAGACAAGTCCCGAGACCCACAGAGATGGCTAAGGTTTCAGGGAAAGCTGGCAATGCCCTGGCCCCAGTGATATAGATGGAGGCCCCAGAGGCCACCTCACAGGGGGAAGGCCCTGAGTGGGGAGGGGCTCGAGGATGGGGAGACAGGTGCATTTGAGGCGAACACGAGTGGCATGCAAGGCTGTGACGATGGGTGGATGCTGGGCTGCTACGGACCTTCCCACAGTGGCATCTCCTTATATTAATAATTTTAATTTGCTTCTCTCTGGCCATGGGGCTGATTTGTGTCATTGTGTAAAAGGGGTGGTTTGTGTTTCTTTTTCTGCCAATTACTGTTATTTCACTTGCCAGCCTTTTATCAGATTGCCAGTCTTATTGTTGCATTGTGTGTGCTCTTTACATATGGAGGATCCTTACATCACAGGGTCCATCATCTGTACACATCTCTACACGTGTGCACTCTTGGAGGGCTGCCTTGTCACTTGGAGGTTCCAGACACCTAGCCCAGGGCCTGGCACATCAAGTGTGGGAACCTGTACATGCCAACCCTGTCCTTGCTTGTTTGCACGGAACTCTGGGCTGGAATGACATGGCCTTGTGTTGTATCTACACCTCCTAGATGGTGACCGAGGATAAGTACGAGGTCTCCTCTGACCCTGAAGCCAACATTGTCATCTCCTCCTGCCAGGAGCCCAGGATGCGGGTCATTGTCTCCGTCACCTCTTCCCTGATGCGGAAGGAGCCCTCCGTGGACCAAGGTGCGGCCCGGCCCTTCTGTCCAGCCCCTCAACACACACACGCACGCACACACACCCACGCACACACAGCCACCCACCCACACGCACACGCCCCCGCCATACACACATGCACGCACACACTGTCTTCCCCGGGCCCAGGGCAATGCCCACCTTTGCTCTGGGCAGGAGAGGCCTGGGTCACAGGCTGAGGCTTGGGCCAGTGCAGGAAGTGAGTTGGTGACAGTGTCAGATGGGCCTGTTGCCTGGGCTGCAGGCACTGCCTAAGGCGAGCAGCATCAGGTCCCTGTCCCTCGCCTGCCACGCCAGTGTTGGGCACCTGCTCCCCCTGCCCAGGTGACACCAGCCCTGGTGGTGACCAGCAGGTCTGAGCAGTTTCCCCAGGTCTTGGCAGGAGCTGAGCTGGACTCCGTCTGCCCGTCCCAGGGGGCCACAGCAGGCCTGGCTGGTCCCAGAGCCACTGGCTGGGGTCACGGGGACTCAGGAAGCTTGAAGCCAGACCTGCCATGCCCGGGAGTGTGGGGAGGGGCCCGGGCCCAGGCCGGGCCAGGGCAGGCGTCAGGAGTGCAGTGCACGTGTGCACCTCCCCGCAGACAAATCTCCTAGAACAGTCTCTAGGACCGTCTTCCAGACGCCGTCATCCTCCAACCCCATCCTGGTTCTCTCGTCATAGGTCATAGCCGAGGGCCGTGAACCGCTGACGTTTCTCTTTCAATACTTTCATTTTCAAAGCTTCTTTTTTTTAAAGGAGAGCCTTTTAACCGTGAGACAGAAAGCCATTGTCACAGTCATTTAAAAACCAAACACCGTGGGGAAAGATGCCTTTCGATCCTAACCAAGGCCCTGGAACACGCCAACAGGAGACTGGGGAGCGGGAGGGGGGTTGAGGGTTGGAGGCCACGAGATGGAGGCTCCTTCCTGGCCTGGGTGGACGATTAGGGGACAATTAGGGGACAGGAAATCCTTCTGCCATGACCGATCTGTGACAGGTGAGCCCTGTCGGCTGCCTGCCAGGAAACCGCACTTCCTGTTGGCTTTTTCTGGCCTAGCGTGGTGGGGACATCAGCTTCTGACAGTCCGTCCTGCGCGCACAGCCCTGCCGCTTCCACGCCAGCCCGGGCGAGCCATTTGCCCATGACGGACGGACAGACAGAGACCCATGGGGACATTTACGGACTCATGGGGAACCTCTCTTCCATCACGTGACCTCCATAAACCAGGGCCTCTCGTGCTATTTCACATAACAAAATGAGAAAAATACTCTTGAAGCAATAACATGAAGGAATTCTGCACAGATCTTGATGGTATAAAAAACCAAAAAATCATAAGGAAGGAAAACGGACCCCGTTCCTCCCAGACCCTAGGGCCTAGGTCGGCAACGATGAGCATGTTGAAATCTGACCCCACTTTCTCCCTTTTCTGATGCATTTGGAAGTTTCTGGAAACTGGGTTGGATTCATCGCCCCCCAATCTCCCCTTAACCAGCCCCCCAAGGGTCAGTATCGGCATCACCCAGTCGCTCAGTCGGGAGAAAGGTCAACTTGGAGGAGACGAGGTTTCGCAGGGATGGCTTCGGGGGACGGGTGCCTTCCCCACGCGCCCTGAGGACTCGCGTTGCTTTTCCTTCCAGAAGGAGTGGAGGAGCCTCAGCCCGAGCCAGTCGATGTCCTGAGCCCCAAGAAGTGCCTCAAGTCCCTGGCGGCCCTGCGCCACGCCAAGTGGTTCCAGGTCAGGGCTAGGGGGAGGCGGTGGTGGGGGTGACGTCTCGGGGGCAGGCGAGGAGGCCCCAGCCCAACCCTCCACACGCAGACAGGAGCACCGGGGCAGCCGCCTTTGAGGCCGGCCGCCGGGCTCCCTGTTGTCTTCTGCGGGCCTCGCGCCAGGACAGGCCCTCTGCCCTGCCGTGTGGCCCCGAGGTCCCTCAGAGCTGACGTGTGCTTTTTTTTCAAAGGCTCGCGCCAGCGGCCTGCAGCCGTGCGTGCTCGTCCTCAGGGTCCTGCGGGACCTCTGCCAGCGCGTGCCCACCTGGGGGGCCCTGCCAGCCTGGGTAAGGGGCCCCCACCCCCTGACAAACTTCCTCTTCCCAGGGTGAGGCTTCCCCCGCAGGGACCAGCGGGAGCCTTAGTGCTGAGAGAGGTGGAGGAGGTGGGGGCGGTCACAGGGTCCCCTGGGTCAGGAGAAGCCCCTCCCCACGGTCTCACTTGCCTGCGGTCATTTGAAACTCAAAACCTCGCCCAACGGGGACAGCATGCAAATGTGAGGGCACCATGGAAATAAGCTGGTGTCTGCCGAGACCTGGTGGCACCGCGCAGAGGACAGAGAGCCAGGGTTCCCTGTCCCAGCTCCGTGCTGGCCTCTGGGTGACCTGGCACAGACCCCCTGTGGCTCTAACACCTCCCCTCCCCGTTCCTCGGGCCCTGAGCCCTTCCCGGTGGAAAGAGGAGGGAAGAGGGTGCAGGGCCCCTTGAGGCTCACAGAGCGGCCCCCTCACCCTCATTGTGACCCCCAGGTCACCACCCGGCCCCCAAACCTTCCCCTGCAGAACCCCCCAGGCCGAGTCCCGGGAGAGCCGCTCCTGGTGGGCAGGGCCGCCGTGGCCCTGCAGGCACAGTGGCCCCTCTCTGTCTGCCCGCAGGCCATGCAGCTGCTAGTGGAGAAGGCTCTGAGCAGTGCCACCCAGCCCCTGGGCCCTGGGGACGCCGTGAGGCGCGTCCTGGAGTGTGTGGCCACAGGGACACTACTGGAAGGTCAGTCACCAGGCCCAGGCCGGGGAGCCCAGAGCGTGGGCAGCAGATGGCAGAGCCCAGTGGCCATGGCTGTGGCCCAGGGAGCTGCCATCACCAGACGCTTTGCACCCCGGGCGCTCCCAGCAGGAGGGCAGACAGGGCCCCAGCGGGGAGCTGCCCTCCGTCCGCCTGGGCAGCAGGTGGTTCTCTGGCAGCCAGAGCTGCCCAGGTGACCCCTCCCGGAGACTATTCAGAGGAAATAACCAGAAATCAGAGAGCAGGGTGTGTGCGCAGGTCTCACCACGGCGTGTGTCACCCAGCAAAGGGGAGAGAGGGCGGGAGGTGGTGGTCAGGTCTGGAAGACGGTGTCTTCCAGTAATTTTAGTGACCCAGGATGACATTAAATGCAAAAGGGACAATGAAGCATTGGGCCCTCATCTGAGCCTGTTATCTGACCGTGTGGGGGGACACACATGGGCACGCACACGTGCAAAGGCCCAGAGGCCCCGCAGCCCAATGTGCCTTGCGGGGCGAGGGGAGGAAGGCCGTGCCGTCTTTCACGAGGACGCCCTCTCCTTCCTCACCGCCTCACACCCCGCACCAGATGGGCCTGGGCTCCAGGACCCGTGCGAGAAAGGCCAGAAGGACGCCCTGGAGCCCATGAGCCTGCAGGAGCGGGAGGACGTGACAGCCAGTGCCCAGGTAGGAGGCCCCACGGTGAGGGCCACACCAGGTCCCACCTGCCACTTGTGGCCAAAATGGCCCCAGGTTTCCCTTCCCTCCCTCCTGCGGAGATGTCTGGGGGACAGGAGGGTGGCCCGTGGGTGGCAGAGGCTGTCCGGCCCCACCCTCACCGCGGTCCGTGAAAACCCAGCCGTGGCCCCCAGCTCTGCCCGGCCAGCCCCCACCTGCGGTTTCCTTGTGCTCAAGCCTGTTTATAAGAAAAGCGTCCCAGCAGTCCCCGAATCAGATGGCACTGGGTCTGGGTTTGCGAGCTGCCTTTAGCGGGACCAGGGGATTGCTAGTGGCGCAGGGTGTGGGGTCCCTCCAGTAAGGTGGGAAGGAGCTGGTGGGGCGGCCACAGATGCCAGCCCCCCTGTGTCGCTGGCACGCGGGTCCTGACGGCTGCGTGTGCCCGTAGCACGCCCTGCGCATGCTGGCCTTCCGGCAGATCCACGCGCTCCTGGGCATGGCCCCGCTGCCCGCGTCCCGCTGCCGGAAGAGGCGGCTGGAGCCCAGAGAGGCCGAGGAGGCCGAAGAGGGTGTGGGCGAGAGGAAGCAGGGCCGGAGGGACACAGAGGGGCTTGCGTGAGCCGCCCCCGCCACCCAGGGGCCTGCACCCCGGACATGCGGGTGTCGTGGCTGTGTTGTCCCTGCCGTCGGACAATGGTCTTTCCCTTCCAAGCAACGTTCTGTAGGTTTCTCTTTAAAAGAAGCACGAGTGTGCTTAAATGTTTAGAGAAGAGACACCACCCGGCACTCAGAGCCGTGCGCCCCTCTCCCTGTGGGCCCGGTGGCCAGGCGGGCAGGCGGCGAGTGCCCCACGCACCGTGACTCTCAGCTTGGGTGTTCCTTGCTGGCTCTAAACTCGCCCTGTGGCAGGTGGAGGGCGTAGGTTTTCAATCACTTCTTTGGATGGGGCCCTGCAGGTTCAGGAAGAGGCCACGGGGGGTGGCTGGGGGCTGTATGTGGCCGGCGGGCCTGTGTCACTGCCCACCCTCACCCTGTGCGCCCGGGCCGGGATCCCCCAAACCCAGCCTGCTCCAAACAGACCAGCACCGCAGCCCGGAGGCCGCAGGCCGGAGCTGGCTCACCCCCTGGGGAGGGTTGCAGGACTCCGCCGACTCATGAAGACACAGGCTGGGGACACCTCTGTGCCCTGACCCCAGAGACACCCCTACTCCCACCGACACCCCCAACTACCGAGTGCCTTCCACAGAAAGGAGCCGCTGGGATCATGCCCCTGAGGCCCCTGGGTCCTGCCTTTCAAATTCCTTCCCTTCCTACCTCTGTCCCTGACGCAGGTCTCAGCCCATCCCCATCCTTGGAGCAGGGCCCAGGCCCATCGGCCAGAGGACACTGGGAAGGGAAGGGGCCTGTGGCACCAGGGGACATTGGGGGTGCCCCTGCCCAGCACCCACTCTGCCCATTCAAACCTGTCCCCTCGCCTGGAGTTTTCTTGGCTGGCCGCCCAGTGGCCTCTAGCGGGAAAAGTCCGCCTTTGGATAGACGTGACCTGTGGCCGTCCGACTCATTCGGTTCTGGTTTTCCGTGTTTGGAGGACAGCCTGTGTGTAGCTCAAGCCCCGAGTGTCTTTGTAGGGTGACCTGGAGACGGGGAGGAATAAAAGAGATGTATTTGTCTTCCGGTGTGGGCCGTGCAGTCCTTCCTGTGGGGCCCAGGTGACCCCAAATCCCGGGCCCTCCGCCTGCCTCTCAGGGTTCTGGGTGGGGGCTTGACGGGGCCTGTTCCCTTCTCCCAGGGGTCCTGCGGCCCAAGTGTGGGCAGAGAGGGGTCAGAGGGGCCAGAGCTGGGGTCCCCTCAGCCATCCTGCACCGGGGTTCCCTGGGGGGAGCCGCAGAGAAACCGGTCAGCATGTCCCACGGCCCAGCATTCTGTCTCAGCCCTGGAGGAGCTGCCCTGGCCTGGCCCCGGAGGCCCCCCTGAGGGCTTCCTGGAGGAGGTGGCGGCTAAGGTGAGTTTGGGAGAGACGGCTCTGCCCACAGAGAGCTCCCCTGGCAGCGTCCCCAAACCCTCCCTGCAAGCCTCAGGGCGTGGGTAGAAGGGGTTCAGATGGTCACAGGGGGCAATTTTTGTGACGGGGCTTCCAGCCTGTGGGGGTGGGTGGGGAGCAGAGTGGGAGGGGTGGGGATGGCCCGGCAGGAGGGGAGGGGCGCTTGTTGTGGGCCCAGAGCACTGGCTATGCTCAGAGGGACCCCTGCTCGGGCCCAGGCCAAAGGGAGCGGCCGGGCCGCCAGGGAGGGAGCTCCTTCACTGCCACTGTGTCTGTCACAAACAGGACCCACCGATAGGCGCCCAGCCACTCAGACGTCCCCAGGGTGCAGGCGACATCTCCACCACGAGTCCCTTCCTAAGGGAGCTCTGCTGCCTTTCCTAAACCCCCAGCCCGCCACATACACCATCCTCCTCCCGAATCTGGGTGGTGGCACTGCCATTTGCCCAGCTGCCCAGGCGGACTGCCACCACTGCCAAGGAGTCCTCCCGGATGCCTCTGTACTCACAGCCAATCCGCAAGGAAATCCTGTTGGTTCCACTTCTGCCCTCTCAGCCTTTGCTCCATTCACTGCTTAAACCTTCCAGAGGTCCCCACTGTACTCTGGATAAAACCTAGAATCCCAGCCAAGCCCCCCAGAAGCCCATCCACCACCGGCTCCCTCAGCCCACGGTGCACTGCTGATCTTCAGTGAGCTGAACTCGCTCCCACCCCAGGGCCTTTGCACGTGCTGTTCTGGCTGCCCCATTAGCTCTTTCCCCAACCTGCATGGCGGCTCCTTCTCCATCAGGTCTCAGCTCAATGTCACCTCCTCAGAGCAGCCTCCCTGAGCCCCTCAAGACTGTTCTGTAACCCTGTTCATTGCCTTTAAACCACGTTTCTGATCCAAATGATGTGTTCTCTGTCCTCCCCTTGGGCATGTGAATTCTCTGCAGACAGGCAGGGAGCGCGTCCGCCTGGCCCTGCTGTAGCCCCAGATCTGAAGCAGGCCAGGGAGACACTCGTGGCCAAATAAACCTCCACGCAATGCTTGAAGTCACACTCTGACACCCAAACATGAGTCTGTCCCTGGCTGTTAAGAGAATGCCATCCGTGTCCATCCGGTTACAAGACAGTGTGTGCAGACCGGCTTCCTCCCTTCCACCCTGGAGGGGCAGCTCTCGGAAACCTCTCAGTCCCCTCCTTACCGTCCCTACTGTCCCCACCGCTGGCTCCCAGGGTGGGGACCTCCACCACCAGGCGGTTGAAAACAAGCCCTGCTGCAAAGAGTTAAGCCGGCCCTCCTAGCAACTCCAAAAAACCTCAGTTTAGGCGGCGACAGCGCAAACCAAGCAGTCGGTTTAGCACAAGATTTGGTCCAGATGGATGAACCGTCTGGGTGAGGGGCCCAGTCAGGGCCTGAACAGCCATCGTTTCTGCCTCCTCCTCCCCAGCCCTCGTCCCCACCGGGCAGCGGACCCCAGAGCAGGCCGGCAGGTGGCAGGAAGACACCGGACTCAAGAAGCCAGGTTGCAGAGGACCGGGACGCACCCCCAGGGAACCGCGGCGGGGACCTCGGCTGCGGATGCTGGTTGCTAGGAGACACCGGTGAGTGTGGGAAGTGATGCGGGCCCGTGGGCAGGGCTGGAACCGAACCCGGCAGGCGGTTCAGGGAAGACAGAAACGGAAGGGCGGATCTGTCAACCGCACCTGCAGGGTCACGGATGACACGGGAAGTAGCTGTGACAGCACAGCTCGTCCCCTGGCATGAACTAAGTCCCATCGATCCAGGCAGCTTCTCCCTGGCCGCCTCCCGAGCTCAGCTGCGGGGCAGAGACGATGTTTCAGGTAAGCAGGTTAGGGCTGCGCTGGGCACCGGGCAGAGGGCGCTGCGCTCACAGAGGCGGAGAAGGCAGCGCCCGGGTGGACACGCTAGCGCCCTGCTCATGCCGCCCAGGGGTCGGAAAGCAAATGGATCCGGGAGCAGATGTGTGCACACCTGTGGTCGCAGCAGCGCCAAGCACGACAGCCAAAAGGCGGAAGTGACCCAAGTGTCCATGGACAGACGGACAGGTGGATGGACACACACAACGTGGTCCATCCACACATGGACTATCACGCAGCCACGAAAAGGGACGAGGCTCTGACACAGGCCACAGCGTGGATGGACCTTGGGCACATCGTGCTCAGTGAGAGACGCCAGACACAGAAGGACACATCCTGTGTGACTCCACTCACAGGAGGTCCCTAGAGTCGTCAAATCCACAGAGACAGGAAGCAGGATGGGGGGTGCCAGGGGCTGGGGAGGGGGTGGGGAGTGAGTGTTTCATGGGGACAGAGCTTCAGTTGGGAAGACGAGAACGTTCTGGAGGTGGAGGGTGGGGACGGCTGCACAGCCATGTGAGCGTGCAGAGCGCCTAAGAGAGCGATGTCTCGACCTTCAGGAATCGGAAATTGCTACGCGATGCGCAACCGATACATCAAGAGATGCGGGAAACACACTATTTGGGAACACAGAGATACATCCCAGAGAAACGGCCAGTGGACACCCCAGGGGAGTGGGACAGACATTGCTGTGTCTTCACCACCACAATAAAACACCTTGCAAATATCTGCTACTGGCCGGACGCCGTGGCTCTCGCCTGTGATCCCAGCACTCTGGGAGGCCAAAGTGGGAGGATTGCTTGAGGCCAGGAGTTCGAGACCAGCCTGAGCAAGGGTGAGACCCCCGTCTCTACTAAAAATAGAAAGAAATTAATGGACAACTAAAAATATATATACAGAAAAGATTAGCCGGGCATCGTGGCACATGCCTGTAGTCCCAGCTACTCGGGAGGCTGAGGCAGGAGGATCGCTTGAGCCCAGGAGTGTGAGGTTGCTGTGAGCTAGGCTGACGCCACAGCACTCACTCTAGCCCGGGCAAAACAGCCAGACTCTGTCTCAAAAAAAAAAAAAAAACCACCAACTGAGAGCTTCTGTGTGCTGTGAATACAGACACATTTAATTGAACAGATTAAGAAAAGAAAGGTCACGGGGGAGCAACGGTCAGCCAGCGACAGTCTGAGGCCACGTCGAACCCACCGTCCTGTATTTGTACAGCCCCTTCAGCTAAAAACGTTTTTTTTTTTACATTTGTAAATAATTGGGGTGAAAACAGACAGAAAGCACCATCATGTTGCATGACGATGCGTGAAAAACGTATGAAATTCAAGCTTCTGCGTCCAAACATAAAGTTTTACTGGGACGGAGCCACCCCCGTTGGCTTTCGTATTATCGATGGTGGCTTTGGCACCGCAGTGGCAGAGCGGAGAGGCCACAACAGACACCATCAAGCCCTTTGCAGAGAACGTCTGCTGAGCCCTGAGTTTGAGGTCACAGGACGGAGGATCTAGGTGATCCCAGAGAAGCGACATAGGGGCTTCCCTCAGACAGACATAATGTGCCTTCCGGGACGACGCGTGTCTCCCGTTCTCCTCTCTCAGGCTTCGCCCGTCTGTGCGCCACCATATTTATTTGTTCTGCAAGGGCCTCAGATGTGCAGCCCCCGGACGTACATGGTTGCCCGAGCCAGGGCTGGTCCTTGTCCCTGCTCAGGGAACGTGAATTCCATCTCGGGAAGCCAGGCAGGGCAGGGGTGGTCAGGAAGTGTCTCTTGGAGAAGCGGAAAAGGATTAGAGGTAGTCGGCCTTGAGGAGATATGCGGGGAGGATGTAGTACCAGGCACAGCATGTGCAAAGGCCCTGGGGCTGGCAGGCACCTGTAGCTTTTCAGGAACAGGTAAGGGGAGGCCAGTGAGGCAGCAGCAGAGGGAACCAGGGGAAGTGCAGGGTTCCCCTGAGAGGGGACAGGGGACAGCACCCAGACCACATAGGTGGTGGATCGTGGGGACGAACTCAGGTTGTGTACTGAGCACAGCAGGAGCCACGGGAAGGTTTTAAAGCCAGAAGTGACACAGTTTCTGCAGATGAAACCTGCAAGCGAGGCTGGCCGATGACGTGCCCCGCTCCATCCAAGAAGCCAGGGCAAGAGTTCCCCATCAAAGGCACCCAACGCAGGTGGCCCCAAGAGGCCTTTCTTTCATTCATGCAGACTGGCCTGCCAGGCAGCAGCTGTGGTTGTAAAGCTAGTGACAGCAGCAATGTTTTTCCTCGAAAGAGCCAGCGTCCCTCCCCTGAATCCCGGAGTCCCCCGGCTGGGGGGAGAGAAGCTAAATTTAAAGGCGCGCTAACTGGGGCAGTCTGATCTGACTGCGGGCTCCAGCGACGGCCACCTGAGCAGGGAATGGCTTCCTCGGGCCACAGCGGCTCAGGCGCCCCCACCTCCAGCTGCAGCTGCCCCCCAGCCCCTAGCCTGCACCCCAGATTCAGAAGGCTCAGCTACGGGTGCACTGTCCCTCTGTCTTCCCGTGTGCCTGACACCCTGCCGGATTGCAGGCACGTGGGCCCTGCAGTCGGACACACCTGGCGTCAGAGCCCGGCCCCAGCAGTTCCTGTGTCCTGAGGCAAGCCTTGTCCTCCTCCGAGCCTTGGTTTTCCCATCTGCAAAATGTGTACAATGAGAAGTGCTCGCCTCAGAGGTGACAGGCACTGCCCGTTACCGCCACCAACCCAATATTCATTGGCTTAAAAAATATTTTTTTGAGCACCCACTATGCGTCAGCCCAGCACTGAATTCACAGCAGGGGATGGCACTATCCAAGGTCCCTGAGTGGGGGTCATGCCTAGTAGCTTTGAGGAAGAGGAGGCTGGTGTTCCTGGCTCCCCCGCCATGACCCTTCCTTGGCCTCTGGCGTAAAGACTACATTTCCCAACTTCCCCTGCTCCTGGGTGCAGTCACGTGGCCAAGTTCTACCTAATGGGATGAAGCAACAGCATCATACGCATCTTCCAAGCAGAGTCCTTAAAGGGAAGAGGTGCGCACTTCAATGACCCTTCCTGCCTCCTGTTGGCTGGAATGCAGATGGGATGGCTGGAGCTCGAGCAGCCATCTTAGATCAAGAGTTGGCAATTTGCGTGCTGAGCAACAACACGGCAAGAGCCCGGATCCTTCCGTCATGGTTCATTTCTGTCTCATTCAAGCCTCTAGCATTTCGGGTTTTCCATCCCATGCAGCTGATCCTAACCCTAACTGATGCATTATGTAAAGTGCCTGTCATGTGACTCTCCACCTACTATGTTCATTGCCTAATATGATTTTCAACAGTATTTATAAAGAAGAATAAGAAGTTTACAATCCGACAGGCAAGTAGCCTTGCGTCTCCTGGTCCCAACTGTTCTGCTTCTAAAATAAGAAGATTGGCCCCAGTGATCTCTGGGAGTTTGAGATCAGTGTGTCCATCGAGCTCCTTCACTGCAAGTAACAGGAGCCCTGTGCCCCCTGATTTTGGATGGAAGGCAGATTTATCCACTTGTGGAAGGGGACGTCCTTTCAGGGGAGTCTTGCTCCAAGAAGGGTAGAGGTGTCCTTGGGGAAGGTTTAACAAAAACGGTGCCACATGAGTTGCGCGTGGGAGGGTGAGCTTGGAAATCCCGGGTAGATGAGGGGGAAGGGCATTCCAGACAGAGGGAACAGCCAGTGCAAAGGCATGGAGACTCCTGTAGTTCAGAGTTGCTGGAGCATTAGGTGCTTGGTAGGAACAGGAGGAAATGAGACCTCGGAGATCAGCTACAGACTAAACACAAAGAACCCAGGATGCCAGGCTGAGCCTTTAAGGCTGCCCTGCAGACAGCGGGGAGCCATGGAAGGATTTAGAGTGAAGGAGGGCCACAATCACATTTCTATGGCTTGACTGTGAATTAGAAGGTGAAAATCTGGAGGCAGCCAGGAGACCAGGGAAGGGACTGCTGGGTCACCCACCTGCACAAAGAGTGGCCTGGGGATCAGAGAATTTCTGAAATCAAGTCGACAGGACACCACGAAGGATGAGATGTGGAGGTTGAGGAATCCAGTCCAACAGTGTGGCCACAACTCAGGCTGGTAGAAGATACGGCTGAGTCCCCCAGCTCCTTAGCAGAAGTGGTGCTGCCACTTGCGGAGACTGGAAGAGCCATAGAGTCTTTGTGATTCAAAGTGGCCGATTCCTGCATGCCTCCAGGGACGGGGAGCTCACTCCCTCTGGAGGCTACTCGTCCTGTGGCTCGGATCCAAATAAACCACAGGCTGCTGTCTACCTCCCTGGAGTCAGGCACTCAGTGCCTGTGCCCACATCCAGCGGGGGCGGCTCCCTGCACCCCAGGGCTAGCCCCTGGAGATTTGGGACCCTGACGCCGGCTCCTTAAGTCTGCCCTTCTCCGGCCTCAACACCCTTAGTCCTTCCAGGTTGGGGCCTCCCAGCGGGTGGGACAAGGAGCCCGGGGGAGGACTGACACTAGATACCATCGATTCGCAGAGAGAAAGCCGGCTCCTCTCAGCCTCTGTCCATCTCTCCGGATGCACCGAGGACAAAGTCTCCACCGGCCTCTAGGGCGTCTTCCATGCCCCTCCAGCGGGGGCTCGTGTCCCTGCTGAGCAAAGACAAGACAGCCCTCAGCGTGGGACCTGTCCCAGCGGCCGCCTCGGGTGAGACCTGAGTGACACTGTCGGGTTTGCACTGTAGGTATTTTGACTGGGCATTTCTATTTCAGGCGAGGGACGGTGGTTTGCCACATACAGCGTGTCCCTGGTGACCTCAGCCAAAGAACAATGTCTGCAGGGGCCCCAGCCCTTGAGGGGGACCCACACAGTGTGCTCCCCCAGAGCCAGATCTGACAGCTGTGGGCGCAGGAATCGCAGACACAGGGGGCCCTGCACGTGGCCGTCTCCCCTGCAGATACTACTAATACTAATAAAACTACAACCCCACTAAAGAAGCTGCGCCACCCTCTCCTCCTGCCCGCTTCCCTCCCTGGGGACAACCTGTTGCCGGTTGCAGGATCTCCTTCCAGAACTTTCCCCTCGGATTTATTTTCTCACGTATAACACAGGCGGCATTGTGCCATCTGTAGTGTACAGTGTCCTGGTGGCAGTGGTGGTTGTTTTTGGCAACTAGAGAGTTTGCCATTTTAATATTAATACTATAGTTTAAGTCGTATGTGGCGGGGCACACCTGTAGTCCCAGCTACTCGGAAGGCTGAGGCAGGAGGGTCGCCTGAGCCCAGGAATTCCAGGCCAGCCTGGGCAACACAGTGAGACCCCATCTCAAATACTAGTAGTACTACTACTACTAACAGTATAGTTAGTTTCCTAGTGTTTGTTGCATAATATTCCATAATGTGGGTGTCTGTAATTTTCTCATAACTGGGCCTCCATCCCCAGAAAAATCCCTTAGCCTTTTGGGGTAACAGAAGATTAGATATGGGCACAGGCACTCGGGGCGTCTTGGCTCAGAGGTGTCCTAAGTCACGCTCCAGCTGTGTCCTAGAGGACTCGCCGGTGAGAAATTGCAAGGAGCTGTCATTGGCTGATGGTCACAGAGCCATCGCTGCGGGCCGGGCTCAGGACTGCGTCCACCAAATGAGATCAAACTGCAAGACGGAAGCTGGTGGCGCCCCAACCTGCCCTATGGGAGGAAGCCCCAGCTAGAAGAGGGGCGGCCCCTGCTTCCAGGCAGAGCTGGGTTGGCAGTAACCCCGCTCCCCGCCAGGCCCACCTGTTACCCTTCAAGGAGCACTGCTCTACCAAGAGGCTCGCAGTTCCAGATGATTTTTTCTGTTGTCCCAATTTCCCCTTAATATTAATGATGGTGACAGTGACAGCAGTTGACATTTTTGAGGGCTTTTTTTGTGCCAGGCACCAACAGCCCTCTGTGGCTGCGGGTGATAAAATGATAAAATGAGCGAGACTGTGGGAGTTGGAACTGCAGAGTCGGAAGGGTCGTCTGGGCTCTGCGGCTTGCTTGCCTCCCCGTACGGGCAGCTCACTCTCCTACGCCTGACCCTACCCCACTCCACCCACGCTTGCGGCACCTGCTCCGAGCTCCAAGAACCCCTCTTCCCAGGCGGAGTAGGGGGGGTGTGCGCCCCCACAGAGCCAGACCAGGCCGGGCGCGCAGCCCGCGTGCGCCCCAGGACCCCGCCCGGCCGTGCGGGAGGCGCCGGGGGCCGCGGGGGCGGGGCGGGGAGGGGCCGGCGGCGGCGGCGGCGGCGCGCGGAGCAGACCGCAGTGCGGCCGGCGCTAGGACCCGCGGGGGCCTCCCAGGCCGCGGCGCCTCCCGCTTCCCCCAACTCTCCGACCATCCTTCGCCCCCAAAATGAGGAAACGGAGCAACTTGCTCCAAGTTGTGCAGCCGGGACCGCCGCGGGGTGCGCAGCCGGCTCGCGGGGGCCCTCCTGGGGGCGGGCGCGGGGCGCGGCCCGGGGGCGCCCCCTGAGCAGGTGAGCGTGTCCGCAGGGGCTGGCGGGGGAGACCCCCCCAAGTCCGCGAAGGGGGAGCCCAGAAGGCTCCGGGGTCCGGGACGTGCGCAGGGGGCGCCGGTGCGCGCGCGAGTGTGCGCGTCCCGGGCGCGGCGGGTGCGCGGCTGGGCGGGGGGTGGCCGGAGGCGACCGATCAGGCGTGGATCGGGGCGGGGGGTATTTTCCTGGGTGCGGGTGTGCGCGGCTGCGAGCCCCGGTGCGTTTCGCGCGTCCACGTGGAGAGCTGTGCGCGTGTGGCCGAGACGCGTGTGCGCGGCGCTGCGTAGAGCTCTGCGTGCCCGGGTGGCCCCGCGGCTGGCGCCCAGGTGTTCCAGTGGGGTCTGTGTGTGTGTGTGTGCGCGTGTGCGTGTGTGTGTGTGTCGGGGGCGGGGGACAGGTGCACACGTCCCCTGGTGCCGAGCGTTCGTGCGTGTGTACACTCGCGTGGACGTGCCCGCACACCTGTCCCTAGGTGGACGTGTTCCCCTGCCCGATACGCCCGCGACTCGTGGGTCCCCGTGTCCCAGCCCGTGTGTTCTGTGTGTGCTCTTGTGTCCATGGGGTCTGTGCGTGAGCACACGTGTGGCTGGAGCATTTACAGGGGGCACACAATGGAGAAGCTGCGCCTCACCCCCCAACACCCCCACTGCCCAGCCACCCGGGCTGGGGGAGATGGAGGCAGGGAGGGTCCCCACCGGCAGCAATGAGGGACTTGTCCGTCTGTCCCGGGTTAGGGGACATCAGAGAGGCTGGGCTGGGCCCAGAGGAGCAGCAGGGCTGCATCCCCCGCCCGGCCCCTGCTCCACCCCGGGTCAGAGATTCTCAGGAATGACCTTGACTCATCCCTTACTTCCTTACGTGCCCTGCCCACCTTCCAGGAAAGAGGAAGAACCAGGCCGGCCGAGAGGCACCCGGCTCCCTACTTACCGTGGGGGCAGCCTGAGCCCTGAGCCGGGCCAACCCCCTCGCCCCAGACCGTAGCCACTTGCTCTGTGTGCCTGTCGTGTGCCTCAGTTTCCCATTGGGGACGATGGCAGGGAGAGGCTCCGTGGTGTCCTCGCTGGCACGTCAGGACTGTGGCTCTGCTAAGGAACTTCCCCGGGTTCCCTGGGTAAAGGTCACCACCCCAAAGGGGCTTGGGGGGCCAGCGTCTGGGTCCCCCCAAGGGGATGTTTTTAGTGGGCGCTCTCTCTGCCTCCTGACTGCCCCCCCCGCCTGGCCTGGGCTGGAAGCAGCAGGAACTGGACGCTGGGGTGCTGGGGTGCTGGGGTGCTGGGGCCCAGCTGGCATCTGGCTCCAGGGCTTGACTCTGCCCCTCCGCAGGTGAGCGCTCGCTGCCTCCAAGCCTGGCACCGCTCGCCCGTGTCTGCCAGGATGCCAACGGTGAGTCGCGCCCGCCTGGTCGCCTCTGCCCCCTGCCTTCCTGCGTCCACACCCTCGGCCCCGTTCCTGAGGGGCTCTACTCTCTGACCGGTGCCCCTCCTGCTGGGCTCTGCCCAGGCCTTCTGGGTCACCTTGGCTGCCTGACCTTCCCTCCCGGGCCCCCTCTGCGCGTGACTCTGATATTTCTCTCTGGGCTACTCCCTCGACCTCTCTGCTCTTTCTCCCACGTCTGTCTCTCACCTCCCTGTCTCTCCTTCCCAAGTCCCCTTTCTGTCTCCCTCCTGTCCACTCTCTCCTCCCTAATGTCCCCCTGTCCCCTCCCCCAGAGGCGCTGGGCCCCGGGCACCCAGTGCATCACCAAGTGTGAGCACACCCGCCCCAAGCCCGGGGAGCTGGCCTTCCGCAAGGGCGACGTGGTCACCATCCTGGAGGCCTGCGAGGTGAGCGGTGCCCGCCAGGTGCGTGTGTTGGGGTTGGGGGCTGCCCCGGGATGCGCCCCCCCCAACCCCTGGCTCGCTCCCTGGCAGAACAAGAGCTGGTACCGCGCCAAGCACCACGCCAGCGGGCAGGAGGGGCTGTTGGCGGCCGGCGCGCTGCGGGAGCGCGAGGCCCTCTCCGCCGACCCCAAGCTCAGCCTCATGCCGTGAGTGGGGGGCGCGGGCCGGGGGTGGCGGTGGGGAGGGGTGAGGGGCAGGGGGCGCCCGGCCAGCGCGGCCCCACCTGGCCCTGCCACGGCCGCAGGTGGTTCCACGGCAAGATCTCGGGCCAGGAGGCGGTGCAGCAGCTGCAGCCGCCCGAGGACGGGCTGTTCCTGGTGCGCGAGTCCGCGCGACACCCCGGCGACTACGTGCTGTGCGTGAGCTTCGGCCGCGACGTCGTCCACTACCGCGTCCTGCACCGCGACGGCCACCTCACCATCGACGAGGTCGTCTGCTTCTGCAACCTCATGGACATGGTGGAGGTGCCGCCGGGCGGCCCGGGGACCCCAGAGGGGATGGAGGGGCAGTCCCTGGGTCCCCATCCCCTCTCAGCAGATGGACACACACAGGGACCCCCAGTGTAGGACCCTCCCTGATGCAGAGATGGAGGAGCCCATCCCCGTAGACCACCAACCCCACAGGTGGCCCGCGACATCCCAGTTCTACGTCCAGGGGACTGGGCGACTCCTCTGGGGCTCCCCAGGAGCCTCCAGGTTAACATCCGTTCAGAGAACACCCCGCCGCCAGCCCTCCTCCTTCCCTGTTCCCATGGAAACCAGCCCCCCTGCACCTTGGCGTGGGAACCAAGCCCCTCCCCGCCTTCCCTGGACATGGGGTCATGCTCACGGCCGCCTCTGCCCCACCCCACCGCAGCATTACAGCAAGGACAAGGGGGCCATCTGCACGAGGCTCGTGAAACCAAAGAGGAAGCAGGGCACCCGCTCGGCGGAGGAGGAGCTGGCCAAGGGTAGGGCCCCGGCAGGAGCCGCAGACCCCTTCCCCGCCCACGTTAGCCCAGCCTGCCACCTTCCGGGACCTGCCCCCATGGCCTGAGCCACCTTTTCAGGCTCATTTACGAAACCCTTCCACCCCCGCCCCCTCCCAGGGCAACTGTGTTAATCGTTTTCTTCATGCCTCTGTGCCATCGTGCATTCTGTTCCCTTCACCTCTGATGCTTGTCCAGCCCCAGAGTAATCAATGTTTAAGGCCAAATGCAAATGCCTTGCCCCTTCCCCCAACCCATGGCCACCCCTCCAGTCTTTGGAGCCTGGTTATCCGGTCTGTCTCTTTGGAAGCACCTGTCTCTCCCGGGGAAATCTGGACACCTCAGACATGGCCCCAGGTGGACACTAGTGTGGCCCTGACTAATCACACCTTAAGAGCTTGGGGTTCAGAGGACGGATTTGGGGGAGGAGGAGGAGGAGGCCTGTAGAGGGGGAGTGGAGGGGAGAACACAGGATTGCGTGAGAGAAGGGGCCCTGGAAGATTCCAGAACCTTTACTGGTCTCCGGGTCTGTTGTGTCTTTTGCTCTGTGTGTGTTCCTGGGTGCTCAGAGGTAAAGGACGATAAAGGGAAGTGCCCGCGGGTATTTGGAAGGACACAAGGTCCCCCAGGTTGCAGAAAAGGACAGCCCACCTCTGTGGCCAGAAGGGGTTCCTGGCACTGCCCCCTGGCCCGACGTGGAGTTCCTGGAGGGCCAGCCTGGGGCCCGGGGTCCGAGCCGGGACCCCCGCTTTTCCACTCACACCGTGATGCCTCCTGTAAAGTCCCTGTGGCTCAGGCCAGCCCGACAGAGTTCTGTTGCTTCCAACAATAATCATTGGTACCAGGAGTGGGGTGTCTCAGACCAGCCCTGGAGACTTTGTCGGGAACCACAGCCACCCAAATGCGTGTCCACAGCTCGGGCTGGGGTGGGGGGACCCCCGATGGCAGGGCTTGGGGGAGCCCGTGACGCCTCTGACCAGGTGTTCCGTCCGCAGCTGGCTGGTTACTGAACCTGCAGCATTTGACGCTGGGAGCTCAGATCGGAGAGGGCGAGTTTGGAGGTGAGTGGGGAGCGGGCTGGGGGTGAAGGAAGGTGGGGGTGCCTGCCCAGGCTTTGGAGTCACAGAGCTGAGTTCAAGTCCATCCTTCCCCACCTGCTAGCTGTGCGACTAAGGCTAAGCATCTCCCCTCCCTGAGCCTCAGTTTCCCCCTCCGTAACGGAGGGTAACTGCAGCTGTCCCGAGGCGTGAATTAGCTCGAGCAGGCGCCCTGCGACTGCTAGCGACTCCTTCGCGCTTCCAGGCTCTCGCGTCGTCGGTTGGTCCCCCTGCTTGGAATGTCATTCCCTGAGAGTATTATTCTGGAAGGTTCCAGGGTTTAGGTCAGGGGTCGGCAGACTTTCTCTATAAAAGGCCAGATTGTGACTATTTCCAGCTCTGTGGGCCAGAGAGTCCCTGTCACCACCACTCTGGCAGCCGCCGACTTGTAAACACACGGGCGTGGCCGTGGAAACCGAGGCACAGAAGTTAGAATTCTGTGTAACGCTCATGTGTCATGAAATAGTATGCATCTTTTTTTTCCAACCATTTAAAAATGTAAAAAGCATTTTGAGCTCAAGGGCCTTGCAAAACCAGGTGACAGGTCTGCCAGTTTGCAGACCCCAGGCACAGAGAAGTCTCTTTGATCCGAGGTCTTAAACGTGTAGGGACGGGGGTGGGGGCTGTTTCGCGGTCTGGGGACCCGCGGCTGTGTTGGTGCCACGTGGGGGTCGGTGTGAGTGGGCCTGTCCATCTGTCCCCGTTTGCATCGGGGTCCTGACCTCTGCCCCCCGCCACGCGCCAGCCGTCCTGCAGGGCGAGTACCTGGGGCAGAAGGTGGCCGTGAAGAACATCAAGTGCGACGTGACGGCCCAGGCCTTCCTGGACGAGACGGCCGTCATGACGTGAGTCCCCGGGGCAGGGGGCGGGGCCCTGGGGGTGGGGCTCCCGGCCCCACCCTCACCCGCCCCGCCCCCTCCAGGAAGATGCAGCACAGGAACCTCGTGCGCCTGCTGGGCGTGATCCTGCACCAGGGGCTGTACATCGTCATGGAGCACGTCAGCAAGGTGGGGCGCAGCCCGGGGGCGGGGGGCCCAACCGAACAACCCCCGGCAACCCCCCCACCCCTGCCGTCTCCCGCCCCCCAACAGGGTAACCTGGTCAACTTCCTGCGCACCCGAGGCCGGGCCCTTGTGAACACTGCCCAGCTCCTGCAGTTTTCTCTGTGAGTGGGGCTCCGCTGGTGGCGGGGAGGGAAACTGAGGCACGGAGCCAAGAGGAGCTCGTGGCCCAGGCACCCAGCGCTTTCTGAGCCCCGTCCCCTCCCCGCCCCCCAGACACGTGGCAGAGGGCATGGAGTACCTAGAAAGCAAGAAGCTGGTGCACCGGGACCTGGCCGCCCGCAACATCCTGGTCTCCGAGGACCTGGTGGCCAAGGTCAGCGACTTCGGCCTGGCCAAGGCTGAGCGGAAGGGGCTGGACTCCAGCCGGCTGCCCGTCAAGTGGACGGCGCCCGAGGCTCTCAAACATGGGGTGAGCCCCCCTCTGCCCGCCCCTGGGCTCGGGTTGTAGGGAAGGGTCCAGTGGAGCAGGGTTGGCGTCCCAGCTCTGCCGTGTGACCCCGGGTGTGTCCCTTGGCCTCTCGGAACCTCCAAGGGAAAGGGCTCTGCCCCCCAGGGAAACACTTGGTGCATAATTGTTCCTTATAGCCTCTCTCTGGGCCCCGAAGAGAAGACCAGCTGGGCCTCCACCCTGCACGGGAGGCTGAGCTGGGCCCAACTGCAGGGGTTTGGTGGGGGGAGTCTCTTGGGAGGAGACGAGACCAGGGGTCCACCTAGGAGGGCTTCCCGGAGGAAGCAGTGGCTGAAGCCCTGACAGGGTACCCCTCACCCCAATGTCGGGCCCCACAGAAGTTCACCAGCAAGTCGGATGTCTGGAGTTTTGGGGTGCTGCTCTGGGAGGTCTTCTCCTATGGACGGGCTCCGTACCCCAAGATGGTGAGCGGGACCTGGGGGAGGCACAGGTCTGGGGAGCGTGGCCCTGAACCCCCCCACCCAACGCCGGATGCCCTCTGTCCGCAGTCGCTGAAGGAGGTGTCCGAGGCTGTGGAGAAGGGGTACCGCATGGAGCCCCCTGAGGGCTGCCCGGGCCCGGTCCACGCCCTCATGGGCAGCTGCTGGGAGGCGGAGCCCGCCCGCCGGCCGCCCTTCCGCAAACTGGCCGAGAAGCTGGCCCGGGAGCTGCGCAGCGTGGGCACCTCGGCCCCCGTCGGGGGGCAGGAGGCCGATGGCTCCACCTCGCCCCGAAGCCAGGAGCCCTGACCCCACCCGGCGGGGCCGGGGGGCCCCAGAGGACCGAGAGAGTCGGGGGACACAGCACGGGGGCGCGGGCCGGGCCTAGGAAGGGTCAGGGCCGGAGAGCCGCCCTCCCAGCGCCCAGGGCGGGGGCAGGCCCACGTGGGGGGCTCTGGGCAGCCTGTGGACGCCCCAGACCTACGAAGGATCATCGCCTCGATAAAGACCGATTCCAAGGACCACGGGTGTCCGCGTTTGTCTGCAACCCCTGTGCCCTCTCACCCTGGGGCAGTCTCCCGTGGTGACCTGCTCTCTGGCACCCCCATGGCATGAGGCGACCCGGACTCCTCCCGTAGAGGTCCGCACCCGGATACCCCTGTCTACCCTCCGCCCGAGGTCACTTCCCTGCTGTGGAGCCCACGGTGCCCCCCGGGCGGTGATCGACTCACTGGGGCCGCACTGATCATGAGCTGAATGTGGGGGACCCACCAGCTCCAAGCCCCCGACCTGCAGTCGGGGATCCGCATGGGGGCCTCCCCCCCACTGCCCATTGGGGGGCCTCCTGGCTGGACGTGGGGACCGGTCCCTGGGGGACTTCTGGGCAGGGGATGGCCTGCCATTGCCCATGGGATGTCGTGTGCAGTGTTGGGGACCCCAAACCTTGGGGTCCCACAGCCCTGGTGTCCAAGTCCCCTCTCCCGCCCCCCCTTCGCAGCCCCAGCCCCTGCCCTGCGGAGGGGGCATTTGGGAGCCCTGGTCAGGCCTTCCAGCACAGCGGCAGTCCCGCTTGGGGGCCGGGCACCAGCTGTGCCCCCGGTTCAGGGAGCGGGCACCGTGTCCAGCGCTTTCAGGTCAAATGCCAGCAGGGCCACGTGAGTGAGTGCGGGGTCGCACCTGTTCCACGGCAGGGCGCTGGCACCAGGGCGCCCGGGAGGAGGTGGCGGAGCCGGGACAGGGCCAAGCTTCGTTCCCTGCCCTCCCAGCTCGGGCCTCGCCACTTCTGCAGCTGAGGACACAAACCCCGGTCGTGGGGGTGAGGGGACACGTTCCACGAGAAAGGGAGGCGCCCTCCTGTTCACCACCCACCGCCCATCCCCACCCCCACCCATTCGCCCTCCTGTCCGTCCACCCACCCACCCCTCCTTTCACTCAAGAAACACGTAATGGGCACCTACTGTGTGCCAGCCCTTCTGGGCACTAGGCGTTCCCACGATCTCTGCGGTGACAGCTCATGGTGACACTGCCCTTGGACAAAGGCAGGCCAAATGTCCAGGGACCTAGTAGCCTGACCCAGTGATTCCGGGGGACAGAGGGGCTGAGCAGCACTGGCGGGGTGGCCTGGCCCCGGGCCCCCCACTCCTGCCCACTCTGGCCCCAGGGGCCTGCGCAGCCCAGGTCCAGTCCTGACTTGCCCTCGGCTGTGTGACTCTGGCCCCAGGGCCACCAGCCATCCCGGCATGCCCGGGACCGAGAGCTTTTCCAGGGTGTGGGACTTTAGTGCCACCGAGGCCTCCTCCATGGAAGAGGCAGCTCTGCCCAGAGGGACGTGAGGACCCTCAGGGCTCACTCCCGTGAAGGGCATACAGCTGGTGCTCAGATATTGCTGTGACAGTCTAGCACCTGCGCTCAGTTGATTTTCCCACCCAGCCAGAGAGGGGTCTCTGGCCGGGTGGGACGCGGCCCCCACCCCAGGTCCCCCGAGCTGGGAGGGGACACCAGACAGACCCCACCCACCCTCACTGAGCTGACACCCCCCTGCCCAGGCAGAGCCTGAAGGTCACGCTGACCTCCTGCCCCTCCTGACCTAAAGCGCCGCCCACCCTCTGGCCTCAGTTTCCCCACTAGCACCTGAAGGAGTGTGGTGGTTCTTTCTGGGGGGAAATTGAAGGGTGGAGGCTAGAAGGGCCCAGCGTGGCCTGGCCCCTCTGATCCTCTCGTTGGGGGGGCCCCCTGTCCCCTTGGCCCTGCCCCCGCACCCCTAATCCGGCCTCTAAGCTGACACAGCGTCTGGAGCTGCAGCCCATCCGCTAAGTCGCCCAAAGCGCCCCGCGCCTCATGCCCCGATCCCCCCTGTGGCCTCTTAACCCACCCGGGCCAATTAGCTAATTGGGGCCTGAGACCAGAAGCAGCTCGTTAGCGTTTTAAAGTGATGAAGCAGTTAGGGAGATTATCTCCGCCCACCCTACCCACGGGGCGGAGGACGCGGGGGGCCCCAGGACCCTCGGGGAGCTCCAGCCGCCCCTCTGGCCTGGGCTCGGGCATCCAGGGCCCCCTCGGCTGGCTTGGCCCTGAGCCCCCCGCCCACCGACCTCGGCCCTTGCTGCGGGGACGGTGGGAGCCCATGATGGCTTCCTGGCCGCGCTGCTCGACCCTGCGGGCAGACCCGGCCCCCTCTAGGACCCGGTTGTCCCGTTTGCACTTGTTCCTCGGTCCACCCACCCACCAGCCTGGATCCCCTCACTCTGCCGCATCCCCCCCTCCTGGCCTCAACGCCCTCCTGAACCCCGGAGTGCCATCTCCTCTTGGATTTGGGGACCCCCCCTGCCTGAGACCCCCCAGGCTCCTTGGGCAGGAGTCGAGGGGATGCCAGTCTCAGGGGCCTCCCCCGGAACCTGCTCTGCCTCTCCGGCCACTGCCTCTGAAGCAACCCCGCCATTCCTGTCCCCATAGCGGGCCTGGGCGTCTCCCTCCCTGTCTGTCCTCTGACCTGCCGACTGTGCCCTCCCTCCACACCCTCCCATGGCTCCCCAGTGCCCTCTCCTTCCTACCCAATCGTGTCCAGAATCTGCAGCCTTGCCCCCACCTGCTGTCCCAACCGCCTTCCTTAAAATACCACCTCGCAGCCCTCACGTCCCTTCCCTGCCCTGCTGGGTTTCTCACGGGACCACCTGATGCGTTTTCATGTAACTGGAAGTCAGCCCCGTGACTCTGTTTTCTTCCCTACTGCTGTCGGCAATACCTGGTACACAGTAAGTGCTCAATAAATGTTTATTGAATGACTAGTGAATGAACAGCGAACTTCTACTCATACCTCAAGACCCAGCTAAAATGCCCCTTACCCCTTGCCCTGGTCGGTGTCCAGAGGAGCCACCTGGAGTTGCCCTCACCTCTGGGGACCTCACCTACCCAACCCCTCTGACCCCCGAGAGTCTTAAGAAGGACTTTTTCTGGCCCCGGCTGATAAAAATAATTGCAGCGGACACTGGCGAAGTGCTCGATGCTCGGCAGTCACTGTGTGCGATGCTGTGGGCTTTTGTCGTTGAGAAATGGTGAGGTCCCCCTGGGGGAGGTCCTGGTGTTGCCGTTTGACAGCCAGGGAAACTGAGGCCCAGAGAGAGGGAGGCCCTTGGTATCCCACCGCTGGGTGGTGGAGCCAGGCCTGGAGCCCCTGCCCTCCCTGAGCAGCTCAGGACACCCAGCCCCCAAGCGGGAGGGGCCGCCCCGTTAATCGCCCCGAGCTAATCCTCCCCTGCCCCTGCCCGACCCCGGTGGCTCAGCACGGCCAGGCCACGGTGGACGGGGCGCAGCCGCTGGGGCGGGAGCCCCGTGGACACCGACCGAGGGGCTGCCGCGGGTGGCGAGCGCTGGGTGGGCAGAGACCACAGATGTGGGGTGGAGGCATCTGTGGGGCCGCCCTGGGTGGGGGTCCCTGACACACAGGGACAGAGACAGACGGGGACAGGGACAAAGTGGGAGGCAGAGCGCAGGCAGGTCCGTGGAGGGACCTGTCTCACCTCCACCCACCCTGCTGCCGCCCCGCCGGGTGAGCTGCCATGTTCCTGAGCCCGGGAGAGGGGCCGGCGGTGGAGGGTGGAGGGCTGGCGCCGGGCGAGGAGGCCCCCAAAAAGAAGCACCGGAGGAACCGCACCACCTTCACCACCTACCAGCTGCACCAGCTGGAGAGGGCGTTTGAGGCCTCCCACTACCCGGATGTGTACAGCCGCGAGGAGCTGGCGGCCAAGGTGCACCTGCCCGAGGTGCGCGTGCAGGTGAGGGCACCCCACCTCCATCCCTCACCCCCCCGCAACATGGGGAGGGAGGTGGAGCCAGAGGTTGACCCTCCCAGTGGGTGAGCAGAAGAGAAACTGGGAAGGCTTCCCAGAGTGGGGGATGTGGGAGCTGAGGCTTTGACGTTGGCCTAGGAGTTTGCCAGCTGGGAAGGACAGAGGGTGTTTCCCTAAGTATCCACCATGGCGCATGCAAAGATGTGGAGGGCATACGTTAGGGCGTTTCCTTTGAGCTGGGTGTGAGGTGGGGGATGGGAGGCAGAGAAGGGAGTGGATAACAGAGCCTGTGAAGGCCTTGAATGCCGAGCTCAGCAGCTCGGGCCTCATGCTGACAGCCAAGGGAGATGGGGGTTGCAGGGGTGGAGGGGCACGATGAGTCAGGTCAGACGGAAGCAGGACCCCCAGAAACTAGAAGGCCCAGGAGCGGCTCTGTGCTGAGCTCACAGCACCCCTCCGGCCCCCTCCAGGTGTGGTTCCAGAACCGCCGGGCCAAGTGGCGCCGCCAGGAGCGTCTGGAGTCAGGCTCGGGGGCTGTGGCAGCCCCAAGGCTCCCTGAGGCCCCAGCGCTGCCGTTTGCTCGTTCCCCGGCCGTGCCACTGCCCCTGGAGCCCTGGCTGGGCCCTGCGCCCCCGGCGGTGCCAGGCCTGCCCCGCCTGCTGGGCCCCGGCCCGGGGCTGCAGGCGTCCTTCGGGCCCCATGCCTTCGGCCCCGCCTTCCCTGATGGCTTCGCGCTGGAGGAGGCGTCCCTGCGGC
The DNA here is from genome assembly GCF_000956105.1 of Propithecus coquereli. Lineage (NCBI taxonomy): Eukaryota > Metazoa > Chordata > Mammalia > Primates > Indriidae > Propithecus > Propithecus coquereli. Next base: position 2,763,476 of record NW_012147964.1, read on the forward strand.
TGCTGGCCAAGGAGCACGCGCAGGCTCTGGACAGGGCCTGGCCACCCACCTGAGCCTGGTGCCCACCAGGCTGGCCACCGCCCCTGACCCGAGGGCCTGCTCCACGCCCTGGTGACAGAGCCAGAGCCTTGGTCTGGGCCGAGGTCACTGGCGGCCCAGTGGTCAAGCCTGGCTCAAAGCTGGTTCCGTGTGGCGGTCAGTGCGGGTCCCTCTGCCCGCTCCCCGCCCCCGCAGCAGAGCTGCAACTCTCAGCGCCTCCCTCTCCCCCAGAAGTGACAAGCGACAGCAGTAGCCACTCCCACTCAGCCCGGCCCCTCTCCCTGCACACCCGCTGCGCTCAGAGCTGAGCGCTTCACCCCCAGGCGGCCCCATGAGCAGGCAGTGGCAGCCCGTTCTGCAGTGGACAACGCAGGGCCCAGAGACGGAAAGCCAGTTTCCTGAGGCTGCACAGCCAGCAGAGGGGGAGCTCCGCTGGGCCCAGGCCATGGGCAGCAGGCGGCTCTCAGGTGGACACGGCCGACGCTGTATCGTCCGCCCCTTCCTTACCCAACAGGGCCCCCCTCATGTCTCCCACCCAGCGAGGGCCAGGCCAGCATCGGCTCCGTCAACCCAGCAGGCCTCACAAGGTTAAGTCACAGGGGCCTGCCGCGGGGTTAGGAACGAGGTGTGGGGATGGGACAGCCTGGGCCAGGGCGACCCCCAGGGCAGGAGCTGCAGTGGCCACACTGGGGTGCTCACACCCATGCTTGGACGGCACATTATACACGAGCCTGGTGGCCCCACATCCCGTGCACGCTGTGGCAGCCAGGCCGCCCCAGCCACCCACCCGGCATCCCCCCGCACCAGGCCCTGGGCACGTGGGAGCGAAAGAATGAAAAACCAGGAAGGGCCGATCAGGAGTGCGGCAGGACTTGCAGTTTTATTAGGGTGGCCAGGGAGTCCTCGAGGAGAAGGTGGCATCAGAGCAGAGACCTGGTGGCGGGGAGGGAGGAGTGATCCAGGCAGAGGCACAGCCCGTGCAAAGGCCCTGGGGCAGGACCGTGCCTGGCGTGTTGGAGGCACAGCGAGGAGGCCGGTGTGGCTGGAGCAGAGGGAGGAGGGGGAAAGAGGGAGGAGGGGAGGGCAGGGAGGGGACAGGACAGGTGGTGCAGTGGCCTTTATAACTTTGGTCTTTACCCTGAGAGCAGGGGAACTGTGGGAGGTGGCAGTGGGGCCGCATGGCCCTCAGGGAACACCAGAGGGGGACGTGTGCTCATGCCCTCCACCTGCCAGGGCAGCCCGGGGAAGGCAGGCGCGCAGTAATCCGCACCACGGCGTCCCTCTAAGACGATGAGCTTCCCGGGACAGGGCAGCATTGGCCTCCCTGTCTGGGAGAGACTGAACGTCACCTCGGTTCTCGGCGCCCACGAAGACGCTTTCCCGAGCCCGACGGCCTGGGTCGGGCCTGCGGCTGTGGTGGCTGAGAGGGGCTCAGCTGGGACCACCTGCCCCTCGTGGTGTGGAGTCGCGGCCCCCAGGGCAGTGTCAGGGACCCAAGGAGCGAAGCCCACCTGTCCCCAGGCCCGACGTCAGACCGAGGGGCGTCCAAGGGCCACCACGACAGGTCTTTGTTGGCCTCCGCGGCCCTGGTCCAGCCTGGCTGGGGGTGCCACGCAGAAGCCCCAAGTCCGTTCTCTCCAGAAAAACAGAAAGTCCCGGCGGCGGGGCTGGGGGGACGCTGGGCCCCGCCGGGCCCTCCTTCGGGGCACTCGGGCCTGTCCGCGCTAGAACTTCTTGTTCTTGCTCAGCCGGTTGTGGCGCCAGATGTTCTGCTTCCGCAGCAGCCGCCAGTACTGCCGGGTCTCGGGGTCCAGCTCCTCCAGCTTCTTAGGGGGGCCCAGGTTCATTTCGAACAGCCTGTCGGGTGCAGACAGGAAGCAGGGCGGTGCGGCGACCCCCCAGGGCTCCCTGTGGCAGCAGGGCTGGATCCGAGTCCCGCTCACAGGCGTCCCTCCCCCTCCCGGGCCGGGTCCTGGCCCTGGAACGAGAAGCCACTGTCCCAGTGGCGCTGGTATCTCATCTGAGGTGGGCACGCGCCAGTCCTTGTCCTGCCTCCCACCACTGTCCACTGTGCCACGTGCCTGCCCACTCCTCAGCCTTCCCAAGCTCGGGGGTTCCCATGTCCTGTTCTTGGGGTTCGGGGAGGGGGGACAAAATCCTCCCTGCAGCACACCAGTCCCTGAACGACCTGCCCATCCCCTCCCTGCCCTCCCCTCCTCCCTCTCTCCCCCTCCTCACTCTGCTCCAGCCACACGGGCCTCCTCGCTGTGCCTCCCACACGCCAGGCTCTGTCCTGCCCCAAGGCCTTTGCACGGGCTGTGCCCTCTCTTTGAAGCCCCTTCCAGCCACTGCATCTCCTCCCCAGGGAAGCCCCCTCACAATGAAACGTCAGACTTGACCAGCCAAGCCGCCCCACCCCATCACTCACTCTGCTGCCCCTCCTCCCGGGATTGTCACCACCCTATCTCCCTGATTATCCGTTCACTCTCTGCCTCCCCAGCTAGCTCCAGGAGGGCGGGGATCTTTGCCTGTTTTGTGTCCTTTGTATCCCCGAAGCCTAGAACAGGCCCTGGCATACAGTCGGCACTCAATAAATGTTTGTGAAAGAAAAAAAAGGCATCGTTTTAGGCACTTCAATGCGTTTTGATCTCATGAATTCCCCACAACCCTCTGAGGGAGGGAAGGTCCCCATCACTCCCACTGACAGATGGAACAACTGAGGCAGAGTGGTGCCGCCCTGTGCCCTGAAGCCAGGACCGGGCGGGTGTCACCCTCTGGAGTGGTGATCTGCCCTGCCTGGGTGTCCTCAGCCTCCCGCTGGGGCGGACGAGGGGACAACGCTTGGTCCAGGACGACGCAGCCCAGCCCACTCACCACTCGGGGTACTCAGAGTCTGGCTTCAGGGCCACGTCCTCGCCCTCCTTATAGATGTTGACACCCATGGCGTACGTGGTGAGCCGGACGGGGTCTGTGCACACGTCGGGGTCCTTCAGGGCCTCGCTGGCCACGCCGCCTTTGCCCCCTTTGCCCCCCTTCATGACTGGGAGAAGCGGGAGAGAGTCGTTTCAGCCCAGCTCCACCCTGGGAAAGCCACCCTTCCCGCCCTGCCCGCCCCGGGCCCTGGCTGGACTCTCGGCCGCAGCTTTAAACAACACCGATACTCAGAGTGAACACGTCTTGCTCTTTATTTTTTTGACTAGCCACTAGAATAATGAGTATCCCTTTTAGATTATATTTTGGTTGCATGTGGTTATCTCATGGGGAAAGTCTCCGATGGGCCATCTTTAACAGTTGCTAATTTTCTCCTTTTGACAAAGGAGATCAGGCAGGGCTGTATCCAGCAAAACTTTAACCACCTCGTTTTCGTCTTGCTTGAGTGGCTAAGACTTAGCTGGGCCCCTATGACTTTGAATTTCTTGAGATGACTTCCCCAAAGTCGCACAATGACTTGGAAGCAGAAACTGCTTTGGAACCCAAGTTCATGACCTGCCCCCTGCAACCCCCCCACCCCCCCAATCCCTACGAACCCGCGCCTGCGCAGTGAAACGCAATTGCTCCATGGAACCCACAGCTTCGTTATTGGCTGAGCGGCGCCTGCGCATTGGACCCGATCGCTCATTACGGTAACCCTCACACTGCGCCTGCGCGTAGAGCTGCTCTCCGCTTGCGCATGAGTTCTAGATCCCACCTCTCCAAACAGCGCCTGCGCACTACCAACCCGCCGGTGTACCCACCGTCCCCATCTTGGTTCCTGTTAACCCAGCTCACCCGGTTTCTTGGCATAATCCCGGATCAAGAGTCTCCCAGGACCGGAGGGATCTAGAAGCGCCCGGGCCCCGCAACTGGCCCATGTCCGGGTAGCCCCAAAGAGGCGTCTCGCCGCCATGACGTATTCCTCGCTGCTTGCGCGTGCACGTTTCCGGGATACGACAGCGGCCCAGGGGGTGCTTGGGAGTTGTAGGCCCCAGAGGTTTCTGGGAAATGTAGTCTTCCCAGTAGGCATCTATTTACCGTGATTTCTTTAGACTTTTGTAGACGTATCAGTTACTGTATGAGGGGCTGTTCAAAGGCTATTTCATTGCCTTCTTGCCCTTCTTCAGTTACGTAACGCTTACTTAAATTATTACACTTTTTATGTTCCTGATTCTATCCAATGAGCAATTCTTGAAAGCCTAAAAGAAAAACTCACAATTATTACTCTCCTACTATGTTCCGGCCCTGTTGCTAAATCCTTAAGCTGCCTGATCCGTTTATTCCTCACAATTGGTGGGGAGGGACTATCATATCCCCAGGTAACGAGGGAACGGAGGCTCAGGAAGGTAAAGATTCCAGGCGGATCCCAAATGCTCCGGGACGAGCCGTTGTCTCCCCACAGTGAGCCAAACCGGAAGTCCGTCTTCAACAGGGTCCCCACACTGCTTCCGGTGCCCCAAGTCCCGCAGAGACCACTTCTTCCCTTCCGCCATCTGTTGGAATCATGACCACAGTCATAGGAGGCAGGCAGTAATTATTAACCCTGTTTCGCAGTAGAGGAAACATGCCCAGGGGCCAGCCCGGGCTCCCACGCTGCGTGCAGGGAGGACCAGGATTCAAACCCTAGGTCGGCTACACCGCACGGCGGGGCTAGCCCGGAAGAACTACGTTTCCCAGCAGGCTTTGCGAGGCCGCGCATGCCCAGTGGGCCAGGGCGCTGCGCGAATAGTTGAGTCGGCGCCCCGGCAAGGAATTCGCGAGCTGCGGCTGCAGGGAGCGCGGCCGGGCTATCACAGGGCTGTCCTGGAGGCCGCGCGGTGCTTAGGAGGCTGCGATGTGAGACGTAAGTGCCCCGGTCCGGCAGGGCGCTGTCTGGGGCTGGAGCCTGAGGTCGGGGGTCCGCGTGCGGGCTGGGGTCGGGGTTCAGGCTGGATCTGAAGTCGGAGTCTGTGTCTGCGTCGATCTTGGCGAGACCTTGAGGATTTGGAGACTGAGATCTGCTTTGTGGCGTCTTGGATCTCTCGTTTTTAAGTCTGGGGTCCTCGGTCTCAAGTCTTGGGTTGGGGTCCTGAGTTATTAGGTTTGGGGGTCACGGAACTGGGGTCTTGACTGCGGGGGCTCAGGGATCTGCCTCTGACGGGTCTGTAGGGTCAGGGTATGAGCAGGTCTGTGTCTCCAGCCTGGGTTCCACGTCGCAGGGGAGGAGGACTTGGAATACCAGGGGTGGAGTGAACAGAGTCCACGAGTTGGGAGAGGAGAGGTCTGGGGGTGACAGGTGCCTCATTTTCCTCATCTGCAAAGTGGGGACCCTAACTTCCTTGCCGGCTACAGCAGGGATTAAATTACGTGTTCTCTAGCAACAGTGCCCAGCTAGAGCCTGTCACCAGGTCGGCACCCAGGAAGCCTCAACTTCGGATCTCTGTCTTTCAGCCACAGGGGAAGATGCTAGCCTGAGCCCCGGGGTCCAGCCATGGAATTCCTGACAACGCCCCAGTCCCCTTCAGGGCCTCCAGCCATGGACTTGGAGGAACCCAGGGACATTCTTGTGCCCTCCGAGGACCTCACCCCTGACAGCCCGTGGCACCCGGTGCCGGGAGGCCCCAGCAGCCTGAGTCAGATGGAACTTGATGGGTCTAGTATTCAGGACCTGGTGCAACAGTTTGAAGCTCTGCCAGGCGATCTGATGGGCCTGTCCCCAGACAGAGCCCCCTGTCCCCTACACATTGCCACCGGCCACGGCCTGGCCCCCCCAGACATCGCCGACGCCCATGGGCTCTTGTCTGCTGAGGTCGGCCGGGATGACCTACTGAGCCTTTTGCACTGTGAGGAATGCCCACCTTCCCAGCCTGGTCCCAAGGGACCTCCAGAGCCTGCCCCTCGCCTGTTGCAGCCCCCTGAGGACCCAGATGGGGATCTCAGCGCCTCAGAATGGGCGGAGGGAGCCTCCGCCGAGCGGGGGGACGGTGGTAGCTCAAGCAGCTCCCCGGAGCCCTGGCTGGAGACGGTGCCTCTGGTTGCACCTGAAGAGCCCTCTGCCGCCGCCGGTGCCCAGGTAGTGCCTGTCCCACCCTCCAGGTGTCCTCGACTGCCTGGAACCAAGTAGGGCGACTCAGTCCTGCCCCTCCTCTGTCTTCTTCCAGAGCCCCAAGACCCTGGCTTCATACCCTGCCCTCCAGGAGGGTGAGTGTTCCACTCCGGCCCCAGGGACTTAGGGGTTCCAGAACAGCCAGAACTGGGCTCCCCAAATCTGGGGGAAGTTTGCCAGCAAGGATGAGGTTCTAGGGAGGCTCTGCGGGGAGTCTTGAGCAGATTCCAGGTGGCCAGGGAGAGAAGAGACAGTTCTGAGAATGTCGTAGCATGAGAAGGGGGCGGTAGGGTGGCCTTGACCATTTGTGGCACTCAGGTGTAGAGCAGGGCTTGGCAAGTCACCCTTTGTAGGCCACACCCAGCCTGCTGCCTGTGCTCATGGTTCTTTTGAGCTAAGGATGGCTTTTGCATTTTTTTTTTTTTTTTTGAGACAGAGTCTCACTGTGTTGCCCGGGCTAGAGTGCCGTGGCGTCAGCCTAGCTCACAGCAACCTCAAACTCCTGGGCTCAAGCGATCCTCCTGCCTCAGCCTCCCGAGTAGCTGGGACTATAGGCATGCGCCACCATGCCCGGCTAATTTTTTCTATATATTTTTAGTTGTCCAGCTAATTTCTTTCTATTTTTTTAGTAGAGACGGGGTCTCGCTCTTGCTCAGGCTGATCTCGAACTCCTGAGCTCAAACAATCCGCCCGCCTCGGCCTCCCAGAGAGCTAGGATTACAGGCGTGAGCCACCGCGCCCAGCCGGCTTTGCATTTCTTAATGATTGAAAAACAAAATCGAAAGAAGAATAGCATACCTTGACATGTGAAAACGCTATCCAGTTCAAATTTCAGTGTTTGTAAATAAAGTTTTATTGGAACAGTCATACCTGTTCATTTCTGTATTGTCTATGGCTGCTTTCCTGTTACAGCGGCAGAGTTGAGTAGTTGCAACAGAGACCATGTGACCCCAAAGCTGAGGACATTTACTGTTTGGCCCTTTGCAGAAAATGTTTGCCAATAAGAGTCACTTCTGGCCATCTGGAATGTTCTAGAATTTCCCCCAAAATGACTAAAGGTCAAAGAGCAAGTTCTGTGGTTGCAGGGGGAAGAGCTGGTGGGGACCTGTAGCTCCAAGAAGGTTCTAGAGTCATGGGAAGAGTCATGACTCACCTGGTGTTCCGGAGCTTGGCATTTTGCCTGTGGTTCTAGATTAGCAGTACCTGAGCTATGAGAGCGTTCTGAATTGATGGACAGAGCCGTCTAGTTCTATTCAGACTGGAGACATTCTAGAACCATGAAGCAGGTAGAATTTATTTGCTGTTCTGGATCATGCGGTGTTCTAGAACCCTGGACAGAGCTGTCTAATTCTAGTGTACTCAGAAAGTTCTAGAGAGAACTACAATGGAAATATGATATGAGCCATGTGCGATTTAACATTTTCTAGTTATCTATATTTTTTAAAAGCCCTAAAAAGGGGGGACTTAACTTTAATAATATATTTTAATTAATCCAGCATATTTAAAATATTATTCTTTCAACATATAATCACTATTTTTAAATTATGTTACTATTTTTGCCTATTCGATCTTCAGAATCCTGCGTGTATTTTATGCTTGTGGCACATCTCAGTCTGGACCAGCCACATTCCAAGGGCACAAGAGTCACGTGTGCCTCATGGGTCACAGTGGGCAGCACGATTCTAGAACCCCAGAGTGGGCTGTCTGTTGTTCTGGGAGGCTTAGGTCACGAAGGATGATGAGCAGAGCTGGCTGCGATTTGAACTCACTTAAGGATGCCCGGAATCCAGTCCCACACCCACACTTCTACGCCAAAGAACCGTAGTTGCTGGTTGGAACATTCTAGAACCAACTGGCAGAGCTCTCTGGTTCTAGGTGGCTCAGGGAATCCCAGAGCCCTGGGAGCAAAGCTTTACGTAGTTCTGGGTTGGGTATACTCTAGAACCATCTAGAACCCTCCTAGAGCAGAGTTATTTACAGACTTCTCAGATAATTCTTAGAATCGTGGGCATGGCTGAGGCTGCAAACTACTTGTGGGGATTCTAGAACCATAGGATACCTGACACTCATGCTTGAGAAGTTCTAGAATCATGGAGTGAAGACGTCTGATTCTCGAATGAGAGAGGTTTCTAGAGCCCCCGACAGAATGGTTATCTGAGACTTGTCAGGGAGCTCTGGAATCGGGTCAGAGCCATCTGGGCTCTGGACAGCGTGGGGAGCTTTAGACACGGGGACAATTGTCTCTCTACTCCGATTGTGCAGTTTTGCAGGCAAGTACTAGAGCAGCCTGTTGTCCTAGGCTTTCTGGAGAGAATTCTAGAACAGCAGGCAGAGTTGGCTGGTTCTAGATTGATTGCCGGCAGCGACAGTCACTGTAGTCCTAGAGTGTCGTGGGCTTTAGAAATCTGAGCGGGACCGTCTGGTTCTGGCCTGACCATGGGATTCTAGAAACACAGGGTGCAGGTCTCTGTGGGTGCTAGAGCTGGTTTTGGATCCAGCCTTGGTTCTGAGCTCAGGGGGCTCCAAGTGCTGACCACACAGCCTGCACGGCCTTGAGGGTCGGACAGGAGGGTCTAGACCTGTGAGGGCCGAGCCGCTTGGGTGGTTCTGGAACAGTGGACTGAGCTTCGTGGCTCTAGAGCGTGCTAAGCGACAAGGTTGAACTCTCCGTCTTCCAGACCATCTTGGGGAGCCCAGAGCCCACAGGGGCGGGTTCCCGAGGGCTGAGCCCTCCCTGCTGTTGTCCGCAGTCCCTGGTCCCTGTGACCATGAAGACCTCCTAGACGGTGTCATATTTGGGGCCAAGTACTTGGGCTCCACCCAGCTGCTGTCCGAGCGCAACCCGCCGCCCAGCGCGCGCATGGCCCAGGCCCGGGAGGCGATGGACCGCGTCAAGGTGAGGCCGGGGCCGCGGCGGGCGGGTGGGCTGCAGACTGAGGCCGCGTCTTTGGGGACCTCCACCTCCCACGCCGCCCCCCACAGGCCCCAGACGGGGAGACCCAGCCCATGACGGACGTGGACCTCTTCGTCTCCACCAAGAGGATCAAGGTGTTGACCGCCGACTCCCAGGTACGGGATGGGGACCTGGCTGGGGCAACAGGGGACCTCAGGGCCGGGCAGCTCTCCCACCCACCCGCGTCTGCCGCCCCAGGAGGCCATGATGGACCACGCCTTGCACACCATCTCCTACATCGCCGACATCGGCCGCGTGCTGGTGCTCATGGCGCGGCGGCGGCTGGCCCAGAGGCCGGGACCCCAGGACGGTGGCCGCCGCCTCTACAAGATGCTCTGCCACGTGTTCCACTCGGAGGATGTGAGCAGCCGGGGCCGTCTCTAAGCCCCACGGACGCCCCTCAGCCCCCTGGGCCATGCGTGTGAACTGTCCCGTTAGCCTCCGAGGCTGGCAGCCACCTCCCCTAAACGCTCCCGCTCCTGGGCTGTCCCCGTCGCCCGACCTGCCCCAGGGCCACTGGCTGGGTCTCCCCGCGAGCTTTTCCTGCAGCCTGTGCTGCGGCAGCTGTCTCCCCTCCCCTCTCCTCTTCCTGTGGGTTCTCCGAGATCACAGCCTTGTCCCCACCTCCCCGGAAGCCCCAGGAATCTCTCCCAGGTGGGCACAGAGGGCTCGGCTCCAAGGATGTCAGGGGACTTCGGGGACCTGGAGGAGGCGGGCACACACCCCAGGGACATGCTGCTCCCCGCACAGGCCCAGCTCATCGCCCAGGCCATCGGCCAGGCCTTCGCCGCGGCCTACAGCCAGTTCCTGCGGGACAGCGGCATCGACCCCAGCCGGGTGGGCGCCTGCCCCGGCCCGGGGGCCACGGGCTCCGGCCACCTGCACAACGGGGACCTCGACCACTTCTGCAACAGCGACAACTGCAGGGAGGTGAGCGCAGAGGGTCGGCCGCCCCTGCCTGGTCCCCATCTGCTGCCCACCCCCCGACGGACAGCCTCTGAGCCCCCATGTCCCTCCCAGGTGCGCATCGAGAAGCGCCGGGGGGAGGGCCTGGGCGTGGCCCTGGTGGAGTCGGGCTGGGGGTCTCTGCTGCCCACGGCTGTCATCGCCAACCTGCTGCACGGGGGCCCCGCCGAGCGCTCGGGGGCCCTCAGCATCGGGGACCGCATCACCGCCATCGATGGGACCAGCCTGGTGGGGCTGCCCCTGGCCGCCTGCCAGGCCGCCGTCCGCGTGAGTTCTTCCCGGCGGCTGGGCCCCGCGTGCCCGGGAAGGGGAACCGCGGCCAGGAGAGGCGAGATCTCTTCCCTGCCAGTCTCTCTGGCCCAGTCCAGAGGGACACAGCGGAGAACGTTAAGTCCAGCCCACTGCTGTCCCCTTGGGGAAACCGAGGCCCGGAGAGGGGAAGTGGCTTACCCAGGGCACCTCTCGGCTGCCAGGGCCAGGATTGGGATGCAGGTGGCCGGGCTCCGGCGCCGGGAAACTTTCCTCTCTGCCAAAGGGCAGCTGACGCGTTTTTGAGTCTTAACCCTTGTTGCCCAGATGGGGAAACTGAGGCTTAGAGACAGGGAGGGACCTGCCCAGGTCAGAGGGGCGGGGCTGACACAGTCCTCGCAGCCTCTTACCCCGCCATCAGCTCAGGTTTTGACCCTGAGGAAACGGGCCCAGTGGGGTTAGAGGTCACGCACTCTGACCCCGAGCCAGCCTGGCTCGAGTCTGTCACCAACCGCACCTCGAGGGTCTCCTGGAATCGAGACCCTGGACTCCAAGTCTCTGTCGTGCAGGTGGGGAAGGCGGGGCGCAGAGGGGCAGCGGCTGCCAGGTCGTCCCACTGCCTCCCAATGACCCCGTCCCACAGGAGGCGAAGTTGCAGACGTCGGTGACACTCAGCATCGTCCACTGCCCGCCCGTCACCACCGCCATCGTCCGTCGGCCCCACGCCCGCGAGCAGCTGGGCTTCTGCGTGGAGGACGGCATCGTGAGCCGGGGACTGGGTGTGGGGGTGCTGGGGCGTGGGGGGGCAGCCCCAGCGCGGCCCCCTGAGCACCCCTTCCCACCCCTCCTCCCCCCAGATCTGCAGCCTCCTCCGCGGCGGCATCGCCGAGCGCGGGGGCGTCCGCGTGGGACACCGCATCATCGAGATCAACGGGCAGAGCGTGGTGGCCACGCCGCACGCGCGCATCGTGGAGCTGCTGGCCGAGGCCTACGGCGAGGTGCGCAGGCGGCGGCAGGGGCTGGGGGCGCCCACCTTGCACCTCAGGCCGGCCCTGAGCCCTCCCCTCCCCCTCCCCTGCCGCCCCCAGGTCCACATCAAGACCATGCCGGCCGCCACCTACCGCCTGCTCACGGGCCAGGAGCAGCCCGTGTACCTGTGACTGCCCCGCCCCACGCCACCGCTGTGCCTTCGCCTGAGTCCGTCCTCGGCCCACCTTGGCCACCCGGACCCCAACGGATTCTTGGCCCTAATATATTTTCTGATGTACAAATTAAAAGCTGATCGAATGGGCAAAGCCTCGCATCAGGGTCTGTGGGGCCGAGAGAAGGTCGGAGGCTCGACCCTCTGGCCCCTGCCTGGAAGCCGCTAGAAGCCCATGCTGCGAAAGTGCTCTGTTTATTAACGACCAGGCAGAGGGAGGCAGGTTGTGGGTTCTGCACGGGCAGCCAAGTCCCAGCTCCAGGGAGGACGGGCCAGCGGGCAACCTGGGCGGGGTCACAGGTCAGTGGCCGGGCCCCAGTCGTAGCCATCTTCGTCAGAGGACTCCATATCTCGGGCTCGTGTAAACTTTTTCTTCAGGGCTTCTCGCTCATAGGTCCTGGGGGTCAGGAAATAGGACAGGTGATGTGAGGGGGAGGACGCAAATTTGTCCACCATCAACGGAGGCACAGCAAGTGTGAACAGAGATGAGCGAATCTGGCCATTCATGGGTAGGGCCTTGTTAACAAACTCCTATGCACCCTTCAGAGCCCCAGCTGCAATGTCCCTTCTTTCAAGAAGCCTTCCCAGTCCCCCCAGGAAGATGCTGCCCCTGACGACACAGCATAAAGTGGCTCTGTCAGGCTCTGTCATGCCCACTAGGCCAGGAGCACTTTGGAGGCATAGCTTGGTTCTAGATCTCTTCAACCCCAAAGTCACAGGACCAGGGAAAGGGCCGAGGGCCCCCAACCTGGCGTACAGGGCTCTTACCGCATGCTGTCCTGTCTCCACTGACCCTGGGGGTGGCGAGTGCCCACCTTGAGAGAGAGAGGAGGTTCATAGTTACCCCCAAAGTGTGATAAGCAGAGATCAGTACCACTACCCCCATCCCACCCCCCTGTGCTTGCTGCAGCAGCGCTGCCCACGGACGTTCCGACTCCCCAGCATGTCTGCGGTCGCCCCCAATTTTAAGTGAGAAAACCGAGGCTGGGATGGGAAAAGGCCTTAGCCAAGATCTCCCAGCCTGTTGGCCACGGCGGAATTGCGTTTCTCATCCGTGCACCTCCTCAGAGGGCTGTTGTCGCAACTCCATGTGCGTAAAGTGCTTAAAATGGTGGCTGCCCCATAAGCAGGCTGCCACGGACTGTTGAGCAGGTTGGGCACTGCACAACCCCAGGGACATCACGAGAGAGGGTCTGGAGGAAGGGGTCTGCTGCCTTTGGATTCACAGAAAGGTGCAGGCAGCCCCATGTATACTAAGCGCTAAACAAACACTTGTCACTGTTAAAACACTCAACTCCTATGTGGCAAGACGGGGACCACGCCTTGAGTTTTCACAGCCACCCTGTGAAGTCAAGTCTGGTACCGTCCGTCCCTGCGTCCTAGGTGAGGACACTGATGCTCGGGTTAAAATGGCAGCCCCCCGGCGTGTGTCTCTGCCCCTCCGAGACCCTCACCACCCCACCTGCCCCGCACACCTGGGTGCCCCAGCGAGCGGAGATCGTCCCATGATCCCTTGGGCTCTGGGGCTCATCCGCCTGCACAGGCTCCGAGGACCGGGCCAGGGCGGGGGCCGGGGGCCCGTCGTCCACATCCGTATAGGGCCCGCCCTCGCCGTCCGTGTAGCCCTCGCCGTCCGTGTAGACACCGCCCTCGCCGTCCGTCTCCTCGTTCTCGCTGTTGACCCGACTGTCGCAGCTGAGGTCGGCGGCGCTGTCGCCCAGGCCGCGGTGGGGGAGGTCCAGGTTGTTGTCCGAGGAGCCGTCCAGCTGCAGGTGGGCGTGGATGCTGCGGTGAGACCCCCCGACACCCTGGCCACGACCCCAGCAGCAGCCCCCACCCAGACTAAACCCCCAACCTGGGACGCCCCTCTTCCAACTCCAGCCCCAAACCAGGCAAAGACCCCCAACCCTCAACCTCGAATAGACCCCGCCCTCCAGCCTTGACTCTTGACCCCAGCACGAGTTCGGACGCTGACCTTGATCCAAGGCCGAGCCGCCAAATCTAAGCTGAGCCCCGACCCTCGACCCCAGCCGCAAGAGGAGACCCCATTCCCAAAGCCGAGTCCCCCCATCTCAGCCGCCCAAGTACCAGGCTGAGACCCTAATCTCAGGTCAGATCTTGACCCTGGCCACGACGCCGACCCTTGACCAAGCCCCAACTCCAGACAGAGGCCGCGAACCCAGCGGGGCCCAGGTGGTGTCTGTGGCCGCTGAGTCCCCACCGCCCACGTGCCGGCACCTGGTCTTCGGCCGTCCAGATGGGCCGGGTCTGCTGCTCTTGGATGGCGGCCTTGAGTTCCTGGTACCAGGCATCGTTCGTGTCTTGCAGGGGGACGGTGGCTGCGGGGAGGGGGCATCAGTGTGGCCCGGAGGCTCAGGCCCGGGCCCCCATGCCCACCCCGCAACACCCAGCTCCCCCGATACCCGTGAAGAGGTGGCCGCTGTGCTTCCACAGCTTCTGGGCTTGTGCGTAGAGGCGGCGCGTGCTGCGGCGGGAGGCTGGCGCCAACCACTGGCGCAGCGCCTTGAGGGCCACCCGGCTCTCGGGGGCGCAGAAGACCACGATGGGGTAGTACTGCACATAGTTGAGGCGCTCGATCGCTGACGGGGTCACATCCAGGAGCGCGTGCTTGTCCTGGCCCGGGCGCAGGTGCAGGGGGTGGGGAATTAGAGGAGGAGACAGAGAAAGAGACAGTGGAGACAGAAACACATCCACAGACGGGAAAATCAGAGAGAGAAAAACAGAAAGACAAAGAGTCTGAGGTCAGAGTGGACCCCAGCCTTTCACACCCACAGGCCAGCATGTTGCAGGTAGGGGTTGGTAACATCCCAGGCCATGGCATCGTGGGCACCAAAGCCCCAATTTGAGTCTCTCTGCCTCTGCCCAGGGCTTGCTGTTGTGTAACTTTGTCTCCCTTGGGCCTCCCCCCTCGCCACGCCTCTAAGGGGGCCCTGTGGGAGACCATACTTATGGGGTGTGGGGTGAGAACAGGTCAGAATGTGCAGTGGGATGCCCCAGCCTCAGTTTCCCCATCCATGAAATGGGCCTGCTTACCTTCTCTGCAATCACCCGCACGGTGTCCAGTTTGATGATCTTCGAGGGGCTGTCTGTCCTCAACACACTCTCTGTGGAGAGGACAGGTGACCGGCAGCATCAGGGGGGCAGCCCCCTTGCCCCTCAAATTCATGGCGACCTGCCCCTCCTCTGCTCAAGAACCCACCATGGCTCCCCATGGCCCTTGAGAGAAATTCTAACAGCAGCAGCAGCGCCCATTGGCCACGTGCAGACACTGCACTCAGCAGAGCACGAGGGTTCCAATTTCTCCACATCCCTGTCAGCACTTGTGATCTTCTGTTTTTTGTTTTGTTGTTTTGTTTTTTTAGTTTTTCGACCATTTAAAATATTGAAGTACCATTGTTAGCTTCTAGGCCCAAAACATAGAAGGTGGGCCAGATTTGGCCTGAGAGCTGTAGATTGTCAACTCTTACTCTATTTTTATTGTTTCTGTAGTTGTTCATTTTTTTTTTTTTGAGATGGGGTCTTGCTGTGTTACCCAGGCTAGTTTTGAACTCCCGGACTTAAGCAATCCTCCTGCCTTGGCCTCTTGAGTAGCCGGGACTACAGGTGCCTGCCATCATGCCCAGCTAATTTTTCTATTTTTTTGTAGCAATGGGGTCTTGCTATGTTGCCCAGGCTGGCCTCAAACTCCTGGCCTCAAGCGATCCTCCAGCCTCAGCCTCTCAAGTCATTGGGATCATAGGTGTGAGTTACTACACCTGTTCATTTTTAGTTTCCTCTGGGGACCTTACCTGTCCTGTTCATTGGTGTA
This sequence comes from Propithecus coquereli, assembly GCF_000956105.1. Lineage (NCBI taxonomy): Eukaryota > Metazoa > Chordata > Mammalia > Primates > Indriidae > Propithecus > Propithecus coquereli. Next base: position 2,778,771 of record NW_012147964.1, read on the forward strand.
GTTCAATAAACATCTCTTGAACACAGGAAGAAACGGGTGGCACCTTGTCTCAATTGGCAATGGCTACCTGGCAATCTGTGTTCAGAAGGATTCTGAGGTTCTATCCAGACAAACAGTGCCAAGATTGATCAAGCATGTCTAGCCCGGGCACTGGAGAGGGTACTGGTGGCCCATCTGCCTCGTATCTGCCATCATTGTTCTAACACACATTCCTCAAAAAAGCATTGATGAAATGCTTCACCAACAAGGTTACCAGGGGACCTGCTTTCTCACCTGCAATTTCGAATTGGTCGGGCAGCTCAGCAGTCAGCTTCTGCATAGCGATGTCTGCCACGGGTCCCAGGATCACCACTGGGCGCTTGAAGCTGGCTGAGGGGCGCAGAAACAACAAGAATCAGAATCCCACGTGCAGCAAAGACTGTCAGCATCTTGTATAAGGACGTCTCCATTTCCTGTATTGTAATAGCCTATGTAGGTAGGTGCATGGCTGCCTGGCCAAAGACTACAACTCCCAGCCTGCCTTGCAACTAGGGGTGCCCATGTGACTAAGTTCTGGCCAATGGGATGCAAGCATGATTGACATGTGAAAGTGTGGTTTATCCGCCTTCAATCCCTTTCCCCCCGCCGCTGGCTGAAATGTGGTCGTCGAGGGACCTCCACCGTCTTGGGCCACACAGCAAGGTGAGAAAACAAGATGGGAGGAGCAAAGTTCTTAGTGACAGGGTCACAGCTCACTGCAGCCTCCAACTCCTGGGCTCAAGTGATCCTCTTGCCTCAGCTTCCCGAGTAGCTGGGACTACAGGCGCCACCACCACGCCCGGCTAATTTTTTCTATTTTTAGTAGAGATGGGGTCTTGCTACATTGCCCAGACTGGTCTTGAACTCCTGAGCTCAAGTGATCTTCCTGCCTCGGCCTCCCAGAACGCTGGGATTACGGGTGTGAGCCACCGCGCCCAGCCCATTTTTCTCTTTTTTAGGATTATACACATGCCTTGCATTATATTCCTGTTGGAAATAGGAATTGAATTTTAAGGAATGAACCCCCTTCCTATCTCTCTCCTCCCCATAAAACAACCCAAAGTGGGTATTTTGGGTGGAAGGAGGGCAGCAAGGGCCATGCCTTTTGGCGGCTGGAGGTTGGTGACCGTGTGCACAAGCACCTCCTGACCGCTCCCGCCCCGCCAACCGCCGCACACCACACCTTCTCGAAGCACCACTCGCTCATACGGCGGGTAGTGACCCTGTTTGGTCAGAGCCGACAGGTCCTCGCGGCTCCTCTGGGTGGTCCTCTTGGCACCTCGACGAAGACCTCGCAGCCGCCAGAACTCGGCCCGAGCACTGGAGCCCGCTGAGGAGCCCGGCACGGCCCCCACGGCCCGCTGGGCGGCCTCTAGACTGGCCAACTGCTCCGCCCTGGGGAGAGGGGAGCACTGAGCCCTGTGGTCGGCAGAATGACAACCCCAAAGACGTCCCCGTCCTAATCCCTGGGACCTGTGGCCATGTCACCTCACGTGGCAGAAAGGACTCTGCAGATGGGATTAGGTTAAGGACGTTGAGACGGGAGGTCGCCCTGGATGACCCGGGGGCCCAGTGTCAGCACAGGGTCCTCCCACGAGGGGCAGGGGGGTCGGAGGCAGAGAGGCTGGAAGACGCTGCGCTGCTGGCTCTGGAGGGGCAGGAAGGGCCCCGAGCCGAGGGACGCGGCGGCCGCTAGACGCCGGGAAGGGCGGGAGACGGTTCTCCCCTGGAGCCCCAGCAGGGACCGGCCCTGCCACGCCTTGATTCTAGGACTTTCCTCCAGTCAGAGGATAAGTCTGAGTTATTTAAAGACGCTGAGTTTGTGGTCACCTGTTACAGCAACAATACAGACTGGTACAGTTGCCAACTGGGTCCCACCCTGAGCCCCCCCCGCAGGCCTCTTGGGATGGACCCAGCAGTGCCACTAAGTAGTGCCACCGTGCCTATTTCCAACAGGGAAACTGAGTCTGGAGGCGGGGAGCGGTCCCCACCTGCTCTGGTTGGGAATGACGCCCCGCTCTTGCTCCCGGAGGTCGCGACCCATGCGCACTGCCAGCCAGTGGCCCCCTCGAGCTTGGCTCTGCCTGGGGCCCGGGTACAGCGTGTCCAGCACGTGGAAGACGTCACCGCGGGTGAAGCCCAGGCCGGACGGCGGGCTGGGCTCCAGCTCGAAGTGCGTGCGGATGTAGAAGGAGTCGCCCACACCAGACTGCACCATCTTCCGGAAGACTGGGGGACGGGGGAGGCCACGTGAGCCGCCTGGATCCGAGCTGTCCCCGGAGAGTGGGCCTGGCCGCGGGGAACCCCACCGTGGGGGGACTCGGGGTGCTCTCCATGCTGGGCCGGGGAGCGGGGTGACGGGTGCACGGGCCCAGACGTGCCCACCCGCCTGCGCTCACCATCAGGCCACACAGCCACGTGCCCCGGGACCACGACGTGCACACACTCTGTCCACGCACTTACTGTCATGCTTCCGTTGTGTCACCAGCTCTATCTCCTCGCCTGGTGGCAGCCCCAGCAGGAACTGCACGGCCTCCTCCCGCGTCAGGTTCTGGAAGGGCGTGTCGTTCACCTGTCGGAAAGACGGCGCGGTGGTGGGACGAGACGCAGGACACCTCCTGCTGGCGCATGGACCCCAGACCCTCCTCTGCGCAGAGCCAGCCCGGCTGCCTGCAGAGCGGCCGTCAGGGCCCTGGCGGTCGGGAGTGGCTTTGTGACGGGGGCGTCACCCTGCGGCCGTGTGATGTTGTGACCCAGACAGCTGATGGCGTCGCAGGGGTACGAGGGTCTTGGCGCAGAGACAAGGTACAGGCGCAGCGCCCACGACGCAGACAGCAGGTCGTGGTGGGACGTCAACACCAAGACGTGGGGACGGGCTCATGGCCCTGAGCTCGGGGGGATTTCGTGATACGCTCAAGAGTTGGGACGTAGTCGCAGGGTCACGACAGGGACAATGTACAGACACAGTGGGTCAGTGGGCACAGGTGTCACTTTCAGGGTCTTGGCATGTGTGTCAAGGTTGAAATCCCACAAGCAAACTCAAGTGGAAATATTTTTTTAAAAAATCATGACCTTTAGGCCAGGCGCGGTGGCTCACGCCTGTAATCCTAGCTTTCTGGGAGGCCGAGGTGGGTGGATTGTTTGAGCTCAGGAGTTCGAGACCAGCCTGAGCAAGAGCGAGACCCCGTCTCTACCAAAAATAGAAAGAAATTAATCGGACAACTAGAAATATATAGAAAAAATTAGCCAGGCATGGTGGCGCATGCCTGTAGTCCCAGCTACTCGGGAGGCTGAGGCAGGAGGATCGCTTGAGCCCAGGAGTTTGAGGTTGTGAGCTAGGCTGATGCCACGGCACTCTAGCCCGGGCAACACAGTGAGACTGTCTCAAAAAAAAAAAAAAAAAAAATCATGACCTTTGGGCACCCTGGGGACAAGTTTTCACCCAGCCACTGGGGTGATGACATGGAACTTGGCGGGCGGTGACTCCACCGCACACTCAGGACTCAGACTGCAAGGTCGAGACAGACGAGGTCAGGAGAGGGACGGTGGGGACGGGATCTGGCGAACGAGGAGTAGAGGAGATAGGCCAGGGATGGGACGGGGCAGGGACAGAAATGGGGACACGACGAGGGGCCGCGGACACGGCAGACGGTTACGACACGGTCAGGGAGGCAGGACCCAGGCGAGGTCACGACACAAGACGCGGGAGGTTAGCGCAGACAGTGACTGTGTGGGTGTGGGGACCGCAGGAGAGGGAGTGACGTGACACCGTGGTCGGGACACGACGTGGTCACGACACGGTCCTGACTCAGCGGACGAGGCCGCAACGCAGGCGGGGAAACGTGAGTGTGAAACACCCCCTGGGGTCTGCACCTCCCGGGGTGGGCCCTGGGGGGGACACACAGACCGAGACCCGCACAGGCGCGACGCCCAGGGCACCTGCAAGATCTGGTCTCCCTCCTGGATGCCCTGCCCGTCGGCCGGGCTGCCCGCCTGCACGCCGGACACGAAGATGCCCACGTCGTTGCCCCCGGCCAGGCGCAGCCCGACGCTCGCGCCCTTCGGGAAGCAGACCACCCGCGTGTCGGGGCTGTACCTGCGAGGGGAGGCGGGGAGCGGTCAGACCAGGGCGGGGATGGGGCGGGTGCTGCACATCTTTGGGAAAGGCCCTGCCCGCTCCGCCACCCTGGCGCAGGAAAGCGGGGCTATGCTGATGGGGGTGGCAGCCCTGGGACGTGGGAGAGCTGAGCGGGGGCGCTTTTTTCCGGGGTACATACCCACGATCCTCCACGCTCTGACCGCTGGGCACCCTGTAGATGTCACGGCTGCGTTCCCTGGGCGAGTCTGAAACAGACGAGCCAGGCTCTTTCCCTGAGCACGCTGACTCAGCCCAGCTCCCAGACCTTCCTTTTAGGGGGCCCTAAAATGCCACTTGGAGCACCGTCACCCACCTCTGTTCCTTCTCAGCAAACCAAGGCTGACCTCTTAGGCTCATGCCAACCTCCCCCCATTCAGCCTGGAACAACGCTGCTGGCAGGGATCAGAAAAATTGGGCGAGAGGTGCTCAGAGTCACCGCCCACATGCTCTGCACTCACCTGGTTCCGAGACGGATCTAGAATCCAGCGACCTTTCCCGCCGAGGCTGGGGGCTCTCTCTGGAGGGGAACAGATTCCGAGTGAGGCAGGGGTGGGTGTCGAGGGGTGATTTTTTAAAAAAAAATTTTTTTAATTTATCTGCTCTTGGATTTAAACCCCCTGAGCTGCGGGGTGGCTGAGTCAAATCTGCCACACTCAGGCCTGACGCTAACCAGGATGACAGGGTCTCACTCTGTCCCCCAGGCTGGAGTGCAGTGGCGTCACCACAGCTCCCTGCAGCCTCCAACTCCTGGGCTCAAGTGATCCTCCCACCTCGGCCTCCCGAGTAGCTGGGACCACAGGTGTGAGCCACCACACCCAGCCAGCTGCAGGAATTTTGAGGAATGTGCTAGAAATATAGGACTGTACCCTCAAGGCTACCCTTAGTTAGAAAAGAGACACCCCCACGTTCCCCTCCCCCTCCTGCTTGACTGGTCTGGCTGACAGGGGTACGTACGCGGGGGAGTCGGTCTGGCTGGCCTCCGGGGTCCGCCGCCTGTGCCGGGGTGGTGGCGGGATGTGGGACGGTGGCGCCTGCGATAGCTCTGAGCCGAGGTCCGAGATGTCTGTGGGGGAGAGCGCATCTCATCAACCATCAACACGTCTTCCAGGCTGGACCCATTTCACGGAAGGGCCTATCGAGGCTCCTCTAAGCGAAGGGCCCTAGACCACAGTCAAAGGCGTGGTTAGAAGACTCATCTTTGGGAGGCTCTGGCCCTGGCCTGCTGTGTGGCCTTGGGCAAGTTCCTATCACTCTCTGTGCCTGCTGCAGCCAGGCTTACTGACCCTACTCGGCGCTGCCTGGAGCGCTCGATTCAACCCCGAGCGGGGGCCTGGCTCCCCGACCTCACCCTCCAGGAGGGAGGTGTCGCTGTCGCTGACGGCAGACGGGATGTTCACCAGGAACTGCCCGCGGTCCCTCAGCACCAGCAGGGTGAGCTTTCCTTCCGACTTCTCGATCAGCCGCCGGGTGTCGCCCAGGGACAGGTTCTCGCTGGACACCCCGTTGATCTGAAAGGGACCAGGACGGCAGAGAGGGAGCGGGTTCACGAGAGGTGAGGGCACTAGACACAGGTAGCTTGGGTGGGGGGAGACTAGAAACACACATTCCCCACGGATAACTAAAAACAGACACTTCTTAGGGAAAGTGCTAGAACTGGATTCCTGCTGTGAGTGGAGACCACAGCAAGAACTGACTGTCCACAGATTTCTAGAAACAGACACTTTTCCAAGAGGGGTAGGGGACACGAGGGAAGAAAATTAGAAACACGTCAACTCTTCTTTTTCCCAAGAAGTGGAAATTTCTCGGGGACACTAGGAACAGATCTGAGGGTGACATTATAAATAATTCTAACTGGGGGAGAGGGAGTAGCTGCTTCCAGAGGATAACAACACAATCTCGAGGGGGGCCTAGAAACAGTCATCTGAGGGTGGATTAGAAACACACAATTCCTAGAAAGAACTTAGTGTCACCGCCGCAAGCCCCAGGAAGCCATTTCTAACATTTTCCCTTGGGAATGTCTGTTTGCAGGAACCCAGGAGAATGTGAGTTTCTAATGCCCCCACCAAGTTACTGTTCTAGTGTCCGCCCCAATACGCTAGAAACAGACATTTCCTCAGGGTCACCGGAAACAGACAACTTTGCAGAGACATGAAACGAGCAACTGAAAGTAGTTTGGAAATCCAACAGGAGGAATCACTAGAAACAGATTTTCAGGGGCGAAATCTAGAAAGATTTGGGGCTGTCTGGGCTGTTAGCATCCAACCGCCCAGGGTGGGCCCAGAAATCAGCATGGTAGCCAGTTGGCCACATGATTCTGACACCAGCTGCAGGTTGCAGCCAAAGGCCATTCCCCAAGGGGATACTAGAAAGACACGTTTGGCAGTGGATTAGCAGTAGCTGGGGAGAGAGGGGGTTTTATGTCCAGCTGTCTTCCATCTTTCAGAAACAAGCAACAGCCCAGAGGTAAGTGGTTTGGGGCCTGGCTCCGCCGACCTTGCCGTGTGACTCAGTGGCCCTGCCTGCCCCCACGGGACAGGGAGAAGCCAGGCGCACCTGAAGGATGAGGTCTCCTTCCTGCAGCCCGCGGTGCTTGGCGGCCAGGCCCGAGTCCGTGATGTGCTTGATGAAGATATGACTTCCCAGCTTGACCCCGAAGTCTGTAGGAGACAGAAGGGAAACTGAGGCAAGACTCCGGAGACTGGAGCCTGAGGGTGTCCTCCTGCTGTAAGGATGGAACCCAAGTGTGGACCCTGCCTTTCCGGCACCCTGATGACGTCACAACAAGAACGCTGGTGTCCCCCATGGGACTGACATCCGACGCTGTTAGTGATGTCTCCACGGGAGCGGGGGGCGGGGGTGGTCAGGTGGGGACATGGAGTACAGGGTCCTCACGCTGTCAGTGATGTGGCAACGCACAGCTCAGCGACAGGACACTATTAATGACATCACAGGTAGAGCTTTTGAGCTGTGAGTCTTGTTATTACAATTATAGGCCGGGCGCGATGGCTCATGCCTGTAATCCCAGCACTTTGGGAGGCCGAGGTGGGAGGATCGCTTGAGCCCAGGAGTTCGAGACCAGCCTGAACAAGAGCGAGACCCCGTCTCTACTAAAAATAGAAAAATTAACTGGGCATGGTGGTGCATGCCTGTAGTCCCAGCTACTCGGGAGGCTGAGGCAGGAGGATCGCTTGAGCCCAGGAGTTGGAGGCTGCAGTGAGCTGCGATGATGCCACTGCACTCCAGCCTGGGCGACTGAGCGAGACTCTGTCTCAAAAATAAATAAACAAAATAAAATAAAATTAGGAGGAGTGAATAATCAGGGCAGTTTGAGTCTACGCTCCAGGCAGGTTGCAATCCTCAGGCTTGGCCCAAGTAAACTCTCCACTTGTATATCTTTAAAAAAATTACAACGAGATGAACAGACATCCCAAGGCCATTTGTCACATCATGACCAGAGTTCTGAGGTCACGATGCTGCCGTTGAATGGAGACAGGGTCTGGAGCAGCATCCCTGTTGCTGACGGGATGACGGGAATTCTGATACAGCGACCGTATTGCTGGCACGACACGCGAGTCTGCTGTGGCTGCTGCAAAAAATCGCCACAAACCCCGCGGCTCTCATACAATGCAGAGGCGTCGCCTCACGGTCCAAAGGCGGAAGTCTGCGATTTTAGTCTTTCAGGGCTAAAATCAAGGCGTGGCAGGGCTGGTCCCTCCCGGGGCTCCAGGGGAGAACTCGTTTCCCACCTTTCCCAGGATCTAGTGGCCGCCACGTCCCTCGGCTCGGGGCCCTTCCTCCCCCCTCAGAGCCAGCAGCGCAGCGTCTTCCAGCCTCTCTGCCTCCGACCCTCCTGCCCCCTCGTGGGAGGACCCTGTGCTGACACTGGGCCCCCGGGTCATCTGGGATAATGTCCCCATCTCATGGATCTTGACTTAATCCCACTTGCAGAGTCCCTCCCGCCATGCGGGGAGACACAGCCCAGGTCCCAGGGAGCAGGAAGGGGACGTCTTTGCTATTCTGCCGGGACAGCGGTGTTGCCCTTTCTGGGGGCGCGCGCCCCGCCACCCGCCGCCCCGCTCACCTTCGCTGTCCCTCCTCCTCACCAGCACCGACTTCACCGGCTTCGTGAGCGTGTCCTGCCGTGGCAGCCGCTTAAAGCCAGACACCAGGGCCAGCCCGTTGGCCTCGGAGCCACCCCCCGGGCTCCTGCGCCCGTGGCTGCCAGCCCGGCCCCGGCGGCCAGCCCTCGGCCGGCGGGAGCGCTTGCCCCAGGAGCGGCCGGAGCCGCTGGACGAGTCACCCTCGTAGCCCTGGCCGTGGTCTGCGTCCTCCTCGTCCGAGTCACGGCGCCTGGGGCTGGGGTGGCTGGCCCCGGTGGTCGGCAGCTGGATCTTCCGGGGACGCTTCACTGTCTGTCCAGGGAGTGGACAGGAGGGGCCGGCCGGAGGCAGGGGACAGGGGAGGCTCTGCCCGGCCACGGGATGGCCCCGGGGGCAGCCCCCTCCCACCCGGCAGCCCACTCACGATGTTGGCCATCTTGGTGCAGGTCTTGAGTATCTGAATGGCAAAGGAGGAGGTGACGTTCTCCATGGAGACCCCATTCACCATGACGATCTGGTCCCCTGTCCTGTGCGGGCAGGACGGTGGGTCTCAGAGAGGCGGCCTCACAGGGGGCGGGGCTGTGGAGGGTCCCTGGCACCTCTGGGTCTACAAGGCCTGGTTCTAATTCGTTGGTGTCCCCAGGCTCACAAAGACATTTAACCCAAGTCCCCCGTTCTGCTTTTCTGCCCCCTCCCTTGCTGTCTGCGTTTCATATTTTTTCTCTCTCTCTGCCTCTGAGCCTGGTCCCCAGTGCTAGGCTGGGCGAAGCCACATCACCCATCAGCCACTCAGGGCCCAGAGCCATTTTATCAACATAATTCCCAGGAGCCTCTCCCTCTCCTCCAGGGCTCAGAATGCTGGGTCTCCTTCCCTCCTGCCAAAAAAAAAAAAGGTTTCCAGGACTTTATGTTCCAGGAGGGCCCTGGAGCCACTCTGACCCCAAGAATTGCCAGGAAGGACCAGGAAGTGCCTTAGGGAAAAGAAGGGCCAAGCTGGTGACAGTCCTGCTGCCAGCTCAAGCCCTGTGCTGACGGTGCCGGAAGGTGCCAGGCACTTTGCAGCCTCCTGGCTTTGCCCGCACAGGTCCCCCGCCTGCCAGAACCCAGCTGCCTGGACACCTACTGTAGCCTGCCCTCGGCCGGCCCTCCGGGCACCACGTCGGACACAACCACAGAGCCACTGGGCCTGTCTCGGCCTCCGGAGATCGCAATGCCGAAGCCCCGGCGGGGGTCCTGGAGGAGGAGGAGAGACGGGAAGAGCTTTCGTTTCCCCTCCTTCCAGCTGGGACTAGGCCGCCACGCCCTCAGCGCCCAGGCAGGGAGAGGGAGGCCTCACCTTGCTGATCGTGGCCGTGTGCTGCTCCCAGATGGTCAGCTCCTCCATGTCTGCCACCTGGTCCAGGGGAACAGGGGTCGGTCATCGGAGCATTCAGAGGTTCTCAACCCTGGGTGGGGAGTCTGGCTCTGACACACCCGTGGGCGGAGCCTGTGGGCAGGTTGCTGCCTCTCTCGGGACCTCAGTTTTTCATCTGCAAAATGGGTCTAAGCCAGTGGTTCTCAAACAGGGGTGACTCTGCCCCCCAGGGGACACTGGGCAATGTCTGGGGACATTTGTGGTTGTCACGATGGGGTGGGGGGTGCTCCCTGCATGGGGCGAGTGGAGGCAGGAACACTGCTCAGCACCTGCAGTGCCCCGGACGGCCCCACCCCAGAGGGTGATCCAGCTCTGAATGTCAGTAGCGCCCAGGGAGAGAGGCCCTGATTTAAGTGAACTGAACAGTAGCAGAAGCAGAGAAAAGGCAAGTTCTTGGTCCCTTTCCCTGTGGAAGGTCCAGCTCAGTTTCCTGGGGAGGACCTAGCCAGGCCTGCCAGGCACAGGGAGCTCCCTCTGCCCCAGCCACACGGGCCTCCTCACTGCGCCTTCAACACAAGGTGCAGTCGTGCCCCAGGGCCTTTGCACGGGCTGTGCCCTCTGCCTGGAACACTTTACCCCAAATCCCTCACCTTCTTTTGCTCAAATGTCACCTCCTTGGTGAGGTATCCCTGACCACTCTGTTTAGAATTCTAACCACCCCCCACAACAGACCACCTAATCCACCTTTTCCTGCTATAGTTTCCTTCACAGAACTTGCCACCCTTTGATATTTTCTAGGTTTTCTTTTTTATAGAGAGATGGGGTCTCACTTTGTCACCCAGGATGGAGTGCAGTGGCGTCATCATAGCTCACTGCAACCTTGAACGTCTGGGCTCAAGCGATCCTCCTGCCTCAGCCTCCCGAGTAGCTGGGACTACAGGCACACGCCACCACGCCTGGCCTGCTTGGTTTTCATTTTATCTGTCCACTGTCCATGTGTAGAATATCAGCCCCGGGGGGCAGAGATGTCTGTCTGCCTTGGGTCACAGCCCAGTTCTCTGTTCTCTGCCTAGAACAGCACCCGGGTCACAGCAGAGATTCAACACGTTTGCTGAATAAATGAATGAATGCATGAAGCTCTTTCTTTGTGCCAGCTGCGTTACATGTACTATCTCATTTAACTCACTCGTGGAAGGGGCATTCTGTTATCTCCCTGTTACAGACGAGGAAACCGAGGCACGGAGTGGTGAAGTCATCTGCCGAGGCAAAAGAGCTGACGGAGGGTGGGGCTGGGGAAGGTGTGGATTCTGTTACATTCTGTTATTTTCGTGCCCATGGTATAGATAACAACACCAGGCTCCGCCAGGCTCAGGTGCAAGGTCACCTGGCCACACCCCCATCCTCTCCTCCCTGCCCAGCGCAGTGGGAGGGGAGGGGCCTTCAGCAGTGACTCCCCTTCCCCAAGACCAGTTTCCAGGCTCCGCACAGCAGGGGGGCGACTCTCCCTGCCCAGGGCCCGCCCCTGGCACACTCCAGTGCCTTTCCTTACAATCTCTGGGATCTCCCGGGAGAGCAGCATTCCTGACTCCCCGGGAAAGGCAAGGCGGGTGGACAGGACAGAAACAGCTGAGGGCCGGGCCCTGCGGCCACCAGGGAGAGAGGGGGCCCCACAGTTCCTAGGAAGTGGGGTCATTGCTCAGGATCAACACTTAAATTCGCTGTCTGCCCTTGGTGCCCTGTGGCCGTGTCTCTCCCAGCCTCAGTTTCCCCATCTGTAAAATGGGCACCCCTGCCCCGTCTTCCAGGGTTAGGGTGCAGGAGGAGGGCGTGAACCAACGCATGAAGAAGCAGAAGGAGCCTCCAGAAATGGCAGCAGATGTTTTCGCGGGGAAAACAATGGCTTTTCTCCTTTGCGTCATATTAATAAGTTACACTCGTCCTCGCCCGCCGCGAGCGAGTACCCATCTGTTTCATCCTCACGGTGGCCTCAGCAAGTGGCACTGCTGCTAGTCCAACTTTGCAGGGGAGGAAAGGGAGGCCCAGAGAGGTTCAGCCACTTGCCTGGGGTCACACAGCAGCGCGCCCTCTCTCTTAACCGCCAAGATACAGCAGCCGCCTGCTTGTTTATTATTTTCTTCTGAACTTATTTTTCAGAATAGTCTTTTTTTTTTTTAATTGCTTTCATGTTATACTCCATGTCACTACATAGGCCCCCTGGAACTTTGATGTCCTGGTTTTATTTTAAGAAACAGCCCCTAGGGAACCAGGGCCCCAGGAAGGGGAGCGCGCAGGTTGCCCCGGCTTGTCCTAGCTTGTGTGGGTTCGTCTCCATGGATACCAGAGGCTTTGTCTAAAACCCTCCAGGGCTCCCGATGCCCCCTCGGGATTAAGCCTGACCCCGCAGCCCACCTCAGCCCGGCTGCGACACCCCTCCAGGGACTTCTGCATAGCTGGCCCCTGCCACTGGGGTCTTGGCTCAAATGCCACCTCCCCAGGAGGCCCTCTTGGACTACCCCACCTGACCAGTCTTCTCTGGTACCATATCATTCTTCCCTGATTTGTTTATTAGTTTTTAAAACCATCTTTCTCTGGTCTTTCCTCTGAGGCTGTGAAGGCACAGCGTGTCTTTCTGAGCACTTAAGCCCCAGCTGATCGGCCGATCAGCACCTCCTGGGACTCCTTTTAAGGGCCCCCCCCCGGCAAACTCCTATTCAGCCTGCGCAGCCCTAATGGCACTGTCTCTTCTTCCAGGAAATGAGTCCTCAAGCCCTGACCCCCACACACACGTCTTACATCCCTCCCTCTGGCCTGACCGTGATTATGGGGGCCTGGGACATCAGAACCCTGCTGTGTCTGCCCCACACTCTCCTAATGGGCAGGGCTAGGGGCCAGCTAGGACCCTGGCACTGTCCCCCACAGGACCAGCCACGGTGGAGAAGAGTTTGAAGATTGTGCAAATGCTGAAAATAAAAGGCACTGGGGGTGGGGTGCAGTGGCTCACGTGACCCTGTAATCCCAGCGCTTCGGGAGGCAGAGGTGGGAGGATCACTTGAAGCCAGGAGTTCAAGACCAGCCTGGGCAACATAGTGAGACCCTGGTCTCTACAAAAAAAAAAAAAACCACTTCACTAGAAACTCAACCAGGTATGTCCTGAGGTCCTAAATCCCCTTAGCCCCACCACTGTCAAGGTGAGCTCCGAGACGCGGGGCCTGGCCCTCTGTCCCCCCACCCCAACGCTGGACACAAACAATGAAGCAGAGATGCCCCAGAAGGACCCAGAGGGGACAAGCCTTTACCAAGTCACACAGCTGCAGGGCACGTGGCTCCCAGGTGGCCGGCCCCTCTCCGTGTCCCCGCCCCACCTCCCGGAACAATGGCAGAGGGGGAGGTTACAAGACTCTTGAGAGCCTTTCCTTGTCGTCTGGAAGGAGTTGGTGGCAGGAACCAGTACTGCCTGGCCCCAGGGCTTGGGGCGATGTGGCCTGGGGCTAGCCACACACCCAGGGCGGGCTCAGCCTACCCTTCTGGGCCCAGTCCGAGAGCCAGGATGTGGGGGTGTGAAGAGCGGGTGGGGCACAGGGGGCGTGGAACTCCATGCCTGGACCCTGAGGTCCCTCCAGAGACAGAGCGATGGGGATGCTCGTCCCAACTGCTGCCTCTGCCGGGTCATGCACTCGAACAGCTCTGTACACAGTCGGCACCCAATAAATGGTGAAACAGCCGCGCAGCCTCTCCACATGCACCAAAGCCAGCCCAGCCCACAAAAGAAGTCACTGCCCACCTTCCCAGCCACAGCGCCCAAGCGGAGCCGGCTGCATACCTCCGGGGACGGGCATGAGCGTCTCTGCTGGGCACCTACTGTGTACACCAGGCTCTTCAAACACGCTTATCTCTTGTAATCCTCCGCCCACTCTTTAAAATGACAATCGCCCATTTTGCAGATGAGGTTCGACAGGGGCTCGCTCACTGGCCCAAAGTTACACAGCCGTAGTTGGCAGAAAAATCGGGATTTGAACCCAGGTTGCGGGGTAAGGGAGGCCGGCCCTGGGGCAGAGGAGGTGGCCTTTGTGGGTCGGGGGATGGGGTGGGGGGCACGGGCGCAATTCGCTGTGCAGCCTCGGGCTAGCCACGGCATCCTCGTGAGCCTCAGTTTCCCCATCTGTTACGTAGGTAGGGGGTGTTCTGGGGTCCTGGGTCCGACTCCCAAACCCCGCCTCGCCCCCACCCCGGCCCGGTCCCCTCCCCCTCCCTCCTGGGCGGGCTACTCGCCTGGAATCTCACCGCCATGGTCCACCCCGGGGCTCTCCAGCGCCCCTGCTCCAGGGGGTGCCTGGAAACGGTCAATTGGCCCCCTCCCGGCTTAGAGGGGGACGCGGGGGAGGGTCCCGGCGGGGTGGGGGCCCGGCTGTCGCCCTCCTCCCGCCAGCTCCACAGCTCCCAGCTGCACCTGCCCCTCTTCCTCCTCCAGGTCCCCGGCCGGCCCCGCCCCTACCCAGACCCGCCTCCGGGACGCCTCGGTCCCCTCCCGACAGCTCCTCCCGTCGCAGGCTCCAGGCCCGGGGAGAGAAATCCAGGCCGGGTTTTCCGCCCAGCCAGGCACCTGCCCGCGGCCAGGGCTGGAGACCGGCCGGGCGCGGCCGCAGGGAAGACCCGGCAGGAATCCCCGCCGCGCTCGGAGCGGAGTCTGCGAGGTGGAAGGTTTTTCCTTCCGCGAAATGGGCGCGGATGAGGGGTTTGTCGAGGGCCCGAGACCTCCGGAGCGTAGGGCGGGTCCGCCTCAGCCACTTATCTCCCGGAGGTTCACCCTATTTCACAGAGGGGAAACTGAGGCCCCGGGAGGCCAGGGTCATGGACTTTCTGAAGATGCCAAGCGGCCGCCACGCACTTGTCCTGTGCCCGGGCCTCCAGCACACCTGCACGGGGCGAGGTGCCCAGCTGAGGAGGGCAGGGAAGGGGCAGGGCGGGAGCAAAGGTCGTGGCTTCCTTCCCACCCAGCGCAGCCTCGCCCTGGGGCCCGGAATTCCAAGATTCCCAAGGTAGCAAAGATAGGACCCGCCTAGGAAACCCTCTACCTGGGACGAAGTCACCTGGATGGGCGGGGCTGGCGGAGACTCCGCCCACACATTCCTTACTATTAAAAAATTCACCCCGAGCCTGGCTGTGCATGACCCCGCCCCAAGGTTGAAGGCTCAAATCCGGGCATAAACACCGTTTCCCAGCGGCCTCCGGTCAGGGCCGGGCGGGGAGAGGAGTCCTAGGTCGTGGCAAAGGGGAAGGCAAAGAAGAAACTGTAGCAGGTAAGGAAAGGCTTCTTAAAGGAGGGGGGCATTGGGGTTTTGAAGGTTGGTTAAGAGTTTGCTAAGTGAAAAAGACAACAGTATCAAAATCTTT
This sequence comes from Propithecus coquereli, assembly GCF_000956105.1. Taxonomy (NCBI): domain Eukaryota; kingdom Metazoa; phylum Chordata; class Mammalia; order Primates; family Indriidae; genus Propithecus; species Propithecus coquereli. Next base: position 2,793,772 of record NW_012147964.1, read on the forward strand.
GAGGCCCGCAAACGTGACTTTTCTCAACCCCTCCCCTGCTATTCTACCCGAAACACTAGTCCAGAGGCCCCTGTCAGCCAGAGTTAGCCCTGCAGGGGCCTCCAAAGGCCCCCCGAGGCAATAAACTTTTGCTGAAGCCCCTTCTAGGGATCCACTAGGAACCTCAGGATCAGGAGGGTTCTAATCCCAGCTCTCTCACCTATTTGCTGTGTGACCTCGGGCAAGTTCCTTCCCTTCTCTGTGCATCAATTTGCACCTCTGTGATTGGGGAAAATAATACCCCCTATGTCACAGAGTGGTTGGGAGGATTAAAGGGGGCCTAGCATAGATGTGACCTGCTGCCCCCTCCTAGCTGTGTGTCCTCGTGCAAGCCACTTCCCCACTCTGTGCCTCAGTTTCCCCGTCTGTAAATGGGCATAATAATGTACCAGCCTCAAAGGATTAAACGAGTGAATGCGCAGAAGATGCCGCCCTAAGCACTGGCTGGTTAGTGCTATTGTTTTTATCCGAGCATCCGTCACAGATATTTCATGGATGATGAAGTCGTGTCCAGAGATGTCCCCAGGCTCGCAGGAGGTTGCACAGCAGGGGCTGCTGCAGCCCCAAGCTCCCTCCACGACCCCTGCTGACCCCAGGTAAAAACACACTTAACGGAGCTAAGCCTTGCTGAACGAATGCTGTGTACCTACAGGCCGCTCAGCCTTTCCCGGTATGACGTTCAGCCACCAGCAGGTGGCGCAAAAAAAAAAAAAAAGATTGTAGGTGGAACAAAGTCAAAGTTGTTTTTTTTTTTTAAATAGGTGCGTGTTTGTTTTAATGAGTCATAGGAAAAACATAAGTCACCTGCTGGTCCGCTCACATCTGGGTTCGTGGCTGCCATTGCTCGGGAAGAATTACTGATTGGGTCTGGCAAAGTAGGACAGGTGGCCTGCAGGTGCCCCAAGCTGGTGGAATGATCCTGCCCCAAATGTGAACAGAGCAAAGCAGAGAAGCCCCACCCTAAACCCCTCTATGAGAGGAAGGGGGGCAGCTGTCCCAGGACATGTAGTCTTCCTCCAGCCACCTGCTGCTCTGCTGTCATATCGCTGCCCTGCTCAAGAACACTCAATGGGCCGGGCGCGGTGGCTCACGCCTGTAATCCTAGCTCTCTGGGAGGCCGAGGCGGGCGGATTGTTTGAGCTCAGGAGTTCGAAACCAGCCTGAGCAAGAGCGAGACCCCGTCTCTACTAAAAATAGAAAGAAATTAATCGGACAACTAAAAATATATAGAAAAAACTAGCCGGGCATGATGGCGCATGCCTGTAGTCCCAGCTACTCGGGAGGCTGAGGCAGGAGGATCGCTTGAGCCCAGGAGTTTGAGGTTGCTGTGAGCTAGGATGACGCCACAGCACTCTAGCCCGGACAACACAGTGAGATTCTGTCTCAAAAAAAAAAAAAAAAAAAAAAAAGAACACTCAATGGCTCCCTAGTACCCGTCATCCAACCTTGTGTTCAAATCCAGGGCTTTGGAGAGGGGCATGGCTGGTGCTGCCCCACAGGCCTGAGACCACCACCCCTGACCTCCAAATCACCGTAAGGAATGACAGCTCTGCCTTTCATCAGTCCACCTCGCTGACGCATTCATTCTTCATCCACTCAGTCATTCACTCAACAAAAAACGTTTCAAGCCCCCAGTAGGCGCCAAGTATATGACAAGATCTGATCAGGGACCAACTTTCCACTTGAAATTGCAGGGCCAACCTCAAGCAGGAGGGGACAGTGCAACCGTGGCCAGAGGGGGTGGGGCAGGGAGGGTGCAGGGGACCTTGGGTCCCGGAAGTATCGCTGGGATGACCCTGCTCAACCCCCTTCTGGGTACTTGGGGGGAAACTGAGGCTCAGAGAGAGCAATGCCTGGGCTGAGGTCCCCCTGTGGGCCACGGCCCCCAGGAAGGGTGGGAGCCCTGGGGGGTGTATGCCAGGGCCTGGGGTCTTCCCGTTTAGGTGGCTTTGCTGGGCTGGACCAAGCTGAGATGCTGTCTGCGGCCTAACAGGTCTGACCGGAACCCAAGAATGCCCTGAAAGGGCTCTGCAGCCCCACGGGCTTGGGCTCATTCTTTAGTATTTATTTAGCACCCTCTGTGTACACCGCCATGGGGCCTGCAGGGCTGATGAGACAGACCCAGTGGAAGCCCCTGGTCCTCGCGGAGACAGACAATAATTGAAAAATCACACGTGTAAATTAAAAAGTGCAAGGCAGGCTTCCGACGGCACCCGGTAGGGAGACTTTACCCGGGCCAGGGGCGCATGGGGGACTTCCCTGAGGAGGTGGTACCAGAGATGAGAACTGGTTTTGATAGGTGTGACTTAGGTGAGAGGAATCGAGCAGAGAACAGTTAGAGCTGCAAGAGGTGAGGAAGGAGCCGTGGGGGGATCTGGGGAGAGCGTTCCAGGCAGAGGAACAGCTCTGCAAAGGCCCCGGGGCAGGACTGTGCCTGGCGTGTGGGAGGCAGGGTCAGGAGCCCCATGTGGCTGGAGCAGAGTAAGGAGGGGGAGGAAGGGAGGAGGGGAGGGAGGGCAGGGGACAGGGCAGGTCGTGCAGGGCCTGGTGGGCTGCAGGGGGGACTTGGGCTTTTGACCACCAGGTAGGTGGGAGCCATGGAGGGCTGTGGGCAGAGGGACGGGCCTGACTCTGGTGCTCACAGGCGCCCTCTGGCGACTGCTGCGGGGAGGACAGATGCAGAGGTGGAGGGCAGGAACCGGGGACTGAGACAGAGGCGACTGCGTTGGCCCAGGTGGGCGATGGCAGGGCCAGCTAGGCAGAGGCAGGGCAGGGGACAAGTGGGCAGATTTGGAAGCATTTGGAAGCAGAGCCCCTGAGACTGGCCGACAGACAGGCTGTGGCAGGAGAAGGGAATCCACTCCCAGGTGGGCGTCGGGGCCTCGGGAAGGTGGGAAGGAAGCTTCCTGGGATGGGACAAGGTGGGGGTGGGGGAGGCAGCTGGGGCTGGACAGAGAAGTTCCTGGGGGGTCACCAAGGAGCCAGTGCAGACGGAAGTGGGAAGGCCCAAGCCGTACCGGGAGACTGCAAGGTGTTTATTGACTCTTTTTTCTTATTCCTGCTGTGCTGTAGTTATTCTAATTTTTTCTTTTAATAACATTGGTACCAATATATATATTTTTTAAGAGACAGGATCTCACTCTGTCACCCAGGCTGGAGTTCAGTGGCGTCATCATAGCTCACTGCAGCCTCCAACTCCTGGGCTCAAGTGATCCTCCTGCCTCAGCCTACTGAGTAGCTGGGACTACAGGCATGTGCCACCTGGCTAATTTTTAAAACACTTTTTTTTTGAGATGGGGTCTTGCTATGTTGCCCAGTCTGGTCTTGAACTCCTGGCCTCAAACAATCCTCCTCCCTCAGCCTCCCACAGTGCTGGGATTACAGGCGTGAGCCACCGCACCTGGCTTTTATTTTATTTTTTAATAAACATTTTATTTTGGACTAATTTTAAATTTACAGGAAAGTAAATACACAGAATTCCCTTACACGCCTCACCGATTCCCCCAAACATGAACGTCTTCCGTTATTACCATGCTATATTTGTCACAGCTGAGAAACCAACATTGCCACATCCCTATTCAGGAAGCTCCAGTCAGGACCCGGGTGTCCCCTCGAGCCCTTTCCTGCCCCAGGGCCCTGTCCAGGGTCCCGCATGGCATTTAGTCATCACGTCTCCTCACGCTCCTTTGGGCTGTGACCGTGTGTGTCTTTCCTCGTTCCATGAACTTAACGGTCTGGACGGGACACGTCTTTTGTAGAATGTCCCTCAGGGTGGGGTTATCTGATGCGTCCTGCATGGCTAGGCGGGAGTGATGGTTTTCAGGGGGCCCCTGGGAGATTTTGGGGAACTTGTGTGGAGAGGCGAGGCTGCAGCTGAGACGCAGGCGGCCGGGCGACAGGACACACCCGCTCTGTGGGTCCCAAGGGCAGCCTAGCCTTTGAGGAAGGACAGATTCTGGGTGTGTAGGCTCTGCCGCAAAGCACCTCAGGGCTGAAGAATGTCCCAGGGTTGGCAATGTCAGGGTGCTGGGGAACCACACAGGGAGCACTTTGGTGTAGATGGGAAGGAAGGTCAGAAGGGGGCCATAGAAACTTCTAGAAGCTTGGAGTGTGGGATGCAGCTCAGAGGACTCCACGGAGGGTGTTTTTACCCCTAAGATGGGAGGACGCCCGAGCTCTAGAAGGAAGCTCTGCAGCAGGGGGAAAGAGCAGTGCCTGGCACAAAGTCTAGCCCCCACCTCAGTTTCCTCATCTGCAAAATGGGGATTCCAGGTCTGACACTGAGCAGTATTTTGGGGGAGGCTCAAAAGTTTAAGCAGTTCTGGCGCGGTGGCTCAACCTGTAATCCCAGCACTTTGGGAGGCCAAGGTAGGAGGGTTGCTTGAGGCCAGGAGTTTCAGTACAGCCTGGACAGCAAAGCAAGACCCTGTCTCTAAAAAAAAAAGTTTTTAAAAATTAACAAGGTGTGGGGCCAGGCGCGGTGGCTCACGCCTGTAATCCTAGCTCTCTGGGAGGCCAAGGTGGGCGGATTGTTTGAGCTCAGGAGTTCGAGACCAGCCTGAGCAAGAGCGAGACCCCGTCTCTAATAAAAATAAAAAGAAATTAATGGGACCACTAAAAATATATAGAAAAAATAAGCCAGGCATGGTGGCGCACGCCTGTAGTCCCAGCTATTTGGGAGGCTGAGGCAGGAGGATTGCTTGAGCCCAGGAGTTTGAGGTTGCTGTGAGCTATGATGACGCCACTGCACTCCAGCCTGGGTGACAGAGTCAGACTCTGTCTCAAAAACAAAAATTCTCCTTTGAGCAGGCTGTAAAATCTTACTAGTTACCATGTTCATTAATGAGTTCAGGAAACTCATAAAGCACCTGTTTGTTTTATATTTGCATGAGTTATGATTTTATGTTTTGGGGAAAAATATCCTTTAACATCATAAAACCAAAAGGCTTTAGCTCAGCATTTAAAGCTCTGCCCCCTATTCCAGTCCCAGCATCGCCCACCTGGACCAACCCAGTCCTCTCCTCACTGGTCCCAACTTCCACCCTCACCCCCCATGGTCTGTCCTCTCAGAAGCAGCCACCAGAGGGCACCTGTGAGCACCTAAGTCACGCCCGTCCCTCCTCTGCCCACAGCCCTCCATGGCTCCCACCTTCCTCGGAGTCAAAGCCCAAGTCCTTCCTGGGACCCACCAGGCCCTGCACGACCTTCCCATCCCCTCCCTGCCCTCCCCTCCTCCTCTCTCCCCCTCCTCACTCTGCTCCAGCCACACAGGCCTCCTCGAGGTGCCTCCAACACACCAGGGGTGTCCTGCCCCAGGACCTTTGCACAGGCTGTGTCCTCCTTGGACTGCCCTTCCTCCCAGTATCAGTTGGGCCAACTATTCGCGTTCTTCAAGTCTTTGCTCAAAAGTCACCTCCTCTAAGATCACTCAGCAATCCTCCTACTTATAATTAGAAAACGCCTCTATTTGTGATGCAATTTACGTATTTATTACGTTTCTTGTCTGTTTCCTCCCACCACAGTATAAGGCCCGCAAGAGCAGGAAGCTTGGTCTGTCTCGTTGCTGGCTGAATTGCCAAGGCCTGGTAACGACACCCCTGGCACACAGTAAGTGCTCAATAAATGCCAGTTCACTCCCAGGGCGGGCCCTCCCCCCAGCCGTGTATTCCACTAACCTCAACCCATTCCAAAGGGTGTCAGGCTCCGCCCTGAGCAAACACTGCCGCCCGGGAGCCCCGCCAGGTCTGGAAAGGAGGAACAGGCACCCAAGCTCCCGCTGCGGACTTTCCCCGGCACTCAGGGCCACACAGAGGCGCGAGCCAGGCAGGCCTGTACTTTTTCAAGATCTCGTTTGGCGGGGGCCAGACCTCCCCGCAGCTCTGCATTGGGACTCTCGTCTGCCTGACATTTCTAGTTTACTGTGCAGCCCCAGGCAAGTGGCGGCCCTTCTCTGAGCCAGCGTTCGTCATCCGTCAAACAGGGAGGCGGAGGGACAGTGGGACTGGACTTGTGCCCTGAGTTTCGATGTGGGGTGGGACAGGTCACTCTCACCCCTGCATGACCAAGAGTCGTGATTATTTCCTGCTCTCGACAGCCCTGGGACGTGGTGACTCTCACTATCCCCATTTTATGGAGTGGAAAACGGAGGCCCAGACAGAAACCCAGGCGGAGGGGTGGGATCTGACAGCAGAGAGGTGTGTCCCACCCCCACAGCTCCCCGAGAGCTCCGCGGGGCCACGCAACCCCCCCCCGCCATGACCCCAAATGCCGGCCAGCTCTGTGCCCCACCATGTGAACACCTGTCACCTGTGCCTCCCTGGCCCTGGTCCCCGGGGGGCGGTCGGGGGGGACCTCTTGCTCCCGGACAAAGACCTGAAGTGCAATCAGACACTGGGCTCACCGGGAAGCTCCCTTTGTCCTCCCCTTTGGGAGCAAATGACCCAGAAAAAACTCCTGCCACTGGCCCCTCCCCTCTCCAGATCTGGGGTCTCCTTGACCCTTCACATCTGCCCCAGAGAAGGAGTAAAGCTCACATCCCCGCCCCGTCACCCCCGAAAGCTCCTGGAGGTCCCAGCAGTGAGATCGGGAGGCAGAGGGGTGGGCGCCGCAGTTGTTTGAAAACTTGGAGGCTCTTAGTAACTTCCAGGGTGCTCGGGGGGACGGGTGAGGTCCCAGCCTGCCCTACCTGTCACCTCCCGGCCACTGTCTCAGGCTGCAGGAGGTAAACCCAGCTCCCCTTCCCACCCCCAACTCACATCCCTTCCCTCTCCTCAGTTTGGGGGATCAGAGCCCAACCTGTGCCCCTCGGCACCCTGCCACCCCCCGCAGCACCTGGGCCAACAATGACCCTTTTAAAAGTCTCACAAACGTCGTCCTGGGCAGGCCGCCAGGGGCAGTAACTGCCGGGCAGATAATCCCTTGGAAACTATGTCAGATGCCCACGCAGGAGTGTCAGTTTCCTGCTTCCTGGGGAGCCAGGGGGAGGCCATTGAGGGGTCCCAGGACCCTGAGGTCGGGGAGCCCAGTTCGGACAATGGCTGCAGGGCAGAGGGCAGAGCAGGGCAGGAACTCACCTGTCCAGGAGGCTGGGTGGCCTCTGGGCCCGCGGTAGGAGCCAGGGCCCGTGTGCCCACCTGGCGCTGGGGGTGGGGACGGCACCCGAGGCTGGTGGCTCTGGCCTCCCCACCTGGGTGCCCAACTTTTCCTCGGTCGCGGTGGCAGGAGGCGGGCAGGTCCTGTGGCGGGTGGGACCCACCAGCCCGACAACGTGCACAGGCTGGCTGTGAGGGAGGCCGGCCAGCAGGCTGGCAGGGTGTGTGGCTCTGTGGGAAGGTGCTCTCACGTGGGAGCGGCTGGCTTTAACCCCTGCTCGCCCAGAGGCCAGGGACACCGAGTCCTTCACCTGCCTGGGAAGCGGCGCGTAGTAGGTGCTCAGGGAAACACCTGTTGAATACAGTTGGGAATAAATGGGCCACACCCCCCGGGTCTCCCCTCCCCACGCTGTCCTTCTTGGACCTGGAACCGCTCAGCCTTTGCACTTGTGTGACATCCTGCCAGATCGTGGCAGGGTGGGCTCCTTGCGCCCTGCAGATCCGGGTGCAAATCCTGCTTCTCCGCCACCCGCCGCACTGGTGACGCGTGGCTGGTCCCAATGAATGAGACACTCGGGAAATATAAAATGCACGCGGGATTTCCAAGCTCTGATGTGCAAAAAAGAATGTTAAAACAGCTCATGGATTTTAATCCCGATTCCTTGTTGAAATGATCCTATTTTGGATGTATTGGGTTTAAATGAAACCTAGGGTTAAAATTAATGTCACCTGTTTCTTTTGACGCTGTTAGAATGTGGCTACTATACAAACTGGGCAGAGTTTGAAAAATGTGGTTACTAGAACATTTTAAACGGCATTTAAAATTTCAATCAGCTTGAGTTATAGCTCTGTAAGTACCGGAATAGGCGCTTAATACATATTAGCTATTTATGGTGTTATTAAATAATAATATATGCTTTTAAGCATTTAGCTGCCAGAACTACATTAGCTTGTTTGCTGTCCCTTCTAGAATGTCACCTCATTGAGGTCATGGATTTTTGCCTTGCTCATGGCCTAGAACACTGCCCAGTACCCAGTAGGTACTCAATAAATACTTTTGTATTGAATGCATGAGTGAAATAGGGTGAGGGTGCTGACGGCAATAGCCACTGTGGCCACCAGGGGGCGCCAGAAACCAGGTAACGGGCCGGGCCCAGTGGCCTCAGTTTACCACCCTGCAAATTGGACACGATGCACCAGGGAAGGCACAAAAAGCCACTGTCTCACCAGGATCCCGGCCCCACCTGCCCCCCACCCTGGCACCAGTTTTTTTTTGTAAGTTTTTTAAAAATTTAAGTTATACATGCGTGCATTTTAAAGAGTTCGATCGTCCCCCGGGTTTGTTAGGAAAATGAGCCCCTGACTGTGCCTCCGCGCATTTCCCCCTCCCCAGAGGCCGCCTCCCCGACTTTAGCTGCTCTCAACTGATTCATTTGACTTTTTCTTCCGCGTCTCTAAATCATTACTGTTGTGCCAGTTTCTGTATTTTTTTTTAATTTATTTCCTTTTCATGACGCTCCTCAATGTTCCAACCGCCGCCCCTTCCCCCACTGTCTAAGCAAGCGGTTCTCAAACCTTATTTCGCATCCCAATCTGGCCCCTGGAGGAAAGGGGGTTCATTAAAACCCAGATGGTGGTGCCCACCCCCCACAGCCCAGTTTCTGATGCGGGAAGTCTGGGGCGGGGCCTGAGAACCGGCATTTCTAACAAGCAAGTTCCCAAGTGCTGCCGGCGGTGCTGTTCCAGGGACGGCACTTTGAGAACCTAAATTTTCTCTCCAGACAGATCCTCCGTGAATCAGGAGTTCTGTTCATGACGTGTGTTCAAAGAACTCTGCCTGGAGCCTTTAAGAAAAAATTGTGGGAAAATACACACAACGTAATACATTTAATAAGTAAATAAGAAATTTACTATTTAACTTTTTTTTTTGAGATAGGGTCTTGCTATGTTGCCCAGGTTGGTCTTGAACTCCTGGCCTCAAGCAATCCTCCCAACTCAGCCTCCCAAAGTGCTGGAATTATGAGCATGAGCCACCATGCCCACGCAATAACATCTATTAATACCCAAATCATGATCCCAGAGTAAATGACCGCCTAACCATATCACTAATAAATGCACCATTATTCTTTAACAATACCATTAACACAATTATTCTTAGTATAACCATACGGTGACTCACAGCACGGTTCTTTGTGTGACT
>NW_012147964.1:2805166-2812845 GCF_000956105.1 Propithecus coquereli
CTTTAGTGTGCCTTCTTCAGGCCTTGCAGCGGAGCAGGTGCCGGGAGCCCGTCCGCCTAGCCCAGCCCCACCCCTGGGCTCCCAGCCTCCCTTCCGAGGGGACAGTATGCAGAGCCCAGAGGGAACGGTTCCTTCTCAGTTGAGGTCACAACTCCCAAATAGGAAGTTTCCGGATTCGCAAAATCCTGCGCTCTCTCCCCAAGCAGCCCTGTCGGCGTCTCTGTAGACACCCACGTGGGTACCCATCCTCCTCCTCACCCGGGCCTCCCTCGCGAAGCGTCCTTGGCAGGCAGGCGAGGAGGTGCTGGGAGTCGGGGGAAATGTCTGGGGAGAGAGAGAGCAAGCGCGAACAGGTCCCCCTGGGCTCTGAAAGTCACTCACCGCTGCCTTCCCCACGGCCATCTGGACCCGCTTGGTGGATGACCTGGTTCGCTGCCACGAGTCTGCTGCCTCGCCCTGTTCTTTGCCGGCAGCAGCGGGTGCCCTGGCCTGCCCAGCTCCAGGCGTGGTTGAGTATCGCAGGGGGTCAGCGGGCCCCAGCTGGAGTCCCCTTCTCGGCCCCCTGACTTCTGCCATCAGCCCTCCCTCCAACCTGGGCTGTCGGAGACAAAGTAGCCTAAGACTCGCTGACCACAAGAAAGCCACACGGCACCCGTTTGTGTTATCAGGGGCTGACTGGGGACAGATAAAGTCCCCGCTCCAGCCGTGGCTGGCTCTGAGCGTGGGGGAGCTGAGGGAACAGGGCCTGTCCTCCCTGCCTGTCCCCGAAATCTGCAGAAATCTGACTGCAGCTACTTGTTTATTTTACTCATTTTAAAGTTAAGACCTGCTTCTGCCCTTCCGAACCCATTTCTCCTGCTGTGAGTGCCGTTAGATTTGGGCTGTGGCCTACGCAGGCCCATGCATACAGATATGTGAATATATTTGTATTTTTCGTACCGACATGTAAACACACGAATGGGTCTGCTTGGTCCTTACGAGACGGTTTCACGCCCCACCAGGGTTTCTCTGCCTTGGCGCTGTCGGCAGATTGGGCCAGAAAATTGTTTATTTGGGGGGTGTCTCTGGCCTCTACCTACCCATGCCAGGAGCACCCCTGGTTGTGACAACCAGATGTGTCCTCAGACGTCACCCAGAGTCCGCTGGGGGCAGAGTCGCCCTGGTGAGAACCGCCGTACGGCGTCTGCCCGGTGACTTGCTTACGTGCTGTCGGTGGTCACCTGGAATCTCCCCCCACGTCGGTGTCAGTGATCCTCGCTGAGGGAGTGCGCAGCGCAGAGGGCATGGTGGGGAGGGTGAGTCACAATGCCCGGGTTCCAGTCCCAGCTCAGCCCCTCGGTTTCCGGGTGACCTTCGCCTCTCTGAGCCTCAGTGTCTCCATTTGTGAAATGGGGTGATGACCGTGTCCACATCAGGTTGGCCGTGAGCCTTAAATGAGTTGACGCTCTTGCCTAATGGCTGTAAGCGGCGATTGGCGCCTGCTGTAGACACCTGCAGGGCACATTCCAGCCGTTTGTGGAGTCCCTTTTTTGCTGTTAGAAGCAGTGTGGTGGCAGGTGCCCACGGCCTTGGGCCTGCCCCTGTGGGTGCTTTAATTCCCAGCGGTTGGAGCCCCAGCCTTGGAACGGCTGGGTCAGTGGCAGGCAGATTGAAAAATCACGATCTGTCGCCTTCCAGAAAGTCGGGGTGGCCGAGCCTTGTCTGGCAGGGTCCAAGAGAGGCCGCCTGCACCCCCAGGGCGCCGCCAGCTCTGGATGTTGTCGTCCGTGGTACTTTTGGCCAATCTGATCGAGGCGAAATGCTGTCTCGTTGGGGTTTAGACTCTGGTTACTTTAAGTGCCTGGGCTCCTCGCTCGCGAGGCCTGGCCCAGAAAAGCCTCATGGCGTGTGCTGTGGGCTGCCGGGGCACCTGGTTCACCGGGGTGGCTCTTGGGAGGGCCAGGGACTTGGGGACACTCCCACTGTTGGAGCCGCCACTCTGCCTGTGGCTTTGGGCCTGAGCGCGGTCTGGGTGTCTCTGGGCCTCCTCCCCGCTGCCCATCCTGACTCTGCGACCACCGGACAGTCAGCTTCATTCCTGAACCCCCTGCCCCTCCCACATCTAATCTGGTGGCAAATTCTGTCAGCCTCACCCTCACAGCCGACCCGAATCTGCCCGCTTCTCCCCCGCTGCCTCCACCCGGCCGGCTCCAGCCTCCTTCCCCTGCCTGGACCAGCAGTCGGCTCTGCCCAGGCCTCCCTCCTCTTCCTGGGCTCCCTATGGCGCATGCCAGAAGGATCCCGTTAAAAACTGACACAGGCCTGTCCCTCCTCTGCCCACAGTCCTCCGTGGCTCCCACTTACCTCGGGGGAAAAGCCCAAGTCCTTCTCATAGCCTACCAGGCCCTGCACAACCTGCCCTGTCCCCTCCCCGCCCTCCCCTCCTCACTCTGCTCCAGCCACACGGGCCTCCTTGCTGTGCCTCCAACACGTAGGTGCATCCTGCCCCAGGGCCTTTGCATGGGCTGTAAGGAGCACGGGAATGTTCTTCTTCCATGTCTGTGCCTGTCGCTTCTGTAGCTCTTGCCACCCCACCCTCCTGTTATACAACAGCACCTCCCCCTCCTCTGGGCCCACCCTCCTCATTTCCCCTCCTGCTCTCGTCACCGTCACCGCATCACTTGTCACCACCTGAGACATATGGCTTTGCTGACGTGAGTTCTGGCCATCCCTCCTCCTGAGCGAGAGCGCCACAGGAGCCAGGACCGTCTGTGTCATTCCCGCGGCGTCCCCAGCGCCTGGAGCCGCCTGGCACACGCTGCCTGGTGAACATCAGGTGGATGCCAAGGAGGAACTGCAGGCGGACGGGGCGGCTGGGGACGGCGTCGCCAGGAAGGTGACATTTGAGGGAGCCCTGAGGAGGGGGTAAGAAGAGGGCACAGCCCGGGCCGAGGCCAGGCACGCCAGGACAGCAGCGCCAGGCGGCTGAAGGGCCAGGGGGAGCCGCCACCCTGTCCAGACTCTGTGGCTGTGGTCAGGGTCTGGGTGAAAAAGCCGGAGGGGGCGGCAACGTCGCAGGTCAGCAGGGCCCAGGGCGGAGGCTGAGGACTTTGCAGGCAGGAAGGTCCCGGTCCAGTTCTGCCCCGGCCGCTTCCTGGGAGAGGGCGTCAGGCACTTTGGCCGCTGCAGCCTCAATGTCCCCGTGGTGAGGCCTCGGGAGCCACCTGGGCTCCATCGAGTCCCAGGCGGGGTGCTTGGACTCAGTGTCCCCATCTGTGAGGGGGGTGTGGTGACCGCACCTTTCTCGCGGGCTGCGTAGGGAGGACCGACGGGCGAAGCCTCAGACGCACCCTGCTCGCAGGCGGCTCCTCGGGTGCCAGGGTCGCCGTTGTGCTCAGGGAACCCCCATCACCTGCTGCTTCCACAGGGCCTGGCCCTCGGCGGGCTCTGACCCGCACTGAGGTCTGTGGGCATCACCCGGGAGCGTGGAGACGACGCCGCGTGGTCCTCACAGGTGTTCACAGGACGTTCTTGAGCACCGTCCGTGGGGCTGGGGCTGCAGGTGCCCAGGCCGCATCAGGGACCAAGGGGGTTCCCTGGCTGCCCCACAGCGGATGGGAGCAGGGAGCAGACACCAGGGGTCGGCTGGCCGCGGCCCCCACATCCCGTCGCACCAGCTCTTGTCCTTGCAGTGTTACCGGCACGCGGCTTCACCCCCTCGCACACACACCGTGCTCGGCAGCTTCCCGGCTGTGGCGGCGGAGCTGCGTGGCCGCAGCGGCAACTGTGTGGCCTGCAGAGCCGAAAGCACTCGCCATGTGGTCCTTCACAAGAAATGTTTGCCGACCCCCTAGTCAAGCTGCGTGGGGCAGCGGTGGGTGCGGGGAGGGACTGCCATGGCCACTGTGGCAAGGGATGGGGCTGGGCCTGCTGTAGCCAAGGGGTCAGAGAGGGAGGTGACCCACCAGCCCAGACCCGGACAAGAAGTGTGGGCCACAGGGTGAGTGTCCCAGGCAGCTAGAGTAGCCATGCAAAGGCCCTGAGGTAGGGATGAGCTGGACCCGTTTGCGCCACAGACTCGACATCAGCGAGGTGGGGGCAGGGCCAGCCACAAGGGCCTTGGAGGCCTGACCCTGGCTGGGGAGTTGCTCTGAGCACAGCAGGCCGCACCAGGGTGTCTGAGCAGGGCAGCGAGCGCAGATTCGTACTCCAGTACCTGTTGGGGACGGCCGTGGGTGGCAGTGGCCGTGAGCGGTTGGGGTGGCGTCCCTGCGAGCAGTGCAGGGCCTGGACACAGCGAGCCGAGGCCCTGGGGAGATCTGGGCCCGAGCCCTGGCGCGGGTGGCCAGTGCAGAGGATGGAGCAGGCCTGGGCCCCGGGCCGTCCGGCGGGTGTGCACCGAGGTGCTGAGCAGGCGGCAGGGCCCCCCCAAAGCAGGCAGAGCCCCGAGAGCCTGGGTGGGGCAGGCTGGGGCCTGGTGTGGGGCTGAGCCCACCGTGGCCGCCTGGAGCCACGTGCCTCTGAGCAAGCGACCTCCTTTTCTTCCTCAAAATGAGGGCCGCCGGGCCCGAGGTTCCAATGGGGCAGGAGTTGGTGAGGCCCCCCGGGAAGCTGCATGACCCCGGCGTTGACAGTTTTCGGATGGGGAAACCGGGGCTCCAGGAGGGCTGGGGAGGCCACGCAGAGCAGGGCGTGGACCGGGAGTGGCCCAGGCCTGCCTGCTCCCCGCCGCCTGCTGCCTGGGCTTAGCAACTCATTCGTCCCTTCGCCCGGGCCGGGCAGACTGGGCCCGCGGGGGATTTGCCGGTCGAGTGCCAGCTGGACGGTGGGGCCCGCAGCGCTGGGCACTCGCGGGGATTACGGGCCCTGGGGATTAGCCGGAGCCCCCGCACCTGCCTCGGCGCCCCGTGAGGCCAGTATGGGAGGGGCTGGGGGCGCGCCTGAGGGTCCCCAGGGGCCCGAGCCGGTGCCTGGGCATCTGAGCACCCAGTCCCGGCGGGGGGCAGGGAGCAGGCCCCAGCACCTGTTGCAGCCTCTCGCCTCTCCCTCTGCACTGCTTGCGCAGGCGGCGCCGCCCTTGAAGGTCTCGGGGGAGTGAGGTGCAGTTCAGGCGTTGCCAGCGGAATACCCACTGAAGTGCACTCCGGGCCAGGTGCTGGGGAACCGGGTGGAACAAGATGGACAGGGTCCCCGAACTCTAGGGGTGCAGGGTGGGGAGCGTGCGGACAGTGAGCAAAGAAAGAAGCAAATATGTAACTTGGGGCTCGGGGTGGTGAGGCAGGCGCCGCAGAGAAGGGGAGAGAGACAGCATGGGAGGCCTCGTCCAGGCCAGGTGCTCAGGAGGGGCATTGGAATGGAGATGTGAAGGAAACGAGGGACCTGCATCGTGGAGGTAGGGGGAGAGTGTGCCAGGCAGGGGCTCAGTCCGTGCAAAGGCCCTGGGGCAGGACTGTGCGTGGCGTGTTGGAGGCACAGCAAGGAGGCAGGCCCATGTGGCTGGAGCAGAGGGAGGAGGGGAGGGCGGGGAAGAGACAGGGCAGGTCATGCAGGGCCTGATGGGTCCTGGGGAGGACTTGGGCTTTGACCCCGAGGGAGGTGGGAGCCATGGAGGGCTATGGGCAGAGAAGGGACAGGTCCTGACTAAGGTGCCCACAGGCGCCCTCTCGTGGTGACTGCTGCAGGGAGGACAGGCTGTGGGGGCTGAAGGTGAGAGCCCGGGGACAAGGCCAAGGGGACTGGCTGGTCCAGGTGGGGGCCATGAGAAGTGAATGATGCTATCCTGGAGGGATTTTGGAAGCAGAGCCAGCAGGGCCTTTTGGAGGATGGAGAGGCAGCGGGGTGGAGTCGAGTTTCCCGAGCCCCTAGAGGATGGAGCTGCCCTCGGCCGAGGTGGCTCCTGCAGGAGGAGCAGGTCTGGGGGCCCGGCGGGACTGTGCTGCGCGTGGGACCCTGTGAGCTGGGCCGGAATCTGGGCTGCAGGCAGTGGTGGGAGGACGGCTGGTGGACACCGTCTCGGTCTCGTTGCTGTGTCGACAGGACAGCCAGGAAGGAGGGGCCCCCACAGGTACGGACAGCAGATTGTCCCACCACTCTGTGCCTCGGTTTCCTCATTTGTAAAGCGGGGTCACTCGAGGATCAGATGAGCCCTTGGGGAACACCCGGGTCATGGGCACAGAGACACCCTGCGGCGAGAGGTGCCCAGGCTGAGCCAGCCGTGCTCTGCGCACCCACAGCACGAGGGCCGTGCAGGGGGGGAGGGAGCCTGCTGTCCCGCGGGGCAGCCCAGACCCTGACGGCTGCCTCGCAGCCCCTTTGCCTGGTGATCAAAGGCGAGTTGTCACAGCCTCTAAGCACGGGCCAGCCCTGGGAGGCACCATCCCTCCCCAGGCGCACGAGGCCCCCACAGTATCAAAGTGTCAGAAAACCTGGGAGGTAAACCCCAGAGCGTGTGCAGTTCCCGACCAGACCGGACCATGCCGCGTTCCCACCAGCCTGGGCCTTGTCCGTTTCCCCACCCTGGCGACGTCACGAGTGTAAAGTGACTTCTCTGCAGAGTTGCAATTTATATTTATCTTAATGCAAATCAGAGAAAAAGCTCTTGATACAGCTTTTCTTTTTTGACGTTTCCGCTGTTTCTTGAAAATGTTTTTCTGCAAAGGGAGCGGAGACAGCACGGGTAAAAGGACCTGGCCCCCAAGTTTCACGGGGGCTCCCCTCTCACTCATCCCACCGAAAATCTGTGTTGTTGTCAGAGCTGGAAAATGGAGTGTGAGCCACGAGGGAGACAGGGCCACCACCAAGGCTGGCTCCGTGCTGCCTGCAAGCTCCGTGGCCCCGGCCCGCACCCCTGGTCTATCTGCCTTGCCCCGCTCCTGCAGTTAACCACACACGTCAGGCGGAACTCGGGCCTCGTTTTCCGGGAACAGTGTAATTGCGTCTTTCCCATTTTACATTTGAGGTATGAGTCTTTTTCTTGTTGATTTGTAGGAGCTCTTTATATATTATAGAAGCTGTTCATGTGTCTGTCATACAAGTTTCAGTAGTGCTTTTCTCATCTTCTCTTATGATGATTATTGATGCCCAGCAGGTGTTTTGTTTTTGTGTGGTCAAGTTTATCATCCTATCCTTCCGTGGTTTCCCAGGTTGGCGTCATGGACAGGAAAATCTTCCCCGCTCTGAGGTTGTGATTAAATTCTTCTTGGACTTCTATGGATTCTTTTCTTTTTTTTCCACATTTGCTGTCTTGCTCTATTTGGAGTTGCCCTGGCGCCAGGTATATGCGGGTTTCATTGCTGCAAGTGGCTCCTGGCTGTGCTTCCCATTTGAGATGCCCCCCTCGTTCCATACTGAACTTCTCCGAGTGGCTATTTCTGGGCTTTCTATTCTGTTCCGTTCCCTGCCTGTGCCCCTGTGCAGCAGGCGAATCCTAAAATACAAGTAATAACACGTTTACGGTTAAAAAAGAAAATAGCAGGCCGGGCGCGGTGGCTCACGCCTGTAATCCTAGCTCTCTGGGAGGCCGGGGCGGGCGGATTGTTTGAGCTCAGGAGTTCGAGACCAGCCTGAGCAAGAGCGAGACCCGTCTCTACTGAAAATAGAAAGAAATTAATCGGACAACTAGAAATATATAGAAAAAATTAGCCGGGCATGGTGGCGCATGCCGGTAGTCCCAGCTACTTGGGAGGCTGAGGCAGGAGGAT
>NW_012147964.1:2813255-2815486 GCF_000956105.1 Propithecus coquereli
TTGAAAACTTTCAAGCCTATAGAAAAAGCAGCATGAACGCTACAGAGGTTTAGAGACAGGGTCCTGCTCTGTTGCCTGGGCCGGAGTGCAGTGGCGTCATCATAGCTCACTGCAGCCTTGAACTCCTGGGCTCAAGTGATCCTCCCACCTCAGCCTCCCAAGTAGCTGGGACTACAGGTGCCACCACCATGCCCAGCTAATTTTTCTATTTTTAGTAGAGACAGGGTCTCGCCCTTGCTCAGGCTGGTCTCTAACTCCTGGGCTCAAGCGATCCTCTCGCCTCAGCTTCCCCAGTAGCTAGGACTACAGGTGTGAGCCACCACGCCTGGCTAATTCTTATCTTTGTGGCGATGGGGTCTCACTGTGTTGCCCAGGCTAATGTTGAACTCCTGGCCTCCAGTGATCCTCCCCCCTTGGCCTCCCAGAGCGCTGGGATTATAGGCCCGGGCCATGGCGCCGGCCTCCTCTATGTGTATGTTAGCCCGTGTGTGTGTGTGTGTGTGTGTGTGTGTGTGTGAGTGTGTGAGAGTGAGATCGTGCGGGGGACCATTTCAGAGTCGGCGGCCGGCTTGATGCGTCTTTGCCCCTAAATACGTAAGCCCAGTTGAGTCTCATCATCTGCGGTCGTTTTGTCCTGTAAAGTTGCCTGCAACACTGAGAAGCGCGGACCGTCCTCCCAGGGGACATCCAGGGTTAGGTTCCTGCCAGCCTCTGTCACAGCGTTTCCATCAGCCGATCCCTCCTTGTCCTATGTGTGTCCCGCTGACAGGCGCCTTGCAGGACGCAGTGTTGTTTGTCCGCACTGAGGTCTCGGGCGCGGCAATGTCACCCGCTCCCGAGTGGGGCTTCTCTGACACACGGGCTCCTCCTCGAGGCTCCCCCAGGCTCCTGGCGCCGGGGGACACAGAAAGCGCTTCAGCAGCACACTGGCCAGGGGGTGGGGGGCAATTTTAACAGCAAAATCACCTAGAAAAAGCACAAAAATGCCAAAATCGTGGCTCTCAGTGATCCAGGAAAAGGCCCTGTTCACAGCGTGAGCAGAAACGGGAGGGCAGGGGGGTTGCCTCGCGCCGCGTGAGCTGGGAACACGCATCCAGAGGTAGTCGGGGTCCCCACTCAGGTCGGCTCTCCCAGACCCCCCACCCGGAGCAGGGGCCAGGTGACCGTCCAGCCAGACAGATGAGAGCCGAGGGCCCCTTGGGATCTGCAGCGGGGACGCTGGAGGTGTGGCCTCGTCCCGCAGGCCAGCCCTCCACGCCGTGCTATGGACAGCGGGCACGGAGACCGCCAGGCCCCGGGAACCCAGGACCACACACAGAGCGGCTGTGGGCGATGCTCCGACAGCAGGGTGGCAGGGTGCCCCCAGGACCATGACCGGACAAGACTTCCCCCCCGCCGGGCCGATGTTTGCTCTCTGGACCCTGACCCTGCCGGACCCAGCCCTCCCACTGTGGGTGGCCGTGCCGGAGCCTCCTGCCCTGGGCTGCGGTGGGGCTGTGCCCGGCAGGCGCTGGTGCTCCGTGCTGACCTGGAACCCTCTCTCGCACACTGGTGCTTTGGGAAACTGCAGTGGCCTGGGGGCCCACGCAGTCCTGGACCCCAGCCCTCCCCTGCGGTCACACCCAGCCCTTCCTTGCTGAGCCCCCAAGTGTCCTGCTGTGTCACCAACCACCTGGGCACGTGCTCTCACCTCCCCCTGCCCCTACGCTGGGAACACTCCTGTGGTTCTTGTTCTCTTTTCCTCCCGCTCTGAGAAGGTGTCACGTGTCCACGGCGCCACACGCAGCCTGTGCGAGAGGAAGCCGTGCTGTCCCTGCCGCTCTGACCCAGGCCCGCCTGGAGCCTCTGTCCGGCGGCTGGGTCTGCGCGGCCCTTGGTCACATGGTCTCTGCCCTCGTGTGTGACGTACCCCGTACTCCACACCGGGCTCCTTCTCCCAACTCTTCTTTGATACGGTCTATTGAGATGCAACTCGCATACGCACATTTTGCCTGTTCCAAATGTACAAGTCAGTGGGTTTTCATACATTCATCTCTACTTCCAGAACATTCTCGTCACCCAGAGAGGAAGCCCTGTCCCCATCAGCAGTCACCCCCCCCATCCCCTCCCCAGCCCCTGGCGACCACGAATCCACATCCCGTCTCTGTGGCTCTGCCTGTTCTGGACGTTTCATATAAACGGAGTCTCACACTGTGTGTCCTTCTGTGTCTGGCGTCTCTCACTGAGCACGA